>NW_023336399.1:1200000-1723604 GCF_012971845.1 Lasiodiplodia theobromae | reverse complement strand
GGGGGGGGGGGGAAGACGGATCCAGGTTGCATTGGTCTGTCTGTCTGCATTGGAGAGGTTTTAGACACGTTCGGTTCATGCTTTCTTGATACACAAGAGAGAGATTTCTGCTCCTGGGAGTAACATTGAGATAGAAACGGTCAATGGGACCGGTCGATTGGTCGTCGTTGCAAGAAGAAAATGTTCGGATGCTCAAAGTTCGCTCAAAGAAGGAAGTATAAAAAAAAACCAAATTCGCGTCGTCGCTCTCGCTGTGCCAAAGGGGTACTGGTTACAGAGGGGCCGTACAATGTAGCGTCGTCTTCGCGTAGCTCGTTCTCGCCCGTGTGCGCCGTGTGGGGTCCTCATACCAAAGGTCAAAAAACAAAACGCAGCCCTTATTTCTGTGCATCCATCAGATGTATGCGGATGCGTGCGTGCTCGGAACCGGCCGTTTGCGATATGCTGCTGTGCGATGTGGGCTGTAACTTTCGCTCTTTTACTGTCTCTCCTACTTTATTAAAGCGGGGTCTTCCAATCCCCCCATATCGTACAAGATGTAATCTGGGTTCCCACGGCGAAGGGGCGTGTGTGTGTGCGTTTGAAAAGTATGTGCGTGAGCGCGCAGGCTTGTTTGATCCCGGATCTTCCTCCGGCCCTCCATTCCATTCCTGCCCACAAAAATCTGACAAGGGGATCGGCCACTTGGTCCGCAGCCAAGTGGCCATCACTGCATTACAAGGAAACAAAAAGAAAGTGACGGGCCTGCAGTGGAGTGACCCTGCCCGCGTGGTGCGTGTGCGCACTGTGCCGAGCGCCGTCCACTCCGCCCTCTGTGGACGGCGCTGGACATTCCTGAAGCCGATGCTGTTCCCGACCTGGATCGAGAGATATTTATGCCGCCGTGGAACCTAGAAGTAAGACGAGTTAGGGGTGCAGGAGCGGGGCTCCCTGCCTGACCCGATGCTTCTGTTCAACCAGCACCATTAGCGCGACGCCGTTGCATCAGCGCTATCTGTTTTCCTATCAGCGCAACCTGCTTTTGCAGCAGAGCCAGTTCGTCGTTGTCGTCGTCATTGCCGCCGCCAGTCCTGTTGTTCACCGCGTTGGCGCGCACCATGCCCGAGCCAGAGCAGTTCGGGCAGGGCCGTTGCTCGACCATGGCTGGAGACACAGGCAGCGCAGACGCCCGGCCGGTGGTACTCGAAGCCGTCGAGGCGGACGGACCAGGGCCGGCATTGCCGACCATGTTGCCAAAGCCATTGGTGTTGTTTGAGGTGTTGTAAGCGTTGTAGTCAGTAGCAGAGAGAGATGTGGTGGCAGGCATGGTTTGGCGACGCTGCGACGTGCGCGGCGGGCTCGCGGGCCCGATAACGCGCACACCGCTCTCAAAAACAAAGGGACGTTCGTTCTGGTTCTGCGTAGGGGCGGGCGGCATCGGGTCCCCGTTCATGTCGTGCCCGTTAAGATCAAAGGCCAGCGCTTGCTGCTGCTGCTGTTGTTGTTGTTGTTGTTGTTGCTGCTGCTGTTGCTGCTGGTGCTGCTGCTGCTGCTGCTGATGGGCCACCATGTTCTGCTGCTGCTGCACGGCCTGCATTGACACGCTCTGCTGCTGCTGGGCGGCCTGCTGCTCGCGCACCATGCGATCGGCACGCCTCGACTCCTCCATGGCGACCTGCATGTCGCGTTGGCGGTCGGCCATGTCATTGTTGTTGGGGCCGGGCCCAGGCTGCTTGTGGCTGGGGCGGCGGGGTATGGCCTCGCCGCGGGCCTCGAGAAGACTCTGCTTCGACTTGGCGGCGAGGCGGTCGGTGATCTCCTCGCCAAAGCGCTCGCGAATCAGGTCGACAATGGCACGCGGCTCCGTCTCGAGGGTGACATGGAAGCCGGCGCGCTGGATGACGTCCTTGACCCAGCGCTGGGTGTGCTGGACGCCGCGCTTGGCGTACTTGGGCTTGCCGTCGGCATCCTCGTAGACGTCGCGGCTGCAGGTGTGGTTGGCGACGACCGACGAGACGGTCAGCACGCCCGTGTCCTTGTTGATGGTGGCGCGCAGCTTCCACGGGCAGCCCTGCATGAAGTGGCGGCACTGGTAGATGGCACGCGTCTGGTCCTTCTTGTGGATGCGCGTCAGGAACTTGTCGCGCAGGGCCCAGCTGTTGACGGCGAAGCGCAGGGCCTCGAAGTCGGCGTAGGTGCTGCCCTCGCGGGGGGTGGGGATGTCGAGGTCGGGCGGGGCATTGGGATGCTGATGCTGCTGCTGCTGGTGGGACTGGCGGCGGTGGTCGTGGTGGTCGTCGGGGTCGGGCTGCTGGGGCTGATGGGGCTGCTGCTGCTGGGGCGGCGGCGGGGCGTGCGGATGGTGCGACGGCTGCGTCTGCAGCTGGTGAAGAGGATGGGCCGGGTGGGTTGGAGGAGGGTGAGGCTGCGGAGGGTAGTGGGCGGCGGGCATCATGGTGGGCTGGTATGGATGTGCGGCGGGCATCGAGACTCCTGCTTGCATCGGCGGTGCCTGCGTGGAAACGAAGGGCTCGGTGCCGTACGGCGGCGGCGCATGCTGGTTCGCTCGACGCCGCGGGGTGGAACGCTTGGGGTGGTGCCCGGGGTTGAGGCGGACCTGCTGGCTGTGATCAGAGGCCGTGTTGCGCGAGAGCCTGAGGGCGTGGGCGAAGAGCTACCTTGTTCGGCATTTCGATGTTGCCGGAGTGAGTAAAAGGGAGAGCAACAGATTGTTATACGTTAACTATTACGTAATGCGTATAGAGGGGTCGATTCGCCGGCCGCCAGCTCCGCCGACCCCAGTCGCTCGCATCGGTCCTCAGCTGTAGCCTGCCCTGTTGTTGTTGTGGTGAAGAGCGAGGCGATGCCCCTTGTACCTGCGGCTCGGGCGCCGAGGGCCCCCAGCCATCACGCGCGTCCCAAGCTGCGCGCTGTTGCGGCCGCCCTTTGCTCGCGCCGCTGCAGAGCCGCCCGCACGCTCCTGCTGCCGTACCAGGCGGTACCTTGGTGCGGCAACCTTATTCCTGCCCACGGCCGGACCGTTTCCTGTCCCCGCAGCGGCTGTGCGCTGCCCTGCCCAATGCCCTGCATTGCGATGGGTTGGCCGACTTGCCCATTCAGGCGCTCGCTGACTACCCAGCCAGGTGCCCTCTGCCCTTCTCTCCCTGTGGCGCCATGTTGGTGGCCGCGCCGATGGGTGGGGAACGAACCGCAGCCCAGCCTTTCGCTGCCCTTCCGGTCCAGCTTGGATCGAGGCCGGCCGTTGTTTTAGAGTGCTGCTGCCGCCTCCGGGGAAGCTCCAGGTGCATGGTTGCTCTTAATATGTGCAAGCACCGGGGCCGCCGAGCTTCTTTCCGCCACGGCACTGAAGCGCCCACTTGAACACGAGCAGACAGCGAATGACAGTACGATGAGACGCATAGTCCAGCTCCTTCTACATTCGTTTGTAGCCCAGAAACGCACGCAAACCAAGCCAGCTGCCGCCGGCGCCAGGTGGATGGACTGACGGGTACCGAAACCTTGAAAATTTACACTGAGGGCACACGAACACTTGGCTCGCCGCCATATTTCGCCACAACTCCAGTTCTGTAGGCACCTTGCGGCATCTTGCAGTCGCCCAAGCCATGATCCACGAGTCATGTCGCTGTAGATCCGTCCTTTGGTCGATGCAACGATCGAGCACAAGAATCTGAAACCCTGAGCTACGTGAACAGACTGAGCTAAGCACACTCGCCTTTTCAGACGGCGCGAGAGCTGGCATGCAGATAAGAGCGGCTCTTTTTCAAGGGACTGTTCTGTGCTTATCATGAGCCTGCAGTCTCGAAAAGGAAAGACGTTACAGATGCAGTATACTATAACCAGGGTCTATTTCTGCCGATTTTTTACATTTCGATAAGATGGTGTAACCGCCTCTTCTATCCGCGTTCCACACGCATCATTATCTTTCCTGACGTGGACAAGCCGCAGTACTACTGTATTGCTTTTTTTTTTTTCCGACATGCTCATGAGCTTCGACCACTGCAGGAGAATGTCCGCGCGTGACACCCCTGGCGCCGTTATCAATCAAATTCTCCTACAGCGTGCCTGCCTTACCTCCGGGTGCATCTCCACGCATCCCCGCCCACAGCATCGCCTACAGCACGGCTAGCTCGAGCCTGCTTAAGAGACGCAGAATGGCGTCAGAACGAGCTTGTGCTAGTTATTCAGAACAAATTCATGTCAAGAACCATGTCTCTCGTACCAGCTTGAGCTTCTGTTAACGAGAGCCGAGGCAAACGTCTTTGGCTTCTATCGTTCGCTTCCACTTAATTAAGTTCATAAAAAGCTAAATAGCCGTATAACGTGAAAAAAAATCCGATTCTCGTCTTTCGTTTTTTTTTTTTTCAAAACAAGGGCCACGAGAAGCAAGCCTCTTTGATCTAGTATTGATTTTACGCTGGCTGGGCAGGTTCTTCGTGCGCAAGAATGAAGCTGGTGGCGCACCCAGCCGTGATCATCTTGACTTCGCCCTTCACAGGAATCTCATTCCATGTGTCGACTACGTCGCCAGCCGCATTGGTCGGCTTCCCACAGTTCCCATGTTCGCCCCAGCCCCATGCCACCACGTTACCATCCTTGATTTTCGCGAGCACGTGTTCGCTGCCTATTGTCATAAACTCGACTGGAGGAAGGTCTTTCGGAGGCAATTGGCCGTGATCATTCCTCCCCCATGCCACAATTTTGCCGGATCTGAGCAAAACGTAAATGCTGCTCCAGCCAGATCCGATGTCAACATAATCAGCTATTTCCTTGGGCGCTGTTGACTTCACGAAGAATTTGTCTGAGCCGAGAACAAGGTGTGTGCCCTCGCGAGGGTTCCCAGCGATGTAGGTGAATTCGCGCCCACAGGTAACGCGGAATGCATGGAAGGGTATGCCTTCGATTTTCCGTGGTGACCAGACAATTGCTGCAGGCTCGCCCAGCTGCCCTTTGCGTCCATTACCCCACCCGTACACTTCCCCATTGTCGAGTATAGCCACCGTGTGGCTCATGCACGCGGCAATATCAACTACACGAGTTCCGGATGGAGGGAACTTGGGCAGCTTCTGAGGCCAAGGCGAATCTCTGACATTTTCGCCTTGACCCAACTCTCCATGACTGCCCGTGCCGCAGGTCATGACACGGTCTTCGGATACGAGAGTGGATGCCTCCCAGGTAGCTGCACAGAGCTTGATGGATGGCGGCGTAGGCAGTCTCGGTACCAAGCTGTCGGTGAATCTGGAGACTCCAGCGGACAGGTTCTGCCATGGAATGCGCCCATTTGAGTTATCGCCAGCTGCAAATATCTCGCAGTCAGCTGTTATTATTACGGTGTGATTCCCTCCAGCCGCCATCCACGTGGGCTGCTGGTCTCGAAAACGATGAGTGTCCGCGACAGGCTGAGGCTCTGATTCGTCCTCAGTGTGACCTAGGCCCAGCTGCCCGGAGCCATTAGAGCCGAACGCATAGAGTGTTGTGGGCGGCGCGCGCCGAGGCTGCTCGTGAGGGAGAAACCACATTGTTTCCGAGACGAGCAGAAGTCGTGACCGGGCGAGACGAAGCAGTGAATGACGCGGTGGCAGGGCTCTGGTAGCGATGCGGAGGCTAGCCAAGTGATTAGATAAGATCGGCGTCGGCGATTCGGCGACGGGCGCGCACAATTCGTTTAGCGAAAACCACCGCAAATTCAGAGCGCGCCCGACTGGACTTCGAAGCGACAGCGGACGACGACACTCCCCCACGACACCCACCCGGCACACCACTCCTCGCCATCCCTCAGCAACCATGGCCGCCCCTCAGAGTGTGCAATGCTTCGGCAAGAAGAAGACCGCGACTGCCGTCGCCCACTGCAAGGCCGGCAAGGGCCTCGTCAAGGTCAACGGCCAGCCGCTCTCCCTCGTTGAGCCCGCCATCCTGCGCTTCAAGGTCTACGAGCCGCTCCTGATCCTCGGCCTTGACAAGTTCGGTGCGTTTTCTCGCAGGTCTGGTATCTAAAGGGGCTGGAAGCTAACTGCCAGCACAGCCAACGTTGACATCCGTGTCCGCGTCACTGGTGGTGGTCACACCTCCCAGGTCTACGCCATCCGTCAGGCCATCGCCAAGTCCATCGTGCGTGCCATTCCCACGGAAAACACCGAGTGCTGCGGGTCACTAACCCTTTGCGCAGATCGCCTACTACCAGAAGTACGTCGATGAGCACTCCAAGAACCAGCTCAAGCAGGCCCTCGTCCAGTACGACCGTACCCTCCTCGTTGCCGACAACAGGAGGTGCGAGCCCAAGAAGTTCGGCGGTCCCGGCGCTCGTGCGAGATACCAGAAGTCCTACCGTTAAGCGACGAATGCACGAGGGGGAAGATGGAGTGTGGTTGGCTTTACAGGTGCTGGGGCACTACATCCTCGGATTTCTGGGTTTTGCGGGCGATCATTCAATAAAAAGGAAATGACATTGATTGCAAGCACATGGTTCTGTGCAAAAAATGGAGTACTGTGGTATGATGCATCGGTTGACGCGTCCAGAACTGGCTCCGCCTGGCCCCTGCAAGTTGTACGCAATTCCATGGGCGGTGCTAGTGCCAGATGGCTCTGGACGAGGAAGATGCATTTTGGGATCTTTACAAAAGATTTTCCGTACCCAGTACAGAATTCGTGCAGGAAATGGAATATGGACGTTCAGAATCGCCCCTTCCTTTATTGGCACTTATAACACACGACTTTAGTTCCGAAAACAGGGTTCACATCTGACATCATGGTTCACCAACAAAGTAGCTACGAGTCGCGATCTTTCCAATCCGGATACGATACCTGCATTACCTGCAAGATATATTGAGATCTTCAGACTGCCATCCAACACCAAGACCCCAAACCTCCACATCCCGTCTCAATACCACTCGCCTTGAATGCTCGCGTGCAGTACTCTTGATAATTCCAACCAAGCAACCCTGCCTCACTCGCAGCTCGCGCTTTAGTTTACCTTACTCCAATACACCATCAAAACATCAGCTTACGCCACATAAATCCTGCCAAAGTCTCACCTCACAAGCCAACGATGCTAGATACCAGCGAAGAAGCCGTCTACTGTCTCGTCGACAGAGGTGGTCTACAATGGCCAGCCGTGTACTGCTCACAGGAGATGATTCCCGTCCACGAAGTAGAGATTCGCCCTTCGGGGTATCATCTGCCGGTTCTTTTGCTCGGGGTCTTCGAATTGTAAGCCACGTGATCGATCCGCAATTAACCCATGATCAACCAAATTCCAACTCACATGCTGATCAACATCACCACCTAACAGCCAATGGGTCCTTTACCCCTACGACTTCGATCCTTCGGCCAGAGAGAACATAACAGACGGACCGCAGCAAAGACAACTCCAAGAGGCGTTTGACAGCATTCTGAACTCTACACCCGGCTGCCCAGCATACCCAAAACTAAACTATTGGCGTAGTGAGATGGTGGCACGCGACCTGCAGAACATTGTCACTTCTTCGAGTGAAAAGTCTAGCAACAACTCCGCCCTGCGCAGACCACGCAACACGAAAAGCGCGCGCCCTTCAGTGAAAGACGCGAAGAGATCATGGGAAAAATTCAAGATTAACAAGGAGTTTGGTGAAGAGTTCCGACATTCCAAGAAGAAGAGCAAGATCAAAGCGGGCGCCGGGAAGTGCACTCATCATTGGTTTCCTGATGAGGACGAGGACAATGCGAAGCCCCCGGTAGGATACTTCGAGAACCTAAGGAAGGAAAAGGAGAAGGAGGAGATGGAAAACGAGAAGCTTTTTCTGAACATCTCGGATGATGACGACGACGACGACGATGACGACAGCACGAGTGACGGTGACACCAAGAGTGAAGGTGGTGCTACGAGCGGCTCTTCTGATGAGGAGAACACTGACGATACGAATCCGCCCGTCTCACGCTCGCACCTATCGGTCAAGAAAGGGTCCCAAGACATCGCCTCCGAGGCTTCAGTGAAAACCTCCGTTCGTCCTCAGCCCGCCCGTAGCAAACAACCAAACAGCTCCAAGTCTTCCAGCACCCGGCCAGGTCAAGCTGACAATGAACCAGCAGTTACCAAGCTCTGTAGGGAACTCGACGGTGCCAGGGCTAACTCCGACTGGGACCAAGCTGAGACGGCCGCTAATCAACTCATACAACTGGCCCCCTGGTCCGACGATTCCACAATTCTCATTGCAAAGGCCTTGTTCCGGGTAGCACCCCGTCCCAACGTTGAGCACAATTTCGAGGACGATCTCAGGGATGCAGTCACTGAGCACATTCATTGCCGTTATGAACAGCTCAGGGCGACTAAGAACTCCATGCTAGCAATGCTCCTGAGAGATCACGAGGATCTCGCGGAGATGGTGTACGCCATGAGACTCAAGGAGTTGCGGGAGAAGAGAGTCGAAGTGGTGGAGATCGACTAGGGGATCTCGGAGATCTTTGACGACCAGAGGATGTTTGACCGGGCAGTTGTTGACTTGCAACTATTTGCCCCACGCCATGTGGTTGAACATCTCGACTGCCCCCCTTCTTGCCCAATCTGACATACAGATGAGCATTGGCTAGCGCCTGGAATTCAAGCGCGATGGTTCTAAGGAAAAAGAGTTATCAACATACAACATGGTGCTCAAGAAGAGTGCCGCCCGGAAGGTTTGAGTTTGCACAAAGTTTAAAGAGATGCCTGAGGAAAACTTGAGCACGACACTTATATCTACCTACTTTATGAATGATTTTGCTAGGGTTGGAGTTCACTTGGTTTTCTCATCTGGATGCAAGGTACCACAAAATATAGATTACCATTGCGTGAGAATCCTTTCTTTTTCTTGCCCCTAACAATGTGACTTTTTGGAAAAAGTGAGACTTTGGCGAACGATATGCACCGGTAGATCCAGTACTGTTTGCAAGGCGCTTTGAAAGTGTTGCTGTGTGAGGTGGGCGTCCACACGCTGCGGGGCGTTCCCCACTTTCGAGTCCCCTCCAATCAGCGATAGTCGAGATAGCATTATCCTACCGTTGCATCACTTCACATGCCATCTGCAGAAGTCCGTCCTCTGCAATGCTACTACAACGTCAGTCGCTGGAGTGCAGCATCATCGATCATTAGGCAGCAACAATCCAGCTATTTGCCTCTTTGAAATTCGCTCCTGCTCTGCTTGTGACGCCTGGCACGCTGCTAGTTTCCTAGCTCTCCGACCGCACCAGTCGAACCACGGCCACATCACCTTCCACGACACCAAACAATCATGCATACGAATATCCCCGAGTCCAAACTAGGCGAGCCCATCGCCGCCGCCACCGGCTCAGTCGCCGCCAAGTCGTCCTCGCTACCCCTCCGGCCCAAGAAGCTGCTCGCCGACTCGCCCTCGCCGCCGCGCATCCTCATCATCGGCGCCGGCTCGCGCGGCCACGCCTACGCCAGCGCAGTTGCAAAGCACACGGCTGCCATCATCGCCGCCGTAGCTGAGCCGATCGAGTTCAAGCGGCGCGAATTCGTCTCCCATTTCATCAACCGCGGCCCCTTAGCATCGGTGGAGACGGAGGAAGGCGGTGAGCACGAGCAGCAGGCATTTGCGGACTGGCGCGACTACGTGGACTGGGAGAAGGCGCGGCGGGAACGGGCGAAGAAAGCCTCCTCGGCTGGCGAGGCGGGGAAAGTCCCGGCGGGCGTGGACGCCGCGTTCGTGTGTGTGCTAGACGAGCAGCACCGCGAGGTCGTCGAGGGCCTAGCGCCGCTGGGCTTAGCCGTCATGTGCGAGAAGCCGCTGGCGACGACGCTGGCAGACTGCGTGGCTATCTACGACGCGATGCTGCGGGGCGGTCAGGGTAGCGTGCCGCGCATCTTCGGAATCGGACACGTGCTCAGGTATTCCCCGCACAACATGCTGCTGAGACAGCTGGTAAGGGAGCAGGGTGTGGTGGGGGACGTTTTGAGTGTGGAGCATACAGAGCCGGTTGGTGCGTGACCACCTTATGCGTCCCTTTGTGGAGTACGTCTGTGCTGATCAACTTGTACAGGTTGGTGGCATTTCTCGCACAGCTACGTCAGGTATGACTTGCCGAATCGTCCAACGACTGCTGTAATTGCTGACTGTGATGCAGAGGAAACTGGAGGAGAGAGTCCACCACTGCTCCGTCACTGCTCACGAAGTCTTGCCACGACATTGATTTCTTGCTGTGGATGCTCAGCGAGCCGGCGAAAGAGGGAGAGAAGACCCACAAACCGGCTTTCCTGAATTCGACCGGCACGCGGAACTTCTATAGAAGAGCAAGAAAGCCGGCGGCTGCTGGCACGGCAACCAACTGCCTCTCTTGCCCGATTGAGAAAGACTGCATGTTCAGCGCGAAGAAGATTTATGCGGAGCGGCATTTGAGAAAGGGCAACGCTAGGTGGCCGGTCAAGATCGTCAACCCTGAGATCGAAGACTGCCTCAGCACGCTGGGGCCGGATGCAGCCGAGAAGATGCTGATGAAAGACCTCTCGGAAGACTGGACATCCGAGACACCAGACGAAGAGGTTCGCAGACGACCCTGGTTTGGGCGGTGCGTGTGGGAGGCTGACAATGACGTCTGCGACGACCAATGTGTGACAATCACCTGGGAGGATGATGCTGCCTCAGGAAGCCTCGCCAAAACTGCGCAGTTTCACATGGTAGCCTTCACGGAGAAAATATGCGAGCGCCGCGGGCGCATTTACGGCACCAAGGGTGAGATTGAATACGACAGCGCCACGATCCGGGTGCATGATTTTGCAACCGACCGCACGGAGACGTTCTATCCCGAGCAGCGCGGTGGAGGTCACGGCGGCGGCGACGATGGGCTGGCAACGCAGTTTGTACAGGCGGTTGGCGCCGTCAAGGATGGCAGGATGGGGGTGGAGGAGGCGCAGCAGAAGTTCATTGGGTGCACGCTTGAAGAAGTGATCCAGAGCCACGCAATGGTGTTCGCGGCTGAGGACGCAAGAAAACAGCGGGCGGTAGTGGACTGGCACTCGTGGTGGCAGAAGAACGTCGAGGAGCGACTGCAGCATCAGCCGACGGCCTCTCCCCGCTCGCCAGCACACAGTCGGGCGAACTCGGGGCCGCAGCAGCCGCCCGGGTCGGCGGCAGCGTCGATGATGTCGTAGCTGTGCTGACGACGGCCGGCACGTGTGCACGATGTTACCATAGCCATGAATTCTTCTTTGGACCCGCCTCGCACAGACACAGCAGACCTTTTCATGGAACAGAATAATTTCCCACACGCGTCAAATTGCGCACCGCAGCCGTCCCAAGGAGCGGGAGATGGTAGATCAGCCGCTGCACAGGCGGCTGGAGCTGGGCGCTTCGAGAGTCTCCCGTGGATCAGACGACGATCTGGACATTGGCATGCAACGCTGGGGCGCTGGCCTCGGATCAGGGAGGAGGCTGAGCAGCCGCATGTGGAGCCGCGTCCATGCTCGGATCGTTTTGTTTCCTTCTCGAAATTCGAAGAAGCGCTGAGGTGGGCGCTTACAGATATTGCGAGGTTGCGGTGCGGCTCTGTGTATTTTTGCGGGCCAATCAGCGCGCGCGCGCTTCGCGGGGAAGGCGTCCAAGGCGAGCGGCTATTCGCACCTCAACAGCGTTGCAGCACTTGCGCTGCTGCGCGTCGGGAGCCGCACAGCGAAGGCGCGCATGTAGGAAGCCGTGGTCCGCAGCCGGCCGTGCAACCAGGCGCGACCCGCTGACGCTAGCAGCACGCTCTCGGCCGCGCGAGATGCCGCCAGACAAGCGGTCAAGAGCGGAGAAGTTCTCGAAGGCCGCCAGACCGGAGCGAAGGCCTGAGGAAACCGCTAGGCGTGCGGGTTGACGTCGGGGAGGTGCAAAATTTGAGCACCTGAGGACTCAACGTGGCCGGCCAGCGCTCACCGCTTGCAGGTGTGAGTCACTCATGCAGAAGTAGCTGCAGCTGCGAAACGAACTTTCGCTGTGGGCCAGTGAGTTGTCGAAGCGGTAAGACTCTTGGAGGAATCGGCGACCAGGGGGCCGCCCCGCGCAGCCAATCGCGCCGCCCAGACGCGCTTTTTTTCGCCGGCGCCAGCTGCAGCTTTTCTCGACTTCGCGAACCCTGTCGCTCACCGGCCGCGCTCCAAGCGCCCCGGCCCGGCGCCAGCGCTGCAAATAGCACTGCTTTCGGACTCGAGCAGTGTCCCAAATTAACTCCAGAGCGCCGTCTCGCCTGCCGCCCGTCCGCGCAGCGCATCGCCCGGCAGCGCAGCACTCCGGCGGCCACACGTAGCACCACTACCCCAATGAGCACGCACGAAGCCTCTTCGAGCGGCCGAGCAGGCGGCCCGCCCAAGCATAATGCCCATAATAGCACCTGTCTCAGAAAGCAAATTGCGCATAAGCATTCTCCATTGGGCGCTTTGTTTCACGCATCCTGCCCGCTGGTCGGACGCACTCACACACGGACCTGATACTCGCTGCACATGGCTTCGGGGCCCTAAATCGGGTCCGTCCGTCGATCAGTGTGTTTCAAGTTGTTTGCCGCTAGTCCCACTTTCCCCGGCTCTGCCAGATTCTTTGGATGTCACGGCCTCACAGCCTTGGAAATAAGTACCAGCGGCTCTGCCGCACCCCATCTGCCCTCCTCTCCAGTCATCCTATCTTCACAAACCATCTTCTCTGCGTGTGTCCGAGCGAGACCCACGAGTCTCTTCGTGTGCCCCCTTTCCTTTCACTGTTTGTCTTGGAGTGTGTCTTGGAGCCGGTCTCCACCTAATCGCTCTTCTCTGTTAATCACCTCTTGTTTATTTTCTAAATCGTTGCGTAAGTGCCCAATCGATTCTGCGCTTGGCATTCTCCCTCCTAACGCGCCTCAGTCCGGAAGCAACAATCTCCAAAGTCACCATGTACTCGAGACAGCACACCCCTCCTTCGTCCTACGGCTCCTACTGCCAGGATGTTCAGACCTCCTTTGAGGCCCCTTCGGGTTACCTGACGCCCGATGCCTCTCCGGAGTGCGGTCTCCCCGCCGCTTCCACTCCGGCGAGATCTCCCATCCGTCAGCATGGCCCTCTTTTGTTGCCCAAGATCCGGTCGCAGGATCAGACCACTGAGCCCTCGACTTCTGGCCCCATCAGGCACCGCCGGACGGCGTCTGCTGCCAGCGGCATCTCTAACTACAACCCCTACGCGCGTCCTTCGTCTGTGGGTCGCCGCTCGACCAGCCCGCTCAGCAACGCTTCGGTTGGCTCTCCGGCCCCCTCGTCCATGTTGTCCGCCTACGATGCCGGCTTCGGCTCGGGTCTGAACTCCCCCATCAACCTCTCGCGTCGCCCTTCCATGGCCACCCACTCTCGGTCTCACTCGGCCTCCGGTGTTCGGTCCCACTCTCGCTCTAGCTCCGCTACTAGCATTGACGAGAGCGTCATCAACCGCTATGGCTACCCTACCTACCGGAACCTCCCGAACTATGTCACCCAGACCTCGGCGGCTCAGGCGGCTTCGTACAACCTGGCAACCGCCATGCCCATGAACTCCTTCCCCCTGCAGACCACAGCTTCGTTTGAGGACCAGATCCCTGCTGTTGCCCCTCCTGTCCAGCAACCCCTGGCCGCTGAGCTCCAGTACGGTGCCTTCGACCAGCCTGCCGCCACTACTACCCTTTTGGACTACCTTACCGGCGCTAACCCTTCCCCTGCTCTTGTTCAGCGCGTTACCACCGGTGCTCGCAACCTGACCGGCAGCCACTACTGGTGGGACATCCGCAACCTTCGCAGCTGGGATGACTTCAACATCGAGACCATCAGCTCCATCCCCGGACTGATGCCTCTCCTTCAGATCCCTATCGATGCCATGTCCCTCCCTACCCCGCCCAAGGCCAACATGATGCCTGAGAGCGAGTCTGCCCTTCACGACATCGTCCGTGACTACTACGGCACCAAGATCAGCGCTGCTCTCAACATCGCTCAGGGCAACACGCACATGTCTCTCCGTTCCCGCAAGGGTCTTCCCACCAACCAGACCCCTGTCGACTTTGTGTCCAACTACCCGACCGACTACGAGAAGACCATCTACGGTGACCAGCGCGGCCGTGTTGTCGGCATCGTCAAGGCGTACGACCAGTGGAACACTGGTATGCGCTCCGAGGCCCCTAACAAGCAGGTCTACTACCTGGCTGGCCTCGCCCACCTGCACCGCGTCATGCGCGAGCACGGCTGCCGCTACGGTTTCATCATGACTGAGATCGAGATGCTTTGCGTCCGCTGTGGTGGTGACCCCTCCGACCCTGGCCAGACCATGGACACTGCCACTGTCAGCGCCGACGCCGGTTCCGGTGTGCCGCTCTTCGGCTACCTCGAGCTCAGCGCTCCCATCCGCATCTCCACCCACGGCCTGCGCGTCGACTCGGAGACGGGCGAACAGACTCCCCAGATGACGGCCGGCCTGGCCCTCTGGTACCTGCACATGCTGGCCAAGGAGAACCCGCTCCCTGGTATCCAGGGCAGCTGGCGCATGGAGGTCGGCGGCCCTGCTGCACTCACCCGCCAGCACTGCCAGGAGAAGGATGCCTGGATCCCCAAGCCCAACCTCAGCGAGAAGCGCGAGGCCAAGCGCCTGCGCGGCTGGGTTTTCCCGGATGAGCCACTTAACAGGAAGGAGCTGGGCAAGAGCAAGAGGTCGAGGTCGAGCAGGTAAAAAGTTTAAAAAGAGACGACACGCTCACGCGGAACTCGCTAAGCTGGCTTGGCGAGTATGTTTTTATGATGGTTTGTGATGATGACGATGATGAGATGGATGGAAATGAAGGCAGCATATGGGCTGGGTGTTTTTGATCAGCATTTCTGGGCGTTATATCTCCATGATTTTTTTAGAAGCGCATAATGGTCGCTTTCTGCACATACAACCAAAACAAATACGTAACTAGTAAGATAAATTCAAATTTAAAGGCTCCCTAGAGGAGTTTGAAATACTTCTGTTCCCACCAATGTTTGCGAGTGACTGTCTATTCCGGGTCGGGTGCCGCGGTGCTGGACCCTGCCGCGGCACGTTGCACCATACCCGCTTCGGCGTCATCATCCTCGGTAATTTTGGAAAGACGGGCTTCGACCCCATAGCTACTCCGCTTTCTGGGGTTTATTTCCTTGCTAACGCCGCGTCTCTCCAGCTACCAACCTCTTCCATTGTATATCATACCTTCCATTGCAATTGAACATCTGCAGAGAACTTTGCACACTACCTCAGCGTTGGTCCGCACAAGTTTTAAAGCAGTGAGAGGAGACGACCTAGTCGACTAGCACTCGTTTAACTTGCTTGACCGTCCACAAAATGTCGTACACTAGTCGAGTGAGCCAGATCGCTGGCCACCTCAATTACCCCAAGGGCCTGCTCGCAGGGCAAGTCGCTATCATCACCGGTTCTGGCCAGGGTATCGGCGCGGAGACGGCGAAGCTGTTCGCGAACGAGGGCGCCAAAGTCGTGGTGTCGGATCTCGACGGCAGTAAGTTGTATCTCGCTAAATGCTACGACTCAGCTGGGAAGGGGCTTTAACGGCTTTATTTTTCTTCGCAGAAAAGGCACAGGAAGTGGCGCAACAGATCAATGAGAGCGGCGGCAGCGCCATCGCCGTGCCCGGCGACATGCTGGACGACAAGTACATCGACGAGCTGGTCAAAAAGGCAGCAGAATTTGGCAACGGAAAGATCCATATCATTGTTAACAACGCAGGATTCACGTGGGACGGTGTCATTCATAAGGTATGCCATTGCTTCCTTTCCACGATCCCATACAAACCGAATCATACGGAACTGTTAGACTAAATATACGATTGCGATAGACTACGGATAAGCAGTGGGACACTATTCTCGCGCTGCACAACACGGCGCCCTTCAAACTGGTCCGCGCGGCGGCGCCTTACTTCCGGGTCAAGGACGGCGAGCCGCGCAACATCATCAATATCTCGTCGACGTCGGGTCTGCACGGCAACGCGGGGCAGGCCAACTACGCGCTCGCGAAGGCGGGCGTCGTCGGCCTGTCTAAGACGATCGCGAAAGAGTGGGGGCCTCAATTCAACGTTCGTGCCAATACGGTTGCCTTCGGGCACATCCTCACCCGCTTGACGGCGGCGAAGGAGGACGGCGCCTTCGTCACCACACCCGACGGCAGCAAGGTCGCACTAGGCATTCCCAAGGCTCAGGGCGCGGCGAAGGCTCAGGGCGGCTTCCCGGATATCCCGCTCGGCAGGCCTGGCACTGCGACAGAGGCGGCGAGTGCGATCCTGGCCGTGGCGGGCCCGTTGTTTAGCTATGTGAGCGGGCAGACCATCTCAGTGACGGGCGGGAGAAATATATAAAGATGGTATTTGGAGGTTGGTCAAAGCAGAAACATGGAGCAACAGAGGTTTTCATATTGCGAAGAACTGAAGGCTGCTGTAAGACTGCGTGTGGAGGGTGCGTGGACGGACTGTTCGGGACCTGGAGCTAAGACCAACTGGCAATTGATGTGGAGACAATGTATTCCGAGGTTATCTTGCATGTTACGGCGATCAAGCTTTGGGAGATTGAGGCTGCTGCTATTATCAGATGTGCTGCAGGGAGTGAATCCAAACCGGAACAAGCACTGGGATTGAGAAAGGGACACAGCGTGGTGCCGACGTGCTGGGGTATTTCATTGCTTTCAGCCACCTCCAGCTTGCGAAATGAGTCCCTGCAGAATTACGCATCCCCTATCAGCGCAATAGAACAGCGTCTTCTCAGAGCTGCTGACGCACGCCAATCAGCGGGACCCCATAGCTAGTGCACCATGGCTTTTGGCTCCAGCATCTCGGCGGACCCTTCGAGCCGGATAAGTCGGTGCTGCAGCTGGGGCGCAAGAATTCGGTGAGATGTCGAGAATGTGGAGCCCATCGCACATCGCGACGCACAGGGCGCAAGTGCGGGGACGGTGGTTGCTTGCGGCGAATGAAGCGGCGGCGTGCTGGAGGAGGTCGAGTGTTGCGGAGCGCCAAGGTAACAAGGAGGCGCGTCTGAGGGCGAATTCGTAATGCGCATCCGAGTCGCCGAGCACTCGAGACAAGCCCAGCGGATCTCCCCTGCTCCAGACACGGCCTGCACCGCCGCAACGCCATACGCACCGTCTCCTTTCACCACCACGCTCCCTTCAGCCTTCTCGACGCTCGTTCGCTTCCTTCGATCTGACCGCCAGTCGCCCCCCCGCCAGCGACCATGAGCACGCAGTGACCGCCACACCAACCCCGACCAACATCCATCCACCCGCATCCGCGCGCCGCGTCATAGCCCCCCGGGACCTGGCGTCCCACCACCACACCAATGGTCGACGAAAAGCACCCTTACGATCCCCACGAGAGCCTCCCCATCCCCACCTATGAGGAAGCCACCTCATCACGGCCGCCCTCGGCCCTCTCACACCTCGGCCCCAACGAGGTCAGCGACGATGCGGAGCGGCAAGGCCTACTGGGCGGCCGCGGCGGAGGAGGGAGCAGTGGCGGAGGAGCATCGCGCCGCTCTGATGGATACCAGCAGCCATCAGTCGAGTCAGTGCGGGACAGCATGGAGAGCGACCTGTCGTTACCCGACATGGTCGAGGAGAGCGAGGATGAGGAGGCCGGCCTGCATCGCGAAATGGAGCAGCTGGAGGTTATCGAGGCCGGTGGCCAACCCCACGGCAGCCGTCGTGCCCGCATGAACATGAGCTTCTCGAAGCGCATCTCGAGCATCGGTGCCACCCTGTCGTCGATACGCCTGCCGCGCCTGCGCAAACCCCTCCGCTGGCCAACCTTCTCGTGCAGAGTGCCATCTATACCCGAGCACATGCGCCCCGGCTACAGCGTCATCCTGCGCCTGTTCGGCGTGCTGATGATGGCCTCGCTCGTCTACGCCCTCCTCGTTACCTCCGTCCTCCCCCTCGGCCGGGGCGGCATGGCGCCCTTCAACCCAGAGTGGGCGCGCTCATTTGTACAGTCCAAGATTTCGGCGGAACGCATCCGCGATAACCTAAAACACATTACCAGCGTCGATCACGTCGCAGGGACCAAGGGCGACAAGTTCTTGGCTAATTGGATCGAGTCCTTCTTCACGCAGGCTGGTATGGATAAAGTTGCCACACTGGAATATAATGTCTACCTGAACTACCCTGTCAAGGAAGGCCGGAGAGTCGCCATCGTCGACCCACCGGAATTTAGATACGAGGCGAAGCTTGAGGAGGAGCTTGCTGTGCCAGGTATTGGCCCCGAACAGCAGACCTTGGCTTTCCACGGAATGTCGAGGGCCGGTAATGTCACCGCCCCGCTCGTCTACGCCAATTATGGCAGCCAGGAAGATTTCAAGAGGTTGAAGGATCGTGGAATTGACGTAAACGGCACAATCGTATTGGTTCGATACTATGGTACCATGTCAGACCGCGCGATGAAAGTCAAGTTCGCAGAGGAGAATGGCGCTATCGGATGCTTGATCTACTCGGACCCGAAGGATGATGGTTTTGTAAGAGGAGATGTTTATCCGGAAGGAAGATGGAGACCGGAAGATGGTGTTCAAAGAGGCTCGGTTGCCCAATCCGCCTGGATCGTCGGCGACGTGCTTACTCCTGGCATCGGAAGCGGGAGGGATGCGAAGCGCATCAGCAAGGACAACAACCCGGCCCTGCCCAACATTCCCAGCATGCCACTCGCGTGGCGCGATGCGAAACCGCTGCTACAAGTGCTCAAGGGCCACGGCGACAAGGCACCTAAAGACTGGGTAGGTGGCGTTCCGGACGTTGAGTGGTGGACTGGCGACAAGACCTCGCCACTTGTGCTTCTCCAGAATGAGCAGGACGAAGAGGAGAAACAACCCATCTGGAATGTTCTAGGAGTTTTTGAGGGTGTCGAGGTGTCAGCCAAGAAGATCTTTGTCGGAAATCACCGCGATGCCTGGTGTTTCGGATCGGCTGACGCTGGAGGGTTTGTTCCCTTTGCAGTTTCTGAGTTGTTTTCCTCTTACTGACATCTCTGTAGTGGAACGGCGGTCATGATGGAAGTGATCACCGCACTCGACCTTCTGGTCCAGGAGGGGTGGCGTCCTCTCCGCAGCATTTACTTCGCCTCTTGGGATGCTGAGGAGTACAACATCATTGGCTCAACCGAGTACGTGGAAGATCACATCAATGACATTCGCGAGAATGCCATTGCCTATCTGAACGTCGATGTCGGCGTCGTTGGCGACAAATTTCGGGCTCTAGGATCTCCTCTTTTCCAATCAGCGCTCAATCGGGTCCTGGCTCGCGTGGCGGACCCTCTGCAGAACAAAACCGTCGGTGAAATCTGGAATGAAGGAGGTGGCAAGCTGGGAGGTTTGGGTGCTGGCAGTGATTATGTCGCGTTCCAGGATCTTGCCGGATGCTCTAGCATCGACATCATGTTCGATGGGCCTGAGAATGGCTATCCTTACCATAGCTGCTACGAGACGTTCGACTGGATGGACAAGTACGGTGATCCGGGATTCATTTACCACGCTACGCTTGCCGAGATTTGGGTGCTCCTCATTCTCGAGCTCGCGCAAGAGCCGATCTATCCGTTCGACCTGAAAGATTACGGAATGGCAGTCAAGGGGTACATCCACGATCTGGAGAAATATGCCGTCGGAAAGGACGCTACGCGAGGCAAGCAGCTTGATCTCAAGTCTTTGCGAGAGGCAGCCGACACACTCGAGCGAAATGCGAAAGAGTTTGAAGGCTGGGAGGATTGGTGGTGGGGCCAGTTCCGCGGACGCTCGGGCTACGAGACAAATTCGATGGGAATGCAGCGGTTGTCGCACAACACGCGCATGTCCAACTTTGAGACCCACCTGCTCGACCTACCGGACGGCGGCAAGAACACGGACGACGACGACGGCGAACAGCACGGCATTCCAGGGCGCGAGCAGTTCAAACACGTCATCTTCGGTCCTGACGCATGGAGCGGGTACGACGAGGCGTATTTCCCAGCAGTGAGAGACGCAATTGAGCTGGGCAACTGGACGCTGGCACAGCAGCAGGCGGACAAGGCTGCGCGCATTATTTCCAAGGCGGCAGACAAGCTGCTGAATTGAGAGGCAGGACCATAGGGCACGGCGTTTTTGGGTACCGTTACTGTTTTACTACCATCATGGGCGGGAAACATCTGGGCTGTATACTGAGTTTCGATTTGAGTGCAATTACCGGCGCACATCAGCGGCACGCAAGGTGCGAATTGCATTGATGTTTCGTCTTTGAGATCCAGGTGCGTGACGTCGGAATGGTGTGTCGAGCAGCGTTGTCAGCATTGGGCACGGCCGTCACGCAGGGCGGGCAATCGGCAGCGATGGCGTGCGGCGAGAGTGCCGTGGGGTGTGCTGAGATCAGGCTGGGCGGCGACGCGAGAGGCACTGATGCCGTGCAGGGCTCGGGCTCGCGTGCAGCGCCACCTCCACGCGCGCACTGATTCGCGGAGCGGGCGGCTTGGGCGCAGCAGCCTCACTGCAGGCGCGCCCACAGCAGCACACTCGAGCTGGGGCTGCAGGCAGCCGGGCGACGCGGGCATCTGCGGTTGGGCATTTGCCGGGGCAAACGGCTTGTGCGAAACTCTGCCCGGAGGATCGCGCCTCGACGGTGGCGCTTAACCCAGGCTGGCCATAGCGCCCCAAAGCGAGGGCGCCGGCCGCCTCCACGCCGTCAGCGACGGAGCCTTTCCATCTTGCGCCCGCCCGCTCTCTCTCTCTCCAACACCACCACCCGCCCGTCCTTCGCCATCCAGGATCGCGGATCCCCGTCCTGTCCCATCCGCCCGCCGGCTCCGCTGCTCTACTTCGCTTTGGACACCGCGGCCGTTGTTTTCCCCCACCTGCCTTGCCTTTTTTACTGCCTGCGCTGGATAGCTTCGAGGGATTGCCCGTCATGACTGAGGTGTCGTCCACTCGCCTCTACCTGGGGAACCTTCCTCGCAACGGTATGCTCATTCCCTGATGTCCTGCCCGGCTGCTGGATCGGATCGCCCCCCACCCACGCTTTGGATGGATTTGGATCGCTGCTGGACACAGCCGGCCTCGCGGGGACTGACACCAAAAAACACCACCATCACCACTACCGCCCCGTTGTCGCTTTTCTTCCTGGAGTGATGCGCGTCGCTGACTAGCAATCCTCGACACCACAGCCACCAAGGCCGATGTTGAAGCCCACTTTGCGACCCATGGCACTGGCGAGATCACCGAGATCAAGCTCATGAATGGCTTCGGCTTCATCGAGTACAAGGATGCCATGGACGCCCGAGATGTCGTTCCTGGTGAGTCTGCCGCCCAGCCCCCGCATGCGCTCGTGAGACACTTCGCTGACCTGTACCACCAGCCTTCCGTACGTTATGACGCCCCAGCCGCCTGCATGAGCGATCGGCGCTTTTCTGACACTGTTCCACCGCAGATGGCTCCGACTTCATGGGCGAGCGCCTCGTAGTCCAGTTCGCCCGCGGCTCGCGCCGCCAGAACGATGGCTACTCCCACCAGGAGCGCGCCGTCCCGCGCCCCAGGCGCACCCCGTTCCGCATGTCCATCACTGGTCTTCCCGTCGAGACGAGCTGGCAGGTTAGCAATCTCCCCGTAACACTTGGTTCAGAGACCTTTGGATTCCCTTCCCATGTCTATGTTCCCGTCACCATTCCTGTACCTTGAGCCAGCTACGCACCGGTTCGCGTCGTCTGCATCTTCCGGGCTGATAGGTTCCGCTTGTGGGACGCTCCTCTTCCCGGCAGCCGGACGCTGGTCTCTCTTCTCGGCCGCCTTTCACCCCCCTCCCGCTTGTAGAGTGCTGGTGTCCTGTTTCACTTGTCTTGTCCCGGGGAGAGCCAATGGAGTCACGCGAGGCCTGTTTCTTTCACTGGTGGTTTGGAAGCATCTGGACCGGGACTGGACCTTTCCCTTTGCTTGTCGCTTGTCTCCGCACATCCATTTTCTGCCGTGGCCGGAACTTACACACTGGACCTATAGGATTTGAAGGACTTCGCCCGCCAGTCTGGATTGGACGTCGTCTACTCCGAGGTTGGCCGCGAGCGCGACGGCCGAGGGTAAGCAACGACTCTTGTCGAGCGCAAGTTGGCAATGACACTAACCAAGCCAGATTCGTTGAGTACGAGACTGCCAACGACCTCCGCAACGCCGTCGAAAAGCTCGACAACCGCGAATTCAAGGGACAGGCTGTCCGATGCGTTCAAGATGTCAGGCCATCCAAGCCATCCTACTACGACGACCGTCTTGATTCTGACTGCTACCAGATCCAGGAGGAGCGCCCGCGTGAGCGCTACAGGTCGCGTTCGCCCGTCCGTGGCCGCGGCTACGGGCCTCCCGATGACGACTACTACCGTCGCGGTCCTCCTCGTGGCTACAGCCCTCGCCGCGACGACTACCGCCGTCGTTCGCCTGCTCGCGACTACTACGACCCGCGCGATCGCTACGCCCGCTCTCCTCCTCGCGTTCGCGGGCCCCCGATCGATGATGCCTACCCGCCGCCGCGCGCCCGCTACCCTGATGACCCTTACGATGCCCGTGGCCCCCCGCCTCCTCGCCGTGGCTACGAGCCCGACCCTTATATGAACGGCCATGACAGGCCTTACGGCCGCCCTCCGTCACCCCGTGGCAGGCCGAGGAGCCCTGGTGCACGCAGTGGTTATGACGATGGCTACAACCGTCGCCCCTACTGGTGAATACCACAAGAATCCTGGCTTAATATCTGCTTACCCGTTTAGAACACCCATCCCCGTAAACCATGCTCATGCACACCTACGTATCGACGGAATGAGGGATGGTTACTGGAGCCTTTCAGGATGATCTTCAACCAATGAAAAGGGAATTCGAGTGTACGATTTGATGGATCTAATGGTGGGTTTTTCCTTTCAAGTTCTCGGGCCAAGGATGACGTCGTGGAGGACTCGAGTGGAAATGGGGAAGCGGGGTTGGAGAAAAGACCTGCTCTTGGGGAGGGTGACAGCTGTCAGGCCTCCTTAGCCTCTTCAGCCTGGATACTTGGGTGGCTTTCTCTTTCCGGTTATGCTTCTTCTCCCTGGGTTTTAGTCGTCTACTCCGGGGCTCGTACTTTTTCTCTGCTTTTGCTTCGACACTCGCGGAAACTGCGATTGATTGGTAAGGACTTACGATTTAGGTCCTGTCTTTTTTACTGCTTCCTACTTTTGGGAGTACCCTACGTGCTAAGACTATATGAGGGTCACAATCGAGTCTGTAGCAATAACGGAAAAAGTCATGATTCTATTTATGAGCTTCTCCATGCTGTTGGTGTGGTTGGGTTGTGACGGAGTATCTGGTGGATTCCATGCTATTCGCCTCTCTTGTTTGCTACCTCGTTTGCTGTTGATAAGTCATTCGGCACGTATATATTCTACGCTGCCTACAGATACCTTATGGATAATTCTGCGCATCTGTCAGGTTGATGTGTTTAAACGCCGTGCACGGATGAGTTGAGAGAAGCTCTCTCAAGTTTGGACAGGAGTCTCTGTATAGCGACCCCGGCGTCTTAATACAGTAACAAGGGACAAATGACGAATCAACCACCATTATTCAGCCCTCGCACTTTATTCCTACGGTCTTGGTCCTTGACCGTTCCAGGTGGCACCTTATCATCGTCGTCCGATCCATGGTACGGGGATTGGTATTCTGCTATTCTCTTCTGCCTAATAGGCATTCCACTGTCTTCCAACTGTGGTTTACGAGAAGCCAAGAAGCGGTCATGTAAGTCATATTGTCGCGCTCATTCCCCCTCCCCGGACCATCTCCTATTTCCCGCCACACGGAATGGATGATACCTTCGTCATTCTGTTTTTTCTTTTTTCCTTTTCTAACTGTGCTTTCCTGCGCCGTATTATAGTTTCTTCATCCTCTTTGGTTTAGGGTGTTGATCTTGAGAAAGCCATATGCACTTGGGACGGAGACCTGATTGATACCATTAACGTAAGAAACTACTGCCTGAACGGCACCCAGCACGTCTTGTCCACTACTCACACACTACTGGACGTTTTTGTAAGGGGGAGATGCCGTGCATGAATGATTAGAAAGCGATGGTCCAGACTCTGCTTACGCAAAGGAATGAATCTAACGGCGTCAACTTTTATCAGTAATCAGGCCACGACACGGGTGGTCCATATACCTCCTCCAGGGCGGAATGCAGATGATCTGGACAAGAGCCGCAGTCTCCGCCAGTTTCAAAGCTGGTTGTGGGTGGAGGATATCAGGATTAAGATTAAGTCCCGAGAATAAGGAGCCGATTGAGCCATGCCAAAGCCAGCCTTGGATTATGGGATGTCAAAGAGCCTTGGGGTGCGGTAGGGGATTCATGCACCCTCATCTGTGACGCTAAGATGTGGCACATGAGAGAACATAAAGCAGGGCAATCCGCTGCTTAGAAGACCTTGATGTGAGAGGTCCCCGTTCGCTACATGACGATTCATGAGATGAACCGATACCTAGGGAACAGTTTCACCTACACATGGGCAATTGAGTTTCGAGGAAAAGAGAAGACCAGAACCAGGCAAAGGGCAATCAACCTCGGTGCTTAGCAAGGGCACATGGGCCGATGATATTATTGGGAGCGAGGAAGCTAAATGTGCTTTGCTCATGCGAAATCAAGATATATTTTCGGGGTCCGGTAGCTTGCTAGGTTTGAAGAATATATCACGGTAGAACTTTGCCTCAGCAATGCTCTCTAGAATGTCGGCACGGGCCTCGTGGAGGCCTCTCTTCTGCGGAGACTTCTTGAGGACAGCTTCGGGTGCCCAACGCCTGGCAGCCTCCTTGATGGCGCTGACGTCGAGGATGCGGTGGTGGAGATGCTTGATCAAGAGGTTGTAGGGAGCCTTTTTGAGGAAGGTCTTGTCCGCGTGGACCGTGTTGCCGGCGAGAAGGGCTTTGCGAGGCTCTGGGGCGTATTTTTTGACGTATGCGAGCAGACCGTCGGCAGCCTGTTCGTGGGTGGTGGTGGAGGCTATGACAGCCTCAGTGAGCCCTGAGAGGGCATGGTGTTTTGTGCACCAGGCGTCCATCTCGTCGAGCCTAGCCTTGTCGTGGTGAATGATGGCTTCGTATCCAGTGTCATCAAGCAGGTTCAGGTCGTAGTCGGTGACGAAGCAAGCTATGGAAAGAATTGACTCGGTCTCGGCATTTAAGCCCGTCATCTGGCGGAGGTAAGCTATGTGAGATGATGCTGGGAGAGGGCTCCGCAGGGCTTGCCTCGCAGTCAATCCAGACCAGCGGTTCCCGGGAGACCTGTTCCGGCATGGTGGCGGTATTGCAGGGGACAGGTAACAGTCGGAGAAGATGATGTGAAAGTTTGGTTTGGCGGGGCTCTGGTTGGTGCATATCCCTGCCACAGCACAGCGCGTGCACGGTCACTTTACGCGGGTCGCGTCTCGCGTCGCGCGCTATTTCGCGACGCTCGCACGCCGAACTCCGCCAAACACCATCCACGCCCCGCAGCATCACACACTCGCCGCCCCGCCTTTACGCATGATTTCGCCTCGGAGAAGTTTTTAATCTGCTATTCCTCGTCCCGCTCTCTTCGAAATGGCCAAGAGAGGAGCCCTGGCCGAGCTGCGAGCTCTGAGAGCCGCGGGCAAGACTCGCCTCGACAGCTACCAGGTCGAAGAGGAAAAGCAGCTCTATGAGGAAGTCGACGAGGAGGGCTACAAGAAGGTTGTCCGCAGCCGTCTTGATCAAGATGATTTCGTTGTCGACGACAATGGCGAGGGTTATGCCGACGACGGCAGAGAGGATTGGGACACCGAACGCCTGCCCCAGTACGACAGCGAGAGCGAGGAAGAACGCCCGCTGAGGGGGAAAGCTGGTACGAGAATTCACACTTTGCGTCTTCTCACCCAGAGCACTATACTGACGCCTCCTTGTAGCCAAGAGGAAGCGGGAAGAGGACCGCGAAAGACAAGAGAAAGCAAAAAATGGTATCAACAAGTATTTCAGCGCACAGGCTGCTACCGCTGCTTCCAAACCCAAGGTGAGCTCTACATTGCCTCTGCAATAGCAACAGCATATTGATTCTGGCCCAGCCCGCGAAAACCGTTGAGGACGAGGCTTTCATGGCCGATCTTTTGGGCGAAGTCGATGCCAACGTACCCAGCCGCCCGCGAATGAAGCCCGTGAAGTCTGAGACTCGACGAAAGACTCGCCTTCTCTCCCCGCCCATCGAAGAGCGCAAATCCAAGCCCCGGCAGACCCAGGCTGAAGACTCCAACATCATGGCCGATACCCCACCAACCAAAAGTATATTAGACGAAGACAACTACATCCCGCCGGCAGACGATGATGTGATGATGAGCGACCCGCCACTACCGTCATCCCCGGTGACGAAGGCTGTTGAGCGGAAGTTTTCTCAGGTCAACGTGAAAGCAGAGGAAGAAGACGATGATGATCTCATGGAGGTAGAGCAGGCTGTTGGCCATGCCGGTATTCGAACCGCAGGTGTCAACATGGCCGGAAGCAGGCCTGCGCCGAAGATCAAGAAGCAGGATCCGTACTCTATACCGTCTAGTCCACCCCAATCACGACCATCGCAAGACACTGAGCCCACTTGGAACAATATCGTCCAAGGGCAGAACGTTCAGAGCAGCCCTGCGGTTGAAAACTCGTATACCATGGGGAAACTCAGACCTGAAAGTGCTCTCGAAGATGACGGTAGCCTCAAGTTCTTCTGGATCGACTATACCGAGGCCAGCGGCAATCTCTTCCTATTTGGAAAGGTCAAGGATAAAACTACCGGGAATTTTGTCAGTGCTTTTGCAAAGATTGATAACATCCTCCGCAAATTGTATTTCCTGCCCCGAGAATACCGCCAGAAGCACGGCCGGGATACGGAAGAAGAGGTGGGCATGGGTGATGTCTATCAAGAGGTGGACGGGCTGATGTCTAGATTCCAAGTGGACATGCACAAGATCAAGCCCTCCACTCGCAAATACGCTTTCGAACTTCCCGGCATCCCGAAGGAAGCAGAATACCTCAAGCTTCTTTATCCTTACACCAAGTCGGCACTTCCAACGGACTGCAAAGGAGAGACTTTCTCTCACGTATTCGGAGCCAACACGTCCATCTTCGAACAGTTCGTGCTATGGAAGAACATCATGGGCCCATGCTGGTTGAAGATTGAGGGGGCAAACTTCAACGCGGTCAACAACGCCTCGTGGTGCAAGCTCGAATTCCAAGTCGAGAAGCCGAGTGGCATCACTACCCTAGGAGACGCCGACAACCTCGAGGCCCCTCCGCTTACGCTGATGAGCATCGCACTGAGGACAACTTTCAACGCCAAGGATAACAAGCAGGAGATTCTTGTCGCCAGTGCTAGGGTCTACGAGAATGTTGCGTTGACAGATACTACCCCTGCTGAAAAACTTCCTTGCAAGACGTTCACTGTCATGCGTCCCAACGGCGACTCCTACCCAACTGGTTTCAAATACGAGGCTGAGAAGCATGCCGGTACCATCAAGATGGAGAGGAACGAGCAGGGTCTTCTCAGTATATTCATGGCGATTCTTGGCAAAATGGACCCCGACGTCATCATGGGTCACCGTCTTGAGGATGTCGACTACAGTATTCTTCTCAACCGCCTGCGTGAGAAGAAGACCCCTGGCTGGCACAGGATCGGCCGCTTGAGAAGAAGGGAGTGGCCCAAAAACCTCGGAAAAGGTAGCGGTAGCTTCTTTGCTGAAAGGCAGATTGCGGCAGGTCGCCTCCTCTGTGATCTGGCAAATGATCTCGGCAAGTCATTGATGACCAAGTGTCAGTCTTGGAGCTTGAACGAGATGTGCGAGCTGGTCCTCGGTGAAGGCAAACTCCGTCAAGATATTGACAACGACACGGCACTAAAGACATGGGCAACGAAGCGCGAAGGTCTGATGAATTATCTCAGACATTGTGAAGCCGACACCTTCTTCATTGCGGCCATTGCATTGAAGGTTCAAATGCTTCCTTTGACCAAGGTTCTCACCAATCTTGCTGGCAACTCTTGGGGACGCACCTTAGGGGGTACTAGAGCCGAGCGGAACGAGTACATTCTGCTTCACGAATTCCACCGTAACAAGTACATTTGTCCCGACAAGGTTTTTGGCAAGGGCAGCAAAAAGCCGAGTGAAGAGTCTGTGGAAGGGGAAGAGGGTGCCGATGCCAAGAAGAAGGACAAGTACAAGGGTGGTCTCGTCTTCGAGCCCGAGAAGGGTCTCTACGACCGCTTCATTCTTGTCATGGACTTCAACTCTCTGTATCCCAGCATTATCCAGGAATTCAACATCTGCTTCACCACTGTGGAGCGGTCCGACATCAGCGAGGAGGACGAGAAGGTTCCCGAAGTTCCGGACGCATCCCAAGACCAAGGCATCCTTCCTCGACTCATTGCCACACTCGTCAATCGGAGAAGGGAAGTCAAGAAGCTAATGAAGGATCCCACGGCCTCTCGAGACGAACTCGCGACCTGGGACATCAAGCAAATGGCCTTGAAGCTCACTGCTAACTCCATGTACGGTTGTCTTGGTTACACGAAATCGCGATTCTATGCCCGTCCTCTTGCTATGCTTACAACATACAAAGGCCGTGAGATTCTGCGCAGGACAAAGGATCTGGCTGAGAGTAAGATGCTTCGTGTCATCTACGGTGATACCGACTCCGTCATGATCAATACCAACATGGACAACATGCAAGACGCGCTCAAGGTCGGGAACGAGTTCAAGAGAGACGTCAACGACAGCTACAAACTTCTTGAGATTGATATCGATAACGTGTTCCGCCGCCTGCTTCTCCATGCCAAGAAGAAGTATGCCGCTATCAACATGATCGAGGTGGACGGCAAGTGGACGGAGAAGCTTGAGGTTAAGGGTCTTGATATGAGACGTAGGGAGTACTGTGCTCTGTCCAAGGAAACGTCGTCGAAGCTTCTCAACTTCCTGCTCTCTGGAGAAGATCCCGAAGCTGTCGTCGAGAAGATCCACGAGTACCTTCGGGAACTGGCGGCGAAGATGCGCGAGTTTAAGATCCCCGCTCAGAAGTACACCATCTTCACCCAGCTCGGCAAAGACCCTAAAGAATACCCCAATGCGAACAGCATGCCCTCTGTCCAGGTCGCGCTCCGCCTTATGGCAAAAGGAAAGCACGTCAAAGCCAAAGATGTCATGTCCTTCGTCATCACTGGCGAAAGTGGCGGATCTGCCGAGACTGCTGCAAAGAATGCCTATACCCTTGAAGATGTCCTGAAGCCTGATTCTGGTCTCAAGCCTGGTAAGCTAATAGACGCATTGTTCTTCGCTACACTCATGACTGACACACACAGACATCGATTACTACCTCCACAAGCAAATCCTGCCTCCCGTCGAGCGTCTCTGTGCCCCCATTGCAGGCACCAATGTCACTCGTCTTGCGGAATGCCTTGGTCTTGACACGTCCAAGTACCGCGTCAGCACCGTATCTAGCAATTCGCAAGATGTCGAGATCCACCCTCTGGAATCGCAGATACCAGATGAGGTCCGCTTCAAGGATTCGCTGCCTTTCACGCTTCGGTGCCCGTCATGCAAACACCGATCGACGTTCCGTGGGATTGCTAAGACGCCAGAGGTAGTCTCACATGATGGCCTGGTTTGCACCAACACCTCTTGCGGTCGTCTCATCTCAACGCTCTCCGTATCTTCGCAGCTCGAAGCGCAGATTCGCCAACACACGGCACGTTACTACGCCGGTTGGCTTGTTTGCGATGACCCAGCCTGCGGTGCACGCACTCGCCAAATGAGTGTATACGGCCACCGGTGCCTGGGTCCTCAAGGGCGAGGTCTCGGCTGCGCCGGTCGTATGGGCTACGAGTATGGTGATAAGGCCATGTACAACCAGCTGCTGTACCTGCAGGGCTTGTTCGACGTTGACAAAACCAAGGCGACGATAACGAAAGAGCGCAGCATGGGCAAGGGGGTCAATGGCGAAGTTGAGGAAAAGGTCACCATCTTGGCAGAGGTTAACCGAGAGAGGTTCGAGACATGGAGAGATGTCGTCAAATCGTATCTGGACCGCAACGGTCGGCAGTGGGTACAAATGGACAGTCTGTTTGCCTTTGCTCTCAAGGCAGCGTCGTCTTCGTAGATGGATGAACGGATGGTTAAAATGGGATCTGGGTGGTTGACTAATGATTTGTTCACGGGTTTTCTGGGTACCTAGCACAATACCGAATGGGCGTTTTAGCAAGGGAGCGGCGTTCCGTACTACAATATTCATACTTTTTCCCTCACGGATGGCGTGCACGTATCCCAATCGAGCACGGCTGCAACATTAACTTTTATCTAGTGCGGACCACACCTGGTGCCGTTCGCCTTGTTTCACGAGATAGGCTTCATTACGATCCTCATCGCGATACATCGATCTCCAGTTAGCATCGGACCTGGCACAGCCTTTCTTTATCCTAAAAAGGTCATTCCGCCAATAGTCCCGGAAACTTCGGTGATTGTCACCATTCGCGACGGCATCTCCATGGTCTCATGATCTATTCCGCAAATCCTTGCCAAGTTAAAATAATTGGATGCGTCACATCATGCTCTAGGTTAGCGGAGTCCGAGGGCTAGCGTCGCGACCCACTCCCGGCAATAGAGGGGATGGTGGATACATTTATCGTTCATCAATCTAATAATAAACGGGCTATCTTATTGGATGATCGCCAAGACATCTCGTTGAGGACACGAAGAGGAAGAAAAAAAAAACATCCAGGCAGATCTCATCCTCGTACTCCATGCAAAGAATATGTTAAGCCCGGGTAGATACAAATCCAAGCGCTCTTTTCTTTTTACTCTACTGTACAGTAATTGCGTTGGCGGAGATATGGACAAGTGATCATTGTAACAGAGCAAGGTAGCAGGGCTCAACCCGTTGCCAAAGTACGGTCCAGCTAAGAGGTAAATGCAATCAACTTATGGAGTTTGTTAAGCTTGATCGTTCTTAGCCCTTTCATTTGTAACTTCATAAGTATCGGAGCCGTCTTCTGGGTGCGGTCGGCGTGGCTGCTCGGCCCATTTGCGAGCTGGAATGCCCTGTGAGGTTGAAGAAACGGATTGAAAGTCAGCCACTGAAACTCAGATGCCATGTGCACAGGGAGAAAGAAAGGAATGGAATGAAAAGAGAGGGGAGCCTACTTTCATGAAGAAGTCGTTGATCTCTTCCATCGTCCTCCCAGTGACTTCACCAACACAGAACCACACATAGGCCAGCGACACGAAGCAGAGGCCCGTGTAGACGAAGCCGGTCTTAGGCCCCAAATTCGCCGAGTAGTACAGGTACGGCAGAGTGAAGACGGTGACCCAGACGGTGACCCAGAAGCAGGCGACGGCGATAGCGTAGATCTTGTTGCGATTGCGGCCGACGGCCATCTCGGATGCCTAGGAAGAAAACCACGGGGTCAGTCTGTGGCTGGAGTAGAATTGAAAACAGGGATAAGAGCTCACAATGGTCCAACCGAGAGGTCCCCATGCAAAGTTGAAAGCGGTAATTTCGATGATGACGAAGCTGATGATGACCTTGCCAAATGTTTCGGTCACCTCGCCGCCAGGGATACCCAGACAACCCACGATGAAGATGGAGATGGTCATGATACCCGTGGTGACGAGAAGAAGAGGCCTACGAGGGATCTTGTTGGCGCACAAGACGGCAGCGAAGACAACGACGACTTGAATGATGAAGACAATCAACGTCATCAAGAAAGGATCGTCAAGGCCGATGGCCTGAGAGAAGACGGTACCGAAGTAGTAGAACCACTGGATGCCGTTGATCTGTTGGGCAATGAGGGCGCCGGCCGAATAAACAACCTTACGGCGCTCGATGGGATCTCGTACGAGATCAAGCCACGACGAGTCTTTAGCCAATGCAGCTTCATCATCAATGTCCTTCTGGAGTGCGAGCATATCAGCGTGCGACGAGTAGGTCTTGTCCTCACGGTGGATCAAGCGCAGGGCATCGTCACACTTTTCTCCCTTGCCTTTGCGCAGCAGCCAGCGCGGCGACTCGGGCACCCACCACAGGAAGGTCAGCACAAGCAAAGGGAAGATCAATTGCACAGCCATGGGGATGCGGTAGGCGGCGGTGGTCGTCATGGACTCAGTACCGCGGTTGATGGCGGCAGCCACGATCTGCGCGACTGACAGTGTGAGCTGCCAGCACATTAGCAGCGGGCCGCGGATGTGGGTTGGTGCCACTTCCTGTTGATCATGTTCGTCAGTTTGTTGTTGCTGGTTGATTCCTTCACACCTCAACACGTTGTCGGCATCTGAAGCGTTACCAAGGAAAAAACGAGAGAGAGAGAGGAGCCAGCTCTTCGGTAGGCCGGGACGGAGAAAGAGCTTGCAGATGGGCTCAATGGTCACCAGACGCCGTGCCCAGGGCCGCTTGGGAGATACCCGGAGGCGTTAGTCTGCCCCATTGCTCCACCGCAGCACGAGCCATGTGGCAAGCCACTGCCGTTATTTCTCCACTTGCAGGATGTATAGGGTTGTCGGTAGTTTATGCCGAAAGCTATGGCCACTTGGCGGACATCGGAAGCCGCATGCACCGACGAGAAATGCCGCGCGCTGCAGTCGAAAGGTACCAAGTCGGCATGGACGAGGAAACGGAACGAGGACGGCCAAAAATAGAAAAAGAAAAGACCAAAGAGGAAAGCTCTTACGCCAATGTACAGCGGACTGGTCGACGAGAAGGCGCCGACGCCGTAGCCCAGGATGACGCGGCCACCAATGATGTATGCATGGCTGTGGTCGGTCGACAGCTGCAGGACGACGCCAACGATGACGGTCAGGGCACCGATAAGGAAAACCCCCTTGCGGCCAAGGAAGTCGTTCAATGGGGCGGCCGTCAGCGATCCCACCAGCTCGCCGACGTTGATCATCGAGGTCATGACCGACAGGTCGGACGCCTTGATCTCGTAGCCGGTCCCGTCGGCCTTGGGCGTGCCGAAGTGCTCGACGAAGACGTCCATTGCGCTGACGCCGGTGAAGTAGACGCCTGGGCTCTAGCGTGAGTGCATGGCAAAGTGAAAGCGGCCAAGAAACGCCTCTCGTACCATCGTAGCCGTACAAGCAAGCCCCAAGGGCGGCGAAGGCGCAGAAAAGCCACGCGTAGGGATGTTCGATGCGGGCCATGGCGCCTGAGTGCCGTTGCACCACAGGCGAGCGAAGGGGGAAGGTGGTACAAAGGGTGCAGGGAAGCAGCGGACGACGGCGTCGGGCGAGTGTATGGCGGCGGAAGGGCGTTGGTTATAGCATCTGGGGAAGCTGGAGAAGTCCGTGGTGCTAGGGGGTTCCTAGCGCTCATGGCGCGGACCCTGAGATACCCATCTGGCCAGTGAACCCACCCGCCGTCGGCCGGTCGCACGCCCATCACGGCCGGCCGGCCGTCCACCGGCACGCCCTCCAACTGCCGGGCTGCCCATGACTCGCGGCCCGGCCACGCAGTGGCTTATATCACTACGCCCAAAACCACCTGCTGGAGGATGCAGCTATCCGAGCATCTGTCAGGACCAAGCCATGCCTTCTCTCATTGCACCTTCGCCTGTCTCTCGCTACAGCAGGCCGTCCGACTCGCAGGCGGCCGCTGATGCCATTCCCATCCTAGTCGACGATACCTACCATCTCTTCCATCTGGCCACCCCCCACAACACCATCCACCACCCGCCGAGGCTCCGCTCCTCATGGCACCACCTGCGCTCCAAAGACCTGGTCGCCTGGGTCCGCGACGAACAGCCTGCCCTCCATCCCGGCAAGACCGCAGATGCTCCCGACGCCGACGGCGCCTGGACCGGCTCCGCCGTCGAGGGCCCTGACGCCAACATGCACATCTTCTACACCGGCTACAACCTCGAGCACGGCGGCAAGCAGGTCATCCTGCATGCCACGTCCTCTGACAAGCACGGCTCTACTTTTGCCCAGCCCCTCACTCCCATCACCATAACTTCGCCCTCCACCGCCACCCTCTTCGAAGACATCGACTTCAGAGACCCCTACGTCTTCTTCAACTCGGCCGAGAACCGTTATTGGATGCTCGTCGCCACCCGCCTCGCCGACGGGCCCTATTGGACTCGTGGCTGCATAGCTCTTCTCACCTCCGACGACCTCGACCACTGGACTGCCGAGCCCGAGCCCCTCTACGCACCCAACGACCTCTTCTGCCCAGAGTGTCCCGAGCTCTTCTCCCTTCCCAACGGCAACTGGTACTTGGTCTACTCGAGGTTCTCGTCGCCCAATGCTGGGACCGTGTACAAAGTCGCCTCCTCCCCGCGAGGTCCCTTCCGCACCCCCCGCGCCGCTTCGGGCGGCAGGCTTGATGCCCGGCGCTGGTACGCCGCCAAGTCATGCCCCAAGGCCGGCGATCCTTCAAAGCGTGTCTACTTTGGATGGATCGCCGACCGCTACCACGGCGACGGGAAGTGGCTGTGGGGTGGAGACATGGGCACCCCGAGGGAGGTCTCTGCAAACGCCGATGGGGCCCTCGTGCTTGAACCGAGCCGGGAAGCTCTCCACGCCGCCTTCGAGACGGCCACCGAACTGAGTGCCGACAGCTTGCCACCTGTTCTGGATCTCATCTCCACTGGAAAAACATCAGCACACTTCCTTCCCATGCGCCACACAGCTGACCCAGTCGACTACCTGTTCCAGTTTACCATTGCCTCACACGACGCCACCTCCTTTGGGCTTCTGCTCCGTGCCAACGAAGACATGAAGGGCCACCGCTTGCGTTTTGAGCCGACTGCACCAAATCGTTTCGACGTCGTCTTACTGTCTGACGATCCACCCCTCGACGACTTTTGGGCCGACCAGTACAAGCAGTACCTCCCCAGGGAAGTCGACGGCCCCGAGATTGGCCGCCACAATGGACTAGTAGTCGATGGCCCCGTTGTCGTGGTTGTGCAAACCAACGTCCTGGAAATATTCGTCGGGGGCAGGTCAATAAGCTATCGCCTCCCGAAGCGCTCTCCGTCAGAGACCGGTGAATTGCATGCGAAGACAAATGATGGTACATTAGAAAGTACAAGACAAGAGACTAAAGAGCTGGGTATCTTTGTAGAAGATGGCGCCGTTAAGTTGACCGATGTTTCGTTGCGCCTTTCGGAGCATTTGTAAATAGCAGGCCCCAACCAAACATAGCTAATGACAGGTCACAGGGAACGCCTTGCGTCGAGGAACGAAGGCCGCGGCAGATGCGTGACGGGAAGACCGCCATGAGGGATCAACGCACGCTTCAGAGAATGTCCAAATCCCTCGAAGGACATGTGCCTACCTCCGCATCCTGCCAATATTCCGCTGGTTACCTGTGGCCCGTCGAATGCCGTTCTAATGGTTATTTACTGCATCGGCGCAGCAGGTGCATTGTTACTCAAATAATCAAACGCGCCCAAGTGCATTTGACTTTGGTAGTCCCAGTCGTTGACTTCAGAGATCCCAAAACCAAATCCGTTGACGCCCGCCTCAAACGTTTGCTGAGGCGTCTCGGCCATCTCGGTCGATGGACCGTCCACAGCAATAACCAGAGCATGCTCAAGCCCACGCAAGATTGCTCCCTCGAGCCGGTTGACAGCATATCTGATGGGCTCGTTTGATTTACTCATGGTGCGGAGGGTCCAAATGTACGAATTGAGCGTCTCACGCCAGTGGTCTCGTTCCGACGGCGTGAGCGACGTCACTAGTAAGAGGGTGGTAAAAGATCCAATGACAGAAAAAAGGTACGGTGAGACTAAATGAGACACAGGTCAGCCCTCGCACGCCAAGGTCGTGTCTCTAGCATACCAAAATACCAAAAGGCATCCAGATGCTCTGGGCGAAGCAACGCAACCAAAGCTGTGGCCTTCATTGCCGTATCATAAGCGTATTGACGAATGGCGTTTAGTACTTGTATGTCCAAGCATAGCGGAGCAAGTGCCGTGGACCTAACGAGCCGGCGGAGCAGGAGAGTTGTAACGCCAAAATAAGCAAGATGTAGGTATCCTATGAAGAATCAGTATCGGAGAGGTGGGCGACCTCAAGGCAAAAAGCGTAGTAGGGAGACGTGGACCTGGCTAAAACTACCCGGCTACAGATACCGAAACCACGTGATAGTCTAGACAGCTTGAACCAATCATGCAAGCAGTTGTATGGTTGCTTTAGGGCGTCTGGCGGTTTGCTAACCTTCTGTAGTCATGCAGAAGTATTTCCGGAAGTGGCCTTCTATTTCACGAAAACCCACAGAGGAAACACACTTACCATTTGGGCAAAGCTGCCTTGGAGGCAAAGAGTCCATGTGCAGAGAGCGCGGTATGGCCCTGTACCATGTGGCCAGCGAGTCTATGATGGGTTGCGCTTTCGTGTACAAATCGACAGTGTCCTGGTTTACGCATCCTTTGACGGAATAGAATCTTTTCAAGACAACATCGAGTATTTGTGATAGCCGTACCATGTGCAAGAACTGTTCCTGGCCAGCTTGGACGGCCAGTCCGGCGGGATCGTCTGGATCTGCCTCACAATCCGCAAAGTCCGTCGGATCAAGCTCTTTCACGCCCCACTCGTCGTCAGTAATGTGGCTTGGCCGCCCATACGCGCAGGCAGTCCATTTGTCTTGCATGTACAAAGCCCAGCTAAGGCGTTTGCGCAGGGTGCGTTCCCAGTCCGGAATGGCCCAGCCAGAGGCGTCGAGGTGGAGACCGCAAGCCTCGCCAATTGCCAGTGCTTGAGAGGCCAAGCCCCAACCAAAAGTATGGTCGGGATTTAAGGGGTCTTCGGGTTTGCACTGCAAGAGCAGGAGCATGGACTCTATCGAAGACAGCCGCGGGCGGTGATATGAGTTTTGAATGGCGTGCAGGGTAAGCCGCCTCAGGGTGGAAAGGTCGGGCGGAGGGTGTGTTGAGAGTAAGGGGTCAAAATGCCACCAGTTGATTGCGTTTAGGTAGACGGCTCCCAGGAGAGGGCCTGGGATGAAGCGGTAAGATTTTGAGAACTGTTCCATGAAGCCCTTCTTATACAGGACCGGGTAGGATGGCTGAACAACACGCCAGAACAGACGAACAAGGCGCTCGCCAAAAGGCTTGACGCAGGCCTCGATGGCGTCTACTTCCTGGTAGGTAGAGGAATAGCCGGCGGCCTTCTCGTCGCTAACCTGCAGTTGGGTCAGTCAAGTGGCTCTGGCTCGGGCCAGGTGAACCCACAATGTGGAAACAGAGCGGGTACTCGACGCCTTGATCCCGCTCGAGCACGCGGCGGATGGCGTGCGTGGAAAGGCGGAATTCGTGATGGAGGGCGTCATAGGGACGGTGACGCTGCATTTGAGCTTAGCACGGGTGAGAGGCTGGAGCAGCGGAGAAGACGCACCATGAGGATGGGCTCCATGTCACTTCCCAAGCCGTACAGCTCGGCAAAGCGCGTAGGATGCAGGCCCAGAGACATCTCCCCCTTGGCACGGTCTGCATCGCTGATGGTCTCGCCATTGCGCTGGCGTTCGCGAGCAGCCTCGAGGGCGGCAGCCGAGGCTTCGCCAGAGCTCAGCACATCCGAGGGCAGCTCTTCGTTGGTGCGCACGCTAGGGAGTTGCGGCAGGGTGGGAGCAGACCTCGGGATGTCGCCGGATCCGGGGGACAGGTGGGCGACCTCGCTGGAGGGCGGGTGGCGGGCGGGGATGTCGACGGTGGAGGTAGAAGCGGCAGTGCTGGAAGGGCGGCGAGGCAAGGGGCGCTCGGGGGGCGACTCCTCGTAGGTACACTTGGTCTGTCTGTACAGGCACACGGTGCACTCGCCGGAAGAGCCAGACTCGACGATGCAGCGCGTCTTGCGGCGGCGGCACGGGTCGCAGGGCCGATTGCTTCGCTGGCCGCGGCGGCGCTTGCGCGACTCAGCGCTGGACTCGGGCTCGGCCATGATGCGGGTCGGACTGGGACATCGGGAGGAGCTGGAGTCGGCCGGTGGCAGTTAAAGGGTTGACGGGCTGGGGTTGGGCGGCTGCTGTCGCTCCGTCACGTGCGTGCGACGCTCGCGCCTTCCTGCTCCCCAGCTGCTGCTGCCCCACGCTCTGGCCCCCGCCTGTGCGGCGGAGGCGTCCGGCGCCTCTAACTAGCTCCCGCCCTGGTCTGTCATGTCTCGAAACATGCATGATGGCCGCCTCCCGTCGCAACCGCGCTCCCGCCCGAGCAGCCCCCCGGCCCGCTTCTAGCGATGCGACTGTGCCATTGACTTGCTCCTCATTGCATCACTCGACGATGCCCCGTATAAAGGCCATCTTGGCGCTCGCCATGGCCGCACTTCTGTTGCGGTGCGCCGCCTCGCCCGCTGCTCTTGTCGTTGCTCCAGCCTCTGTCATGCCTCGGTGGGATCTGCAAGCCGTCCTAAGCACGGCTGCCGCAGCCTCGGTAGCTGCCAACCGCGTCGTCGATCTGGCCGGTCCCGGCTGGACGCTGTCCAATCCCGCCCTGAACATATCCGTTCCTGCCCAACTGCCGTCCCAGGCCCATCTCGATCTGTTTGCCGCCCAGGTCATAGGTGACCCGTACTACGCACTCAACGACTTCGACTTGCGTTGGGTTGCCTGGGCCAATTGGACTTACACTTCGCCTCCTCTTGCCGCTCTGCTGTACGTCTCGACCGTTCCGTAAACTTTTGTCTGCAATCAGTCTCTTTTCCTCCCCCGGTTAGGTGTTCTTGTCGGGCCATGTATATGTCCCAAGGCGTGCGGCCAACTAAGCCATTGGGCCTTGTGCTTGGGCCAATTCTTGAGAACGAGGCCTTAAGACACCCATGATATTCCTACCGTCGATGCCTGGCCCTAGCCTTTGATTTATATCATCATCACTGTCGCTCACCTAGGTGAAGGGTTGTCGGTTACGTCACCGGCAACGATTTCTGTTGCGTCATATCTCCCCAACACCCCCACCACATGTCCACCATGACTGTATCCGTTTATTGCACCACCAATCAAAAACTGAATGAATTCTTTTGTCTCCCTTTTTATTTTTTCTTTTTTCTTGTGTGCCTCCTTCGGTCTGTGAAATCTGCGGAATCCCGGCCGACGTTTCCGTCGAAGAGTCAGCCAGCAGTTTTCGAGCGAATGGATGGACCCTTGAAATTGTGAACACGCTAATTTAGGAGACAGGAACTCCAGTGCCTCATCTAGCTTCCTGCTTTTCAACGGCCTCGACACATTTGCCAGTATTGAGCTCTGCGGGGAGCACGTGGCAGCTACCAACAACCAGTTCCGGCAGTACTATTTCGAAGTCACGGACATTGTGAAGAGCTGCCCCGTAGCCCCAGTGCTGAGCATTAATTTTGGAAGTGCCCCGGCGATTGCGAACGAAATAGCGGCAGAGCCGGGGCAGGAAACCTGGCCCTATGGCGTGCAGGGCCTTTTCGAATTTCCGAACCGACATTTCATCCGAAAGGAGCAAAGTGACTTTGGCTGGGACTGGGTAAATACACCCTTGAGTAATGCCACAGACCAGTTGGCTGATTCCTTTAGGGCCCCGCTTTCGCTCCAGCTGGTCCATGGCAGCCTGCCTTTGTCGTCGAACTTGGCCTAGACGAAATTCATGTCCGTAATACGTTAGTGGACATTTACCGATTGGGCCAGTTGAATAACCTGCCACCGGATCAGTCTCAGCCATGGGTGCTGAATGCAAGCGTCGATTTTCTTGGCCACGGCCCATCTGGAATGGGATTGAATTTTCGACTTCTTGATGCACAAAACACCACCGTAACATCCGGCACTTTGCTGAATATCACAGTTGGCGAAGGCGTCATTACTGGAAGTACCATGATTCCATCTGACTTGGTTGAGCTCTGGTGGCCAGCAGGGCTTGGCGCTCAAACGCTTTACAATCTAGAAATCATCGTCGTTGATGCTACGAATGCCTCGCTTGCAACAATCAACAAGCGGACTGGATTCAGAACCATCGTCTTGAACGAGTCGCCGATATCAGACGAACAACTGGCCAAGGGAATTGCTCCAGGAAACAACTGGCACTTCGAAATCAATGGTCATGAATTCTACGCAAAGGGCTCCAATTTCATCCCGCCCGACGCCTTCTGGGTTCGCGTTACAGAAGAACGCATACGGCAGCTCTTCCAGGCTGTCGTCGTCGGTAATCAGAACATGCTACGAGTTTGGTCTTCCGGCGCCTACTCGCCGGATTTCATGTATGATCTCGCCGATGAAATGGGAATTCTTCTCTGGAGCGAGTTCGAATTTGGCGATGCTCTCTACCCGGTCAACCAAGACTTCCTGGACAACGTACGTGCCGAAGCTACGTACCAAGTTCGACGCGTAAATCATCATCCTTCCCTGGCAATGTGGGCGGGCGGCAATGAGTTGGAAAATTTAGAGCTCCCAATCGCTGAAGAAGCATCTCCAGAGGACTTTCCGCGCTTGTTGGCCGAGTACGAGACCTTGTTTCTTGACACGCTCGTACCGGTCGTTTTTGGCAATAGTAAAAGTATTTCCTACGCTCCGTCATCCACAACCAATGGTTGGTTGTATCTCAACCACAGCGCCCCAAGACCGATGATTGAGAGATACGAGAACACGACTGAAGGTAGCATCTACGGCGACACCGACTATTATAACTACAATTCCGCTCTCGCCTTCAATTACAGTTCTTACCCTGTCGGCCGTTTCTCAAACGAATTTGGCTATCATTCCATGCCGTCTCTTCAGACATGGCGTCAAGCTGTCGATGAAGAAGACCTATGGTTCAACTCCACCGTGATTCAGCTCCGAAACCACCACTACCCGCCAGGCGGATTGAATACTACCAACTTCGCAAATACCTCTAAAGGAATGGGTGAGATGACGGTAGCTGCACAAAGATGGTATCCAGTTCCCAACAAGGAAGATTCCATTGCCAATTTCTCCGCCTGGTGCCATACGACCCAGATCTTCCAGGCAGACTTCTACCAAAGCCAGATCATGTTCTACCGCCGTGGAAGTGGTATGCCAGAACGCCAACTTGGCTCTCTGTACTGGCAACTTGAAGATATCTGGCAAGCACCAACGTGGGCGAGCATCGAGTATGATGGACGCTGGAAGGTGCTGCACTACGTCGCCAAGGATATCTATCAAAACGTCATCATCACGCCGTTTTTGAATCGTACTACGGGCGATCTTGAAGTGTATGTCACTTCCGATCTCTGGACTTCCGCCACCGGCACTGCGAACTTCACTTGGGTCAACTATGCGGGCAAGCCGCTCAACATCAGCACGCCAACTTCCGCAACCGTCCACGTAGGAGCGATCAACACCACCCGTGTTCTCAGTACAAACACGGATGAGATTCTATCCGGCTTCGATCCCACTGACGTACTGCTCGTGCTTGACGTCGAGGTTGAAGGGTCACTGCCTAATGCGAATACAACCGAGAGGTTCGCGCATCGCAACTGGTGGCATGCAAGCACTCTCGCTGAGGCAAATTTGGTTGACCCGGGACTGTCTGTCACCCACTCGGGGGATGCTGGCAGCGGGACGTTCATCGTCACAGCCGAGAAAGGTGTAGCATCTTGGGTCTGGATAGATTATCCCGCAGGCGCGGTGGTATTCTTCGATGAGAACGCCTTCTGGCTGCTTCCTGGGGAGAGCAAGCAAGTCGGATATACCATTCAGAAAGACGACACAGGCGGTGCGTGGGTAGATGGGGTGACAGTGAGAAGCTTATGGGACAACACCCTGCCTTAAGCTTTGACCTGAACAGTGCACAGCGTTGACACAGCTTTATTCTTGAAGCTATGCCCGCGAAACTTATGACATTTGTACCATTCTATGACAATAGTCTAGGTCGAGATCGTCCTGGGCTTTGATGACATCTAGCTTTGGTGGAGAATACTATAGTAAATGACAGCGGATGATGCTATTAAAGCTTTATACCGTATACCCTCACTAGCAAATATCACGGTTAAGCACTAAAAAAATGTATTACGTTGCGACTTCTGAGAACAACTAGTCCAAAGGCTGAAGAGACTCAGCAATGACATGAGTCACAAATAAATTCCGGAACGTAGGTGGGATCGTTGCAGCCACCCAGATGCGGGAATCTACCCGCCTGTGGAGTGTGGGGCGCGGGCGGGAGCGGGGCGGGAAGGAGCGAACACGGATAACCGAATGCTCCAATTTGATGAGATCTGCAGCTTCTTGACTCCTAGATAACTCTTTAAAAAAACGCAATGAAGAAGGGCCCATAAGCATTCCAGTTTCGCTGGGGTCTGGTCAAAGCACGCGCATTTCTTTTGCAGCCAGCCCCACGGACGATAATGTATTCCGAAAGATTCCTCGTAGACGTTTGATGCTGCGGAGAATACGGCGAGCCCACTGCCGATTAGGGCACAGACAGTTATCCGGGATCTTGGATATGAGCTTGGCAGATATTGATCGATCAGGGGCATGACGTAGGCGCAACCGGCAAAAACACCGACTAGCAGCACATACTTTTGTTTTCGCGACAACAGTTACGAGAAAATGACGGCAACACTGCCTGCGTCTGATTTCGTTTGTAATATGTTGCTTGTGTCCTATAGGTGCCAGAAAGCAAAAGTCCCGGGGTATCATGTCGCCAAACCATGTCTAAAATCGTACTCCATTTCGCTTTTGATGTTCAACCACGCCCCCTTCCTCTCAGACCACCTCGGCCAATTCCGCTTGCAGTCCTTCCTCCTGCAGGTCCTCTGCCCACACCCCTCTGCCCGCCGACGCCGACGTACCCTCCGGGAGTAGTCCGGCCGGTGTTTGTAGTACTCGAGGCACTTGCCGATCCTCTTCCCCGCAGTCCACCCCTCCGTCCCCTCGTGCTCGCTGCGCTGGTGGGCCGGCTAGCGGCTTCGGTCCTCTTGCGCTCCTCATCCTCAGCCTTGCGGGCGGCTGCTTCGCGGCGTGCCTGCTCCTCGCGCTCGCGGCGTTCCATAGCCTGCTGCTGTGCAATTGTGTCGGCCTCGATTTCAGCCAAGTCTTGGGTAGCGCCTTGCCAATTGGGATCAAGGATGAGACGCTGGTTGTGCTCAGTTGCGGAAAGGATTCGTGTCCATGTTTGCAAGAGCGTGGAAGCAGAGGTGACGGTGTGGTTCACAGTCTGCAGAGCGTCAGTAGACAGAGAATCAGACAGCCTGGTGGAACACGAACATGCATATTGGTTTTGGCCTTCTGCAGGCTCTCAATGACGTCTTCGATGGCTTTGTTGACGCCCCGCACCTGATCCAATTCACGCCGCAGCGCCTCATCGCGAGCCTCTTCGGATGTGTAGCGCGACTCGGCGCGCTGCGGCCGTGATCTGCCAGAAGATGCACCCGCATCATCAGGCAGTGCTGGGGCGGGCGAGTCGAGATCGATGTCTGCATCGGAGAGCTGCAGGTCGTCGGCGGACGGGGAAGCCATCAGGGGGCGGAGAGTGGAGACTGGCGGACTGTGCTCGCTGCAGTGTGTGCTGTTCCTCGCTGCCTGGACCGGGCAGTGCTGGCGATGTGCCGACGCGGTCGTTTGGAGCGCGTTGTTGACTGTTTTCGAGCTTACACGTACGCGTGGGGGCAGTCCGTGCGCAGGCTTGGCGCGCCCACCGCGCCCAAATTGCCGCGTCCAGCCTCACGCGCAGCGCCCAGCCACTTCGTTCAGTCCCGGTGACGAGCCGCCGACTTCAGCCCTGGCACCTCCCTCCTCACTTCACCACCACCGCCCGCCCTTGCCGCTCCACCACAACCCTCTGCTTCGCCCTGGCGCCCGCGCCTACCTGATCGCACAAGAACCCCGGACGCCCGCCCAATTGCCTGCAACCTGCCGAGCGCCTGCTCTGTTCACATCCATCCCGCTCCCGCTGCGCGTCGCCGCATTCGTCTAGATTCCGCCGGCAAGCCAACCGACATCACCTGCATCACCATTGTTACCATCCTCCACCATGGCTTCGACGCCTCCGCCGCCGGAGCGCATCCATACCCCTCCCGCGCCGCATCTTGGATCTCGCTACGATGACTGGGAGCCCTACTCGCCGCCGCGTCGCTCCAGCCGCGTCGCTGCCCAGCGTTCGCGACATGCCCTTGGCCAGCAGTCACAAGACCTGGACATCTCTAAGAAGCGCCCGGCCCCCCGGTCTACTCGCGCCTTCACACCGACTGGAAGCGGCGACCTGCCGGCCCCCACCTCTAGCTTCGCAACCTCGCCGCCTTCCTCACCCTCCTCACCTCAGAAGCGCCCCAGTGTCAAGAAGAGCGCCCACAGGGTCATGTTCGATGATCAGCTCCTGACCTCTGACAACGATTCGGACCCTTTTTTCACCAGCTCCAGGGATTCCTTGGGTGGCGTTTTCCCGACTCCCTCCAAAACCCCCAGCAAGAAGGATAAGGCGAGGCCCATCTCCGCATTTGCACAGACCGCGCGCATCCTTTTCCACGATCGCCCGGCCAACATCGAAGACGCCATGCCTTCGCCTCGCAAGAACCGCAAGAACAAGAAGCACACCTCCTTCAGCTTCATGGATGAGTGTGACGATGATTCGCACGAGAAGATCGAGATCTACACTGACTTCCGTGAGCGCGTTCCAAGCTTTGACGAGGAAGAAGACAATCCGTTCATCACCAAGAAGCCCGATGAGAATGATGAGCCTCATGCGGGCCCGAGCACCTCGCCTCGCGTTTCAAAGCGCCGCCTGACGAAAGAGGAAGAGGAGATGGACCGTAGGGCCCGTGACGGTGAAGGTTTCATTTCAGTCTTGTAAGTCTTAACAACACATCTGCAATTATGTTCGGGCTAATGATTCGCAGCCGTGGAAAGAAGATATTCACCGAGTTCAAGGAAGGCTCTGACGACAGCGGCTCAGACTCCGACAACCTGGCCAGCAGCCCTACTCGCCGCGCAGTTGGCTCCATGGCTCGCCGTCGTGTGACCCGTTCTTCCATTCAGCCACGCCTTCTCTTCCCTACAGGGGAGCAGAAACGTGCCCGCGAAGCTGCTGCTGCCTCGAAGGCTGCGGAAGAAGACTCTACTGACGTTGATGCCTCCGTTCAACTCACCACTCCTCGCAAGCGTGCTCACAAGGCTCGTGCTCCGCGCTCTGCTCCTGTTGAGGCGAGAGATGCCACACCCGAGCCTGCTCCCGAAAGCACCCCTAAGACAGTTGCAAACACCACTACACCTGCCACGCAGCGCTACTTCGAACCAGTTACGCCTCCGCCATCTAGGACCACACGCGCATCAGCAAAGAAGGATGCGAACGTTGAACCGCCACAGAACCCTGCTGATGGAGAGGCTGGTCCGTCTGACTCTGCACAGAATGATGATCAAGAGCCGAAGCCAGTGTTCGCGCCAATGCCAAGGCCAGCTAAACGCAGCCCCTTCGATCAATGGCGTCGTACTAAGGCGGGAGTCCGATCGGTATCGGGAACGAAAAGAGAAGGAGAGCCACTTGAAGTTGCAGGTGCGAAGAGAACGAGGAGCTCTGCACGCGCTTCAACACCCTCTGCTGGTTAGACTTTGGATCATGCGGATGAGTGAGAACCGGAAATCGAGGAACTTCAGCGTTTTGCCACCTCGCCAGATCCTTGCATCGGAAACCGTCATAGTGCTTGATTCCACTTTAGCCAGCTTTTGAGGATCTCTACGTCACCCCTGGAAACACGCCTCGAGATTTTGTCCGTTCTGGTTAGAGCATCAGCATCTCCGTAATTGGTCGGTTCCTCAGGATGAAGACATATCTTCAACTGCTATGGCTCACACGTGTGTCGCCGACGCGTGGCTTTGGTTGGACTCGCTATTCTTTCGACGAAGCTCTCCACCTTTTGACGTCCTGGTCTCCGTAACAGGATACCGTTTCTCTTCGATTCTTCTACTTTTGCACAGCATGGCACTACATTGGCGTTCATCTCGGCCACGTTACGGATCTCCTTAATACCCCCCTTGCCTCCTCCATCCCTTGGATCTTGTTTCCTTCGACTTTTTTCCTTCCTTACGCTGCGCAGGAAATCTAAATTTGGTTAGGCCTGATTAAGCTGTGCATGCGGATCACTGGTCTCGAGTCTACTTGGATCTTGGGTGTATGGCATTGGCTCCCCTGGTGGCCTTTTGCTAGCTCTGGGATTTTTGGGCAACGGAAAAAGTGGTTGGTCCGCTATTGGTGTGCTGCTTGATTCCTCCCTACGAAAAGTTTTTTTTTCTGCCGGCATCTTATTTCTCTCCGGTTCGATACTTTAGCGGTCCAGTTCATTTTTCTTTTTTGTATACTTTCGATTCCCCCCAAATCAGATAGCCACTCAAGGAGTTTATTACTGGGTGGGGTCGGAAGAGTCTACTCTTGCTCGGACGGCGCAAAGTCAATGCAGACTGGCCTTTTTGAGCCTCACATCATTTCAATGGAGGCAACGAGAGTGGGAAGCAGGTTAGATGATGGGAATTTGCGAACCGCGTAGAGCGTCACAGCACGAGTTTGCGGAACGACCGAATGGCTTTAATGAGTTGTCAAAGCGAAAGGGGGGGTAGTGAATAGGGATATAGACAACAATGAAACTGTAGTTCAGCGAATTGGAAAGTAAAACTGATGAGGTATGAAGCTAATACGATTGCGCAGTCGGTCACAGAGACCCTTCCCTTTCCGTCTCTTAATGGACGGTGTTGTACAGGTTCTACACCAGTGACTGGAGCAAAAGTCTGGATGTAACCTTCGGGCTTGAAACTCTCCAAAAGGATCCAAATGGGGCTATGACTGCCCTCGTAAATAGGGGTAACCGTCGAACACCACGAGGAAGGTAGTTTTAAGAAGAGCAAATTCTTTCAGAGAAAACCCCCTGGTGCCAGCAGAATTTGGTTGCACTCATCTTGAGATCTGATAATTGGATATCGAGCATCATTGCTCTTTAATGCTGACCCTATCGAGAAAATACCACCCATTCTCATATCTCTGTCGCTCAGTACAATATGCACAGTTTGGTAAGCCATTCTTCCACCCCATTCCATCCGCAGAGCCGATAGGTAGATCTCAAACCGAAAAGCCTCGCCATGGACATGCCGAAAATGAGAAAAATGTGAGTATCAATGCTTCATAGAACAAGCCACCGAACACTTAAAAGCACGCAGATAGAACAGGTATCCGAGATATACAACACAAATCGCAGCCGAAACAAGGAGTATCGCTCAGTTCACGCGCATGAGCTCAAATGCATCGCGGTATTCGGCAAGAACCGGTACCAAAAATAATGACCAAATAGAGAGCATCTGGGAGGACACACACACAATAGCCGCCTGCGCCTGTTCCTTGCCCAAAGAATCTATGACTTGAAATGTTGTGGCATGACTGAGGTAACAATAGTGCCCCCTGCGCCTGATAAAGTGCCGGAAAGGAACTCGAGAGGAAAATAGGGCACGGCCGATCCCGGAATTGTGTTTGAAAGGCGTGCAGGTGGGAGAGGGAAATGATATAGAAATGCACAGGACATTCCAAGAGATTGAGACTCGTGTCTCACAGGTGTTGATATGTGTTTTGTCGGAGGCTGTTAGGGTATGGATATGTAAGCATTGTGATTGACCAAGTGACAGGTATCGTGGCCGCTGGCCATGTTCTCAAGAATAAGAGATGGGACAATCTGCCTTCATTTCTTCTTGGCTGCGCCATCTTCTGGTCGCTCCTCGGTGCACTCCGTTTCCGGACTTGCTTGATCATCGTTCTTATCCCTGCTTTCGACTGGGTCGGGTTTATCGTGCTGAGCGATTCTCCTGTGCAGGTTGTTCGGCAGGCTAGCTCTTCCATCATCTTCGCAGTACGTTGGTCTTGGAGACACCACATGCAGCCCTTCAGATGTCTCTTCGTTTGGCTCGTCGGTCTCATCATTGGTGCTGATGCTGCTTGTCTTGAGTTTCTTTGCCAGCTTAGCACGTAGGTTGCTGCAGCACTTGTCGTCTCTTTCGTCGCTGTGACCATCTAACTGCTCCAATAGACTGGCAGTGCCTATCAGGTCTTCATGGACGTCATCGATCAGGGACTCGGAGCTGTTTATCGAGTTTTTCGCAGTGCTCTCTGTCCTTCTCGAAGTCTGCTTCGTCCACAAGTCGACGTATTTCCCACCAAGCTGTAATAGCTCGTCTTGAGTACCTCGCTCTATGATCTTGCCGTTTTCGAGAACAAGGATCAAGTCTGCATCCATGATTGTGGAAAGACGATGGGCAACCACAAATGTCGTCCGGCCTTTGCTGAGCTTTCGGAAAGCTTCTTGGATTTGTATCTCCGTAGCAGAGTCCACGGCGGAAGTTGCTTCATCTAGAAGGACTAGCTGCGGGTTTTTGAGAAGGACGCGAGCAATGGCAACACGTTGCAACTCTCCTCCAGAGAGCTTCACGCCACGCTCACCAACCTTGGATTTGTAGCCATCCGGAAAGCTTTCGATCTTGTCATGTACAGCAGCGGCGCGGCACGCTGCATAAACCTCCTCGTCGGAAGCATCGAGACGTGCATAGCGAATATTCTCCATTATGGACATGTTGAACATCGAGGGGTCTTGTGGGACGACGCCAACCACCTCGCGCAAGCTGTCAAGAGTGACGTCGCGGAGATCCTGGCCGTCGATCTTGATACTGCCGCTGGTCACATCATAGAACCGAAGAAGTAGCTTCAGGACAGTGGATTTGCCACTGCCCGTTTCACCGACAAGTGCTATGGTCTGTCCAGGTCTGGCCTCGAAGCTGATCTTATCCAAAGTTGGTTTGCGCGGGTCATAAGCGAAACCGACCGCGTCGTACTCCACATGACCTCCATCTACTTTTAGATCAGGAGCATTGGGTCTTTCGACGATGTTGGTTTTGGTGAGGAAAAGCTGAAGCATTCGTTCGGCATCGATGAGATCAGACGACAGTCGGCTATATGAGTGGGCGAGGTTCGAGAGGGGGTAAGACAGTGTCCCCCAATATTGCACGAGGGTGACGAAGCTTCCAACGCTGGCTGTACCCTGAGAGATGCGATATGCTGCGATGAGACTGGCGGCCAGGAGGCCTGTGGACGTGATCAAGGCCTGAGTCGCGAAGATCAGATTGTACGTGAAGCTGTATCTGACGAACGAATCACTGTGTTCATGCACAGCGTCGTTGAGCCGCGTCTGCTCATACGCTCCACGGTTGAAGTATGCCACTGTTTGCCAGTTGCTCACCGATTCGTACATGATTGAATTCTCTTTCATGTACTTGTCAATGAAAACCCTGCGTCGTTCTCTATTGTAGGCAGTGAGTCGGATCGTGGAGTACAGGTATGTGACGGCAAGAGCCACGACCGTCAGGGCCAGATACTCGTCGAAAAGATTGGAAAGGTAGACAAAAGCGGCAACGAGATCCATGATGAGAGGAATGGTTTCGAAAAAGACGTATTCCAAAATGGCCGTGATCGAATGACCCTGCTCAACAGCTTTCAGCAGCTCTCCTGAATTCTTCTCCGTGTGGAAATTCATCGAAAGACCCATTACGTGCTTGAAGGCAGCCTTGGTGAGCTGTGCAGATGAGAACTGTTCCACGACGGTTGAAAGCATCGAAAAGATGCTGTCGATGCCCACTCTGGAGTTTAGCAATTGCAGACCAATCCAAATGAGGATTTCTTTGAGGGGAATGCGGCCCGTGTCCCAGTCTTCTGCTAGCTGGTTGGTTATGATGCCGACTTGGCGGGGGATGAGGACATTGAAGACTCGCTCAGCCAGGGTGCAGAGAATCATGATGAACAGGTAAAACTGGATCTTCCGGTTCCGCGCCGGCCAAATGATGGGGAAGAGAATAAAGAAGCTTTTGAGATAGGCCCACCATCCTCCGGCGTCCAGGAGGCGCTGGCGCTGGCGCTCCTTGACTTCTTTCTCGTCGTCCTCGCTTTCGGCATCGGCCTCCTTTGCGTCCTCTGCGATGGAGCCGTATGTCGTGCCTGGGCGGCTCTCGGTCGAAGAGTCTGTGAGCAGCGACTGGCGCTCTTCGTCAGGACCCTGCTCCTGCTCCTTAGGGGGCACCAGAAAGGCGACGCCGACCAGCGTCAACACGGCAAAGACGACCAGGCGGACGATCATGACAGCCCACTGAGCTTCGGTAAAGCGATTCGTATCGGGGTAAACAGAAACAGAAAGGGCACACATGGCAATGTCCAGAGTAAGGCCGAGGATCCAGGAGGCGACGTAAGGCGTCCAGCGGGGAGACTCGGAGTCGACCAAGATCAAGGTCATGATGCCCCAGAGCAGGACCGAGGCAATGGCGAAGATGACGCTGTCTTGAGCGGCCCACCAGCCGCGGTCGACAAGAGAATGGGTCACAAAGAGCACAAGCTCGCTCGCATAGGTGAAGGTGACGAGCCACGAGAGGTAGACTGCGGCGGTCCGCCATGGCTTCTGGGCCGGCCTCGGCTTTGGGGGAAGGCGGAAGGCGACTTCGAGGATGACGCCGGCGCAGAAGCAAAGGGCGACCAAGGCCGGAGTGGCCTGATGGAGCAGGCGCAGAGCGCGCGGGCTGTGTGCGAGAGCGTCCATGGTGCTAGAGGCGAGTGAGCAGCGGCATCGACGAGAGAGGCGGTCTTAAGAAGGAGCGGAAGACAGACCCGCGCAGTCGGGCATCTTACCAATTCTCTTTGTGCGTCGTGCCCTCTTCGCAGGCTCGCCACCATGCACGGAGAATCCACCCGCGCGCAGCTGGTCGGGCTCGCCGCTCAGCTGGATGCGCGGCGGCCTAGAGGAGCGCTGGAGCCTTGTGCGCCAGTCGGGTCTGCAGTGCACATGTTAAGAGGGCAGCGCTGGCAAACAGAGCCTCCGACGGCGGATGGGGGGCAGTCGCACGCCCGTGGGATTGGAGAGCCGGGCAGTGCGGTCCACGGATTTGCCAAATGCAGAGTTTATAGGCAATTTCCTTGTTGGCCCGCCCGGCTGACTCATCCGGCCGCGCGCGGCGATCGAGTCGGGCCAAGAGAGCCGGCCCGCGCTTCGCAGGCTCGTGGGGATGGAGAGAGCGACGAAGGATGGGCGTGGTGCAGCGACTGTGCGCCGACGTGCAGCACACACCCTGCACTCTCACCGCTGTCCTCTCCGCATCGCCTGCACTCAGCCCCGAGCCCGCCCGTCATCCTCAGCTGCTGCCTCGGCCACCGCGCGCCACTGGCCTCTGCCGCCGCACGCGCCGAGGCCCCAGCCATCAGCGAAGCACCATGGAATCGTCCTTGAGCCGCAGCGTTCCCTGTAAGGCTGACGCTGCGCCGGTCAGCCCGGACGACGCGTTTGCCTGCGCCGGTTTTCGTAGCGGCCGGCTCACAAGAGGTCATGAGACTTGGTGCTCGCAAGGCTGAAGTAGCACTGTCGCCTGCTACACCACCCCGCACCGTCCTCCCTCATCGTATCGAAGCTTCTGAAGAACCAAGCACCGACGTCACGCACGTGGCCGCCCCGCTTGTCGTTGCACGGCCAAGCTTCCGGGTTGAGAATTACTTGCATGCTGCCGTGTCTATCGATGTCCTTCCAACAACCAGAAGCACGTGCGGCGGGCCTTGCAGCTGCAAAGACTGACTGCCTGCAGCCCATGTGCAGCCATCATGCGTCGGCGCGCGTGTTGCTGGATGTCGACGAGACCATGCCGCGGCCGGCGGATCGGATTGGGGGACGATGCTGTCGGCGATTGGGGGGCGATGCTGTCGTCGATTCGGCGGCTGCAAGCGTTATCCCATGCAGCCTGCAGGAACACGCAGGGAGCCGTTGTGCGCGCTCTTCCCCAGGATATGGCTGCAGCGTGTGGGTCCATTCCCGCCGTCAATCTCTGCGAACGTGCGACATCTGCAGATCGCGAATTCATGCTCGTCTGCCTGTGATCATGAGATTGGCAGAGGCTTTTGCTCGCGTGGCCCGATGCGGAAGGTCGACGACGTGCGCGGAGCTTTTCGTTTGTGGCAGATCTACCTATTGGCGCGCCCGCCGGGGACGCGAGGCGGAAGTGGTCAATGGGCGGGATAGCAGCCAGCGCGGCGCTGGGCGGCGGGGCAAGGCGGGGCAGTCCACTGGAAGCGAGCTCGTGAGCTGCTCGCGAGGCACCGCAACCATTTGATGTCACCCAATTGACGACCAAGCTCCACCCAAATATCTCTCCACGCCCCGTGCCCCGCGCCTCTTGGTCCCTCCACAAAAGCCAGCCTCCGTCGCCCTCGTATGCTTGCGTCTCCCCCGACGCTTCCCACCACCCTGCCGTCACCATGGAGGTCCCAACCGCAAGCTCGCTGCACGACATATACCCCGACGATGCCGTTTCCGTCCAGCAGAAGCGCTGGGAGCATCTCCTGGCCTCTTTCAAGGACCTGTACGGCAAGCAAGCCGACTTCGTGTCCCGCAGCCCCGGCCGCGTGAACATCATTGGCGAGGTGCGTCTCACCACCGGAGCATGCATCATACGAGCTGACCAATGTAGCACATCGACTACTCGCTCTACGAGGTCCTGCCCATGGCCGTGACCGCCGACGTTCTCATCGCCGTCGCCGTCCGTCCCGCCTCCGAGGCCCCACGAGTCCGCATTGCCAATGTCAACCCGGAGAAATTCCCTACCCGCGAGTTCGAGATTCCGGCTCATGGGGAGGTTCCCATCGATGCATCTGCACATGAATGGACCAACTACTTTAAGTCCGGCCTGCGCGGCGCGGCTAAGCTGCTGGCCAAGAAGAAGGGCAAGGCTGAGTTTGCATCAGTGGGCATGGATATTCTGCTCGATGGCACAGTCCCGGCCGGAGGCGGTCTGTCAAGCAGTGCAGCCTTCGTGTGCGCTAGCGCTCTTGCCGTCATGCGGGCCAACGGAGAGGAGAAGGTTGACCAAACGGAGCTAACAGAGGTGGCTATTGTTTCGGAACGTGCTGTGGGTGTGAATTCTGGCGGGTAAGTTTCCAGTCTTGAACCGACGGCACACCACTGACTGTCCCTGTAGCATGGACCAGTCTGCCTCTGTCTTCTCTCAACGCGGGAGTGCCCTCTATGTCTCATTCAAGCCCTCGCTTTCCACGAGATCCGTGTCCTTCCCCCACACGGATCCGGAGCTGACCTTCGTGATCGCTCAATCTTTTGTGGCTGCGGACAAGCATGTCACCGCCCCAGTCTGCTACAACCTGCGCGTTGTCGAATGCACTCTGGCCGCAGCTTTCCTCCACAAGGCATTCAACCTGAAGAAACCGCTCCCTGAGGATTCATCGCCCCTGGGCATCAGTCTGCGTGGCTTTCAAGACACATACTTCGAGGAGAAGGAGGGCAAGGCGGATAACACTCAGACGCCGCTGCCGGAATTTCAGAAGCAGCTGGAGCAACTTCTCACTCTATGCGAGGATTACCTTTCCCAGGAAGATGGATATACCCGTGAGCAGATTGCTGAGATGCTTGGCGTCAGCGTTGATGAACTCAAGCAGCGCTTCGAGTCCAAGTTCGCTGTGCGTGCGGAGCGTTTCAAACTCAAACAGCGCGCCATGCACGTCTTCAGTGAATCCCTGCGCGTCGCCAAGTTCCTCCACCTGCTGGACAACCCGCCGGCATCCGAGGATGGCAAGACGACCGAGCTACTGCAGCAACTGGGAGCCCTGATGAACGAGACGCAGGAATCTTGCCGTGACCTGTACGAATGCAGCTGCCCTGAGCTTGACCAGCTTTGCGAGCTGGCCCGCAGCGCCGGCGCCGTCGGTAGCAGGTTGACTGGCGCTGGCTGGGGTGGATGCAGTGTGCATCTCGTGCCCAAGGACAAGGTTGAGAATGTCAAGGCGAAGTGGGTGGAGAAATACTACAAGAAGCATTGGCCCGACATTTCGGACGAGAAGCTCGAGTCCGCGATCGTCGTCAGTAAGCCTGGTTCTGGCAGCTCAGTATTCAAGGTCCTTGGCGACACTGTTGTCTGAGCTTTGGACTTGCATGCATGGGCGGCATATATTTGTGGATTTATGTACACGTGGAAGGATGGACAGGCGCGAACTGGGTTGGAGCTTGGTGCATATGCAGAGAAGATCTATATGATATTACACCCTACCCTCGGTCTTGCGCAATCATTCGGCTGTGTTGCTCATTCTTCCGTGTCATTGGTGGCCTCATTGGTTGTGTAACCCAAGAAACGTCTGGGATTGAAGGGGTCCTTGGCACCAGATGCGGCACGAAACAAGCCACTGTCAACTTGTAGCAGCCGTTTTGGGAAACGTCTCTGCATGCTTATCGAGATCTGTAGCCATAATCGGCTGGTCATGAACTCACTGGATCTGAGAGTTGATATCGGCTCATCCTTCCAACTTATGGCAAGGCTTACTGCAAGTGAAAAGTATGAGGCAAAGAACATGCAACAGCATTGTGATGCGACATTAAAACTTTTCGATCTTCCATTGGTCCTGCCACTGTGCCTTGTGATAGACTGAATGACCTATGTATGCAACATTACCAGTCCGGAGACAAGATGTCAGGCGTCGAATGAGATACGTAGATGCATTCAAGGACTGGGACTTAAATTCTCGGTGACCACCCGGAAGAGGAAGCTTCGAACGAAACTGTAGCATTGCATTATGGAACCCCGTGCGTTAATTACAATCTATCTTCTGACACCTTCAACGACATTCTTTGGATAAGAACAAGTTTCTGATAAGAGCTTGTCTGTTGCAGGCTTTAGTGGCTGAAATCACATGGAGATCCTTTCGTTGCCAGCCTCAACGTCAGTGTACAACTCCTCCTCAACGTCTTCTTCGCTCAAAAGGGTGTACTCGGACACCATTCGCATGAATGAACTCTTCTTCGAGACACTTTGACAGTGTGCACAGTTGCAAGGCCTTGCTACTAGCATGCGCAACCCCTGTAATCCAACAAAGTAAAGATGAATGACGCTGCAGAATGAGAGTCAGTACATGTATCAGGATACGGCAAAAGACCAGGCAGGCCCGGATGTGTCTTACAAGTTTGCCAACAAGCCCACCGTGCCGTATGTTCCCAGAATAACGAGCGAGCTGTCATATCGCCACGAGTTGGCGGTCAGAGTAACCCAGCTCACAATGAGAAACGCAAGGTACAAGGCCGTCAGTAGGACATCGGCAAAGAAGACGCCGGAGGTCGAGAGCTGCTGGATAGCAGAACCGCTTACGGTGACGCGGTCGCAGTAGAGGACGAGGCCACCAAGGACCGCGGAACCGGCGAGCGGCAACAAGCCAAGAGCGGGAAAAGGTCTGTGACCGGCGATGCCGTGGGCAAGGAGAAGTGGGAATGCCGGGAGGAAGATGAAGATGGTGATGCGGCGCAGGAGGATAGCGTTTGCTGTGGAGGGAGAGGAGTCCTTGGGAGGCATGTTGAATAGACTGATTGTTACTACAGGGGAGCACACAATTGTAACGATGGAATGTTGATTGATGTATTCCAGTGTAGCACGGCAGAGCGGCATATAAACCCCCTCAAGGTGGCTAGGCAGCGAAGTCTCACATCAAGTGTTGTTGATGCTCGAAGGATTTGTGGGACCACTCACACAGCCTTGCATTGCTACAATGTCTATGAGTTGAAACCGGTCGAATCTTTGTTTCTAGAGTTCTCTAAGGATGCTTCCTTGACACGAGTTCGGGAAACGATGTGGGCAGTAAGTCTATGTTTTCTGTCGTGTACAGGGCAGTGTAGAGGGCAGTGTGGAATCCTTCGGTCGAGGCTCATTGCTGTTAAGATTCCCTGATTGGTTGTCATTGCACAGCCACCTGTTGGTTGAAGACTGCGCTTTGCGACGATCGTTTAGGCTGCACAGTGGGGGCTAAGAGTGATGATAGAAACGCACAGCCTGGACGTAGAATGATGTTCGAGCTGATTCTTGACACGTCAAAATTCCAAGGGCAACCACGCAGCAGAATGCACGACGTCTGATTGACAAAAAGAAGTGTCACAACACGAGGGCATGGGCTTCTCACACAGCCTCATCACGTGGAAAGCTGTGGGTCGAGACGGGTACACGCGGGAATCATCAGCTGCTGGTGGAAGCACTTTTATTTGCGCAAATGTGGATATTAGTAAGTCAACCGGCTCATCCAGTCCCGCCGTGTCCTCCAACGCCGACCAGAATGCGTACACCATGCTTGCTCTTGTAGCGGATATCTTAGACCTTGAGCCACAGGTTGAGGACGCCCTTGGCATACTCAACAATCTCATCTCCGCCCAGCTTGCTCTCTCCGTACAGGCGGTCGACGAAGCTGATGGGAACCTCGGCAACAGAGAAGCCCATGGCCTTTGCCCTGACCATCATCTCCATCTGGAAAGTGTAGCCCTTGCTTTCAGTGCTGGTAATGACCTTCTGCAACACCTCCTTCTTGTAGAGCCTGAAGCTGCCGGTCAAGTCGCTCACGCCAGGGCGCAAAAGGGTGTCGGCGAACAAGTTGGCGCCGCGGCTGACGAACTTGCGTTTGAGATCCCAGCCGTAGACACCGCCGTTGCCAGCGTAGCGGGTGCCGGTGACGATGTCGTAGTTCTTCTCCTTCTGTACTCTGACCATCTCGGCGATGAACTTGGGGTGGTGGGAGAAGTCGGCGTCCATGATGATGACATAGTTGCCGCTCGCGAATTGCAGCCCATGGACGTAGGCCGTTCCCAGACCAAGCTTGCCGGCGCGCGGCTTCAGCAGGACGCGCTCAGGGCTGTAGACTTTCTGGAGCTGCTTGGCAACGTCTTGCGTGCCATCGGGGGAGCCATCGTCGACGATGACAATCTCCCAGTCGAGGTTGCTGCAAAACCGTCAGGGGAACGTGCCGAATCATATGTGGCAGGCGTCAAGCATACTTCTCGGTGAAGGTCTTGGCCAGCAGCCAAGTGATGATGGGGAGGTTGCGGCGCTCGTTGTAAGTAGGGAGGAGAACCGAGTACTTGTTCTTGGAAGCCATTGTAGGAGTCGGGTCGGGAAAGAGCGTAGAGGAGTCAATTGGCGGGATAATGAGCGACTGGCGGGGCGGGGCGGGACGGCAGAGTGGTCAGGACGGCGGACAGCTTGGAGGAGCTTCGGGGTGTTGGAGAGGTGGCCTGGCCCCGGACCCAGGCTCGGCGGAGCGACCGCGGCGCGCAAGAGGCCAGCATTGGCGTAAGGCTGATGCGCCGTAAAGTCGTGGCTCCCCCCGCACCAGTCCTGACCCCTTACGCCGGCCAAGACATAACCCTGATGCGATTGTGAAATGCCGATCGAGGGACGACGGACCGCATCGTCTGCATCGCGCATTACCTATTCACTTTCGCATCCCCCGCGACAAACTCTTGAGCGCCTGCCTTCCTAAACTTTCCGGCAGCTGCCTCCATCTTCATCCATGTCCGCCCGCCGCGCCCACTACCGGCACCATCGCACGAGCTACTTTCCCTAGAGCCTGCGACGCGTTCGCGCTCCACCAAAATGCCCTCGCAACCAGCCGCACCAACGCGTCCGCGCGAGCGACCGCGCCCGCCTAACCCTGTCGCCGTGCAGAACGAACAACAGTGGATCTTTACCGAAGAGGAACTGCTGCACACGCCCTCGATCGAGGATGGCATGTCGGCAGAGCAGGAGAAAGAAATGCGCTACAAGGGCATGACCTTCATATACCAGGTTGGCGCCATGTTGAAGTTGCCGCAGCTTACGCTATCGACGGCTGGCGTGTTCCTGAACCGCTTCATCACACGCCGCTCTCTCGTCAGCAAGGACGGCTACAAGGCGCTTCACCACTATGTACGTGTCCTTCCCAGCCTGAAAACGCACTTCTGATCGGAATCAGCAAATCGCCGCCACGTCCCTGTTCCTCGCGACCAAGGTGGAGGAGAACTGCCGCAAAATGAAAGAGCTGGTGATTGCATGCTGCAGGGTAGCACAAAAGAACCCGAACCTCCTCGTGGATGAGCAGACAAAGGATTTCTGGAGATGGCGCGACACCATCCTCTACAACGAAGACGTGCTGCTCGAGACGATTTGCTTCGACCTGACGATCGAGTCGCCGCACAAGCTCCTGTTTGACATGCTGGTCTATCATGGTGTCGAGCACCACAAGCGGCTCCGCAATGCGGCATGGAGCTTCATCAACGACAGCAACCTAACCCAGCTCTGCCTGCTCTTCACGTCGCGAACAATCGCAGCGGCGGCACTGTATTGCGGAGCTCGTCTCTGCGAAGTGGCGTTCCAGGACGAGGACGGCAAGCCGTGGTGGGAAATCCAGCACGTCACGTTGAGGGACATTAGGCGGGCGTGCAACTACATGGCCAACATCTACGAGAATGTCACGCCGGCGAAGGGCGGCGAGAGCATCTACGTAGGTCTACGGACCCCAGAGGACGGCGATCCCCTGTACGCGCAGACGAGGCTAAGGACATCGCAGACGCCCACGAGCCCTGCACCAAGCTCCGTCGGCATGGAGCGAACAAGCAGCGAGCAAGGCGTCAAGCGGTCGCGCGACGAAGTCGGCAGAATAGAAAACGGAGACGGCGATGTCAATGGAAGCCGAAAGAACGAGGCCGAGAGCGCGGAAGCGGTGAAGCACGAAGAAAAGAAGGAGCGCACGTCCGAAGGGGAGCCGGATGCAAAACGTATCAAAACGGAAGCAAATGGGGCGGATGCGGAAGCGCTCGCGGCGGAAGGGAAGAAAACAGCCGCGGAAGAGGACCTCAGCGAAGAAGGAGAAGTGGAGGAATAGTGGTCCTGCGTGGAGACGATATCCAGACCCCCGGCACCCGGCCTCGCTGGACAGCGCAACACCAAGCAAATGTCGCGATAGGACAGGGGGCTCCTGGGGTTAGTCAGAAGTATCAGGTGAGACATTTATATTATTGCATCAGCGCGGGCGTTATGGTGGACACTGACAGCGGGGGCGTTTGGGCCAATTTGCTGCGGAGACTCCATGGGGCGCGGCTTGGTTTTTGGAGATAACCCATGGGGCATAGGTTCGGCGGCGTGACAGTCAGACGATAAATTCAGTGTACGAGTATCTGCGAAGCGGCAGGACGCCCTGAGAGGCACCAGTGCAGCACGCAAACAGGCGTCCCTCTTACTAAGAAGGGTGATCTGCCGTTGGGATTTCTTCCTCCCGACGGCCAATGGCAGGCGGCGATCGGGAGGCTGCCGAGGCTAGACCGAGCTGGCCCGGCGTCACGATAAGCCTACCCTGCCGTCATCGTGCCTGTGGACCGCCGGCGCGGCATTGCACACCATGGTGCCCGGCCGCCCACAGATTACTTGACTGGTCGACCCGATTACTCTTCTCCCGCACCCGACCAAATCTCCATAAGGCCCGATATGCGCACTTCTCGCCGTCCTGACGCAAAAGCTCGTCACCTCTTAGCATTTCTGTAGACGTCGGCCTCCATACCTGCTCCCATCACTTCTCAATTGCTCCGTCCTTGTCCGCTGCAATGGTCAAACAAACGTCGACCTTCCTGCGTCTCCCTGCGGAGATCCGGCTCATGATTTACGAGGAACTCCTCCTTCCACCCGCGTCCAGCGAGCCATGCCCCCCAGCCGCCAAATTCGTAGCGCCCGTCTACCGTGAAGACGAGCAGAACGCCTCGCATCACCTTCGCGCTCCGCGCACGCTACAAATCCGCACCGTTAATCCCGACAGCCCGGCCTCCTCAGCCATCCTCTCCCCGAGCTCGACGCGCCCGCGCTACCACATCCGCGACCCTTTCCGGACGCGGACTATGAGCACAACCTACGCGCTCGCAAACAACCCGGGCCTGCACCCGGCCATCCTGCGCACCTGCCACCAGTGCCACGCCGAGGCGGCGGAGTTGCTGTACGGCGCCTACGCCTTCGACTTCGACACGCACGTCGAGGCCATCGTACCCTTCCTCAGCACCCTCACGCCGCTCGCCCGCGCCTGCCTCACCCGCCTTGCCCTCGTCAAGCGCGCCCTGCCCTCAGTCAAGGAGTTCGACCGCGCCGAGTGGTGCGCCGCCTGCGAGTACATGGCCCGCGAGCTCGCCGTGCCGGCTCTGACCCTCTCGCTCGGCGTCGTCGCCGGTAAGCCGCCCGTCGTCGCTGGCACCGGCGGCTGGGACGACGTGCCCGCCCTCGCGGTTGAGCACTTCCGCCTCATCCAGCCGCGCCGCCTCGGCAGCCGCCCGTCGTCCGGCACCGTCACGCCCACAGACAACGGCGCCGCGGCCGAGGATGCGAGCAGAGTGCTGAACGGAGACTTGCTGTACGGCTTGGGCCTGAAGGCGATCGCGGGCGTTGACTTCGAGTGGGTCGAGCAGCTGCTGTGGCTGAGAGGGCTGCGGGAATTGCATGTGAAGGCCATTGTTGAATACTGTCCGCCGCCTGTGAGCGAGACGATGGCTTTCTGGGTCAGCTTCTCGAAGAGTGTGGAGGGCGGTTTCAAGGAGTGGATTAGAGGTGTGATGTTGGTGTAGATTGACGAATGAGGTGAAGGTGGCTGGCCACAGTATTCCCTTTCCCTTCCCTGCTCTGCTTCTTGCGTGGACATTGTTTGCTTGGGGTTTGAATTTCGGCATCTTGGTTCGGGGGCATAAAAGTCGCTTTCGGGTAGGCCGTTGGTGTGGTGGCGTTCAAAATTCAGTACCAATACTCATACCTTTCGGTCAAATTTAGGTTTGAAGGGAAGTAGTAGCGCTTACTGGTAGATAATGACCTCTTAGGAGAGGTGAAATATAGTCACTTTTTCGATCAAAGCAATGAGGCCTTCATTCATCCAGGCTCAGACCACCACCAGCTTTCAGCCATGTCGTTGGAGCGCATACTTTCACATTATCTTCAACCAATTTTTATGATGCAGGTTTCACAGTTCCACAGAATCGGATGATGTAATCGGTTGCAGTGTATCGCTTTGTCATGCCTGGGTGTGACAGGCCCGCAGAATAATAAAACCGATGAAAGGAGACCATAACGTCAACTCGCTAATTCCGCTCCATCCATACACAAAAAGCAGCAATCTGGGGGAATCCAACCAAACAAAAAAATCCTTCAAACCCATTTTCAAAATCATGAAAGCGACCGTCCGCTTAACCATCGCCGAAATGCAAATGCAAAATGCCAAGTCTGTGTCATGTGTACGTACGCAAGGGACAGAAAAGGTGTCAGAAACCACGCGAAAAGGGTATAAGGGGGGCAAAAACCGCTCAGCAGTTTTGCAGGTAATTGCTGGGCACCAAACCCAAGCGTCCAGGCTTGCTGAGAACTTCGGCTTCCCACCAGCCATCGTCCTGCTCTCGGGTGATAGCAAGAACATCACCCTTGTTGAAGCTGAGCTCTTCAGGAATCTGAGCCTGATACATGTACATTGCACGAGCTGCCGAGGTTTGTTAGTAACAAATTCGGAAAACAAAAGGTATCGAGAGGAAATTTCTTACAATAATGCATGATCGGACACCCAGTTGAAGTGTAGCGAGCATCTGCAGCCACGCTCCTGCTACGGACACGGCCAACCTGGCCTTGCCCACCACCAAACTCACTGCCCCCACCACTTCCACCACCGTAGTAGCTCATCGGACGAGTGCTGGAGCGGCCAGTTCTCTGGCTACCACCGCCATAGCCGCCACCGCCCTCGCCAGAAGCAGGCGCGAGCACCATAGCACCTCCGGCGCTGCTGCCAGGCCTTTGACCAGCGCCACCAAAGTGTGGTGCAGGGGAGGTTGCGCCAGTACGTGTTCCAGGACGGCTGAATTGAGGCTGCGGCGAAACAGCGCGTGGAACATTAGCAGGGGAGCCACCGCGAGAGTTCCAGCTGCCCCACTCGCGAGGTTTCACAGGGCTTGTTGATTGGGCACGAGGCCTGCTACCTCCAGCAGGAGCAGCGTAGGGGTTGGGAGAAGTAGCCCGGTTGTTTAAGCCAGGCCGAGGGCTGGTGGCCCGTGGACCAGGAGCTGGGCTTGTTGCACGAATGTCCTGACTGCCACGGGTGCTTGGCCGAGAGGACCCACCGGAAGCTCGCGGGTTGAACATGCTCTGGGTTTGTTTAACGTAGCTTTGAGTTGTCTGTTGCATCTGTTTCGCAGTATGAGCAGGCTGAGGTGCGCCCAAACGGCTCATTGGCTGCTCATAAGAAGGCGGTGGTGCGCCACGAGAGGCATTTTTGACAGGATCGGAGACGTTTCCAGCAGCTACAGAAGGAGCTGGAGTTGCAAGTCCGGCATAACGATCGGCTGTCATGCGTACAGAAGTTTGCTTGGATGGTGCTTTCAATTCTGCTAGGGCGGCGGCGATTGGATCTTGCTCTTCAGCGGCTCCATTCGCGGATTCCTGCTTCTTTTTGTCAGGAGACGCAACGTCGAAGACATTCTTTCCGACATTCAGCTGGAAATTGGCCCTAGGATCAACAGGCTCTGCATCTGGCTCTGGGCTGGCAGAAACCACATCATTGCTACCGAGAATGGGGGTACGAGCTTGGCGTCCGTAGGGAGGCCGCGAGCCTTCACGAGCACCTGCTGCTGACCATGTGTTGCGTCCTGTAGGAGTAGCAGGCGATCCACTTTCCTCACCCCTGCTCTTCCGCTTGAACGGGCTGTGACCTTGGAAAAAGCCACTCTTCTTCTTCAGTACAGCTCTCTCCCGAGGTGCTATAGGTGTGGTCTCGGCGACCGGATCGTCCGCTTGTTTGATGGGGGATGCTGGAAGGCTCGCAGGATCAGCGCTTGTAAAAGAAGTCGGTGCTGAGAGATCGCTGCGAGAGTCACGGCTGTCTGGGCGGGCCGGGCTCGCAATCGAGGAGCTCCTCTCTGAGTGAGGAGCTATGCGGCAGAACTGAGTCATTCCATCCGTGGGATAAGCGTTGTGAGGAACTTGCGGGATGTCGCCGTACTGGCTTTGGTACTGTTCTTGCATGGCTTGCGCTACAGCACGTGGATCGGACCTGGCTGACAATGGAGGATCAATGGGTGAGGACGCGGGAGCATTTCCATCCTTGTGAGCCAACTCCCTGGCCAGCGGGTTGTTTGGATCATGGTGAGATTCGTAGAGCGATGGCTGCGGTGATGCACTTCGAAAAGCTGGGTTCATTGTACGGGCAAATTGAGCAACTGTGTAATTGTTGTCTTCGGAAGTCATGGACGCGTCATCGGAGGCGTCCCCTCGGCAGAAGTCGATGAACTTGGGCGGATCTGGAATCTCCTGGCCAGTGCCAGACTCGCGAATGAAGGTTGTAATGTCTTTCTCGACTTCGCAATCCTCAAGAGAGAGACGGATCTTTTCAAGGGACTGTAGGGTATGTTAGTGCCTGGTAGTGTCCCGAGGCCAATGTGTGGCTTACCGCATCGTCGCTGACGCAAACCGTTGAGGCGATGTTGGCAAAAGCCCACAGGCTGCTCTTCATGAAATCGATGCGCTCCTCTTCGAGATCTTGGAAGCTCTACAATTGTGTTAGCGATCATTCGCCCTGGATTTAGAGGCATACGCACATCGCAGGCCTTCTTCCACTCTCTGTTCCACCGAGCCGTGGTCTCTTCCAAAATCTTGACGGCTTGCTCGTACTCCTGGCTGCTTCCAGACAACTGTATCTGCGTTTTCTCCAACTTGGCTTTGTTCTTCCGCTCCTCGTGGCCCATGACCATGTGCCCCTGAGCAAGGTAACCCTTGATCTTCAAACTGTCCTGCTCATAACGATCTCTAGCCTTGTTTACTGCAGCCGTCTGTTGCATCTTGACCTTCAAGAGCTTCTCGATGCCGGTCTGGACGATCTTCCTTCTCTCCTTCAAGCCTCCGGTAAATGCCGATAGTTGTTCTTCCAGCTCTGACTTCATCTGGCCTGCGATCTGCTGATGTTGCTTGCCCATGGCCTCGACCTCAGCGCGGACAACGTCCAGGGACATTTTCAGAGTACCGGCCTCTGACGAACCGAGCGGCTTGCGGGAGAGATTGAGGAGCTTGCGGGCATATTCCTCCTCGATATGGGCACGGGCTGTGTGGTGGTTAGCCGGGGAAGCGCTCTGGCGAGTGGGCTGACGAACCGGTGTAGAAGGACTTCAACTCGTCGCCAGTGACCTTGGCATTGTGCATGCGCTCAAGGAGCGGAGTAACGCCGGCATCATCTTTGCCCCAGAAGTTGTTCGCAACTAGCAACGGTAAGCAGCGATCGGGCCCGGGCGGATGGGGAGGACGAACACGACAGAGAGACCGACGGTGGGTCGCTCACGGTGGTCCCAGGCATGATGCCGGGCGATTGATGACGTCTTATTCGGAGGACGGGCGTGGGCGAGACGGTAGACGGCGGATCGTGAAAAGCAGAAATGCGAAGATTCTGCAGGGCGTAGCTGGTAATTAACAAAGAGGCAGGGGCGCTAGGTTGGCGGCGCGTGCCTTGGTGGTGGAGCGGTTGGCAGCAACTGCGAGCGCCGTCGGGCAGCCTTGGCAAACATGATGCGGCCTGCGTTCGCTGGGTAACCGCCGCCACTGACGCCCCGCGCTTCCTCCGCAGCCCACCGCCTCAATCAGGCACGCACGCCCACGCGCGCGAGGCCGTTGTCGCCTGCCGTCTGGCTGAGGTGTGGCCGGCACTCCTGGCAGCGAGCCCGATGGGTCCGGTTCTGACAGGGCCCATTTGGGGGCGCCGCCAGCCGTCAATAGCGGTCTCAGCACCCGTGGCGCGTCGCTGCAGGCCAGGTCCCGCTGCCACGACCGCTGAGACCGTGCGGCTTCGAGTGACGGCACGGCGGCCGGGAGGACGCAGCCGCTTTTCAGGGCACGGCCGCTGCCAGGGTAAGGGCAGGATGCATACGTAGATAGAGAGCACGCAGGCTGCTGGGCGGGCATGTTTGCGTGCTGCCGGTTGCGACCGTAGGGCGCGCCGCGGACGGCTAGGCGCGTGCGCGCGGGACCGAGGCGACAGACGTCTGAGGCCGGTCTCTGCAGTGAATGTCCATTGCCCATTGCGCGGCAGACTGCTCGCGGGAGCGCTGCTGCTCGCTGTCGCTGCTCCCCTCGGCAAGTGCCGCACGAGGCCCGTTCACGTCTTCGGGCTGCCAACCTTGAACTTCACCTCCATTGCCTCGTCCCCCACCGACCACACCTGTCCTCCTCGCCGCCTCCTCTACTCCCCTTGTCGCGCGTGCGAACCCGATGGAATAGCTGCCTAGATGAGCCAGCAATTCCCCTGGGGCTCTTCAAGTCAGCAACCCAGCGGACGGCGTGGCCTTACTCCCATTTCAACCGCCTTCACCTCGACACGCTCCAACTCGGCTGCCAACAGCCCCTCGCGATCCTCCTTCTCGCCCGTCAACAATCCGCCTTCGGTCGCATCGTCCGGCACCCGGCGCATCATCAGCCGCACCTCGTCCGCCTCGTCGACGTCGTCACCCTTCTCGCCGTCGCAATCCGGATTACAGCAGCAGCACACCCAGGGCCAGCTGCTGTCCTCCGGGCGCTCAAGAACCATAGCTTCCCAAGGCGCCTCACACTTTGCTTCCTCCGCCGCGGCTTTGCCTTCCGCATCGCAAGGTGGTGGAGGTGCGCCAAGCACCAGCGGCGGAGGGAGCTCCAAGGTAGCTCGCGCTTCGCCCTCACTATCGCAGTCGGGCAACATCGGCTCGCCGAGCAGCACGTCGACCGCATCGGCTCCGTCTGGCCAGTCGCTTGCCAAAATCGTCATCGCACAAGTCTTTCTGCTCCTGAGCTCGCTTAAGGAAGACAAGGACAAGACCAAGTGGGAACAGCAGACCGATCAGATTCGCAAGGTTAGTGCAGCCCGCACTTGCCCCCTCCGCATCCGCGCTAACCCTGTTTCCCATCGCAGCTGGTCAACTCAAACGGCATGGAGGTCTTCTCAAAGTATTTCCGCCGCCTGCTCCAGAGCAATGCGCCGCAGATCTTCCCGGGCAATGCCAAGGGCGGTGACAACTCTGGCAGCTACGGCCTGCTTGTCGAAGAGATGCACAAGATAACGCGTGACCCCCAGCAAGCATACAAGATTGCCGAGTCAATTGACACCACTGAGGGTGATCTCTTCAGGGACTTTGACCTGTCCACATTTATGGAGCATTTCAAGCTGGACCCCGTCGCCAAGACAACCCTAGCTTTGGCGTGCAAGACTTCGTCAAAGACGGATCTGAGAACCAAGGGTGAGACCGCAGCCCCTCGCCCACAACTCCTCTGCCCCACTGACTTTTCCTTCTGTCCTAGCCGATGCTATCCTGTCCAACAACTACCAGAACTTCCTCATGAGCCTCGTCAACTCCCAACCAGACTCACAAGACGACATCCCATCCAGCATTCTCGCCACCGACATCGACCGTCTGGCCCAAGACCCTCCACGCACGTGGAACGACGAGAGCAAAAACAGCCTGCTGTTCGCCATCCGTACCAAGTACGACAAACTGACCGGCATATTACCTCCGGACGTCACCGCGGCGTTGCACATGTTCGACCTACTCGAGAATCAAAATCCGTTGATCAGGCACGTCCAGCGTGCCGGGCCTCGCGCAACCTTGAGCTTGGATTCATGCAAGGAGATGCTCGCCTCAGTTGAAACGCGCGATATCAGCTATCAGCAGGTTGCCAATGCGCTTCTCTTCATGGCAATCACCCAGAATGGCCAAGCATACAACGCGAGCAACTTTGTGGCTGCATTACGGGAGCACCGCGCGGGACAACGGTTGGACTGGCAGGACGTGGTTCACTCGTTCGATCGTGAGAACCTGAAGGTCACAACGCAGCAGTTCCTGGCCCTGTACAACGCGTTTCTGCCTCTGGCTCAGGAGTACGAGAACTTCGACATCCAGCTGCTGTGGGGAGGGTCTTGGAACCATCAAGAAACCCAGCTTTCGTTCGTTGTGGCATTCCTGGCCTGCTCTCCCGAAGACCTGGATGTCACTCAGGTTCCTCGCTTGCGCAAGGCTTTCACGCTGGAGCAGTTTGAAGATGCCTCTGAGGTAGTCAAGGAACGTGCAAAGGAAGTTGTTAAACACCCGCTCGTGTCGCTGGACGCGACGGCAGCTCTTTTCAACATCATCTTCCAGTCTCAAGAGACGTACAACATTGCTCAACGCTCACAGATTCCGCAGACGGTCATTAACCAGAACACGGACATCTTCGTCGTTGCCGCATCCGCTGTACCCAAGCCATGGGTTGGTCTCCAGGAAATGGCCATGCGTCAGCTCTTCGGACCTTTTGTCGAGAAACGCGTTCCGAACGTCTACAGCTTCGCACTGCATGGTCTTTGGAAGCAGGACAGCATTTGGGTTGCCGCCAGGTTCCTCGACTTCTACAATGCCAATCCTCTTTCCTTGACCACGATTATGGAACACGCGGCGGAACATGCGTGGATTCAAGATCTCGTTGCGTTAAACTCCGATATGAGCTTGGACCTGGCAGCTCTTGCGCATAGGGAGGGACTCTTTGACCTAGATTCATGGGCACAGGACACTCTGAGGCAAATTCCGGTCTTTCCAAGGGTTCTCGCTTCATTCCTTAACAACAAGGCGGAGACAGATTTGCAAGCTCAGCGCGAGGGTGTCCCTCCTGCTAACGTCCCTTTGGCTGTAAAGACTGTTCACCCTCTTCTAGGCTTTCTCCAGGGCCACCTGCCGGACGAAGAGTTGGTTTCTCTGCAGCGGATTTGCATTGGAGCGTACCCGAGGTTGATCAACTACGGCGAAGGCTTCGATGAGATTATCGACGCTAACGGTAAAGACGGCAATGCAATATCGCCGGAGGCCGATAGGAAGATGCAGGAGCATTACAAAAACATGTACAGCGGTGAGAGCGACGTGCGCCACATCATCGAGGAGCTACAGAAGTACAAGGCATCCGAGGATCCTGCAGAACAGGACTTGTTCGCTTGCATGATCCACGGTCTTTTCGACGAGTACAACTGCTTTGGAGAGTATCCATTGGAGGCACTGGCGACCACTGCTGTACTATTCGGTGGCATCATCCAGTATAACCTGCTTTCACGTATTCCTCTCCAGGCTGGCCTGGCTATGGTTTTGGAGGCGGTACAGGATTACCCGCCGGAGGCTTCCATGTACAAGTTTGGTTTGCAAGCGCTTCTGAACTTCTCCAACAGGCTCCACGAGTGGCCTAGTTTCTGCGACCGTCTTCTCCGTGTGCCGGGGCTTCAAGGCACCGAAGTGTGGAACAAGGCCGAAGAAATCGTAAGACGGCAGCGCTCTGGAGAGGCCAACGGCGAAACCAACGGCGATGCTCAGAATGGCATTTCTCTGACGAATGGGAATGTGGAGGAATTCGGCCAGGAGTCAGCTGTCCGTCAGTTCAGCTGCTTGCACACCGACCCTCCACTTCGACCAGAACTTTACGAGGATCCGGATGAGGAGGTGCAAGATAAGGTTCTGTTTGTGCTAAACAACGTCTCGGAGCGCAACATCGTCGACAAGCTTAAGGATCTCAAAGAAGCGCTAGAGGAGAAGCATCACCAGTGGTTCGCCAGCTATCTCGTTGAAGAGCGCGCGAAGATGCAACCGAACTTCCAGCAGTTGTATCTTGACATGCTTGCTCTCTTCGATGACAAGATACTTTGGGCCGAGGTTCTTCGGGAAACCTACGTTTCTGTCATCCGCATGCTCAATGCCGAGTCTACGATGAACTCGTCAACCGAGCGCACTCATCTGAAAAATCTTGGTGGATGGCTCGGTTCCCTGACGATTGCGAGGGACAAACCTATCAAGTTCAAGAACATCTCGTTCAAGGATCTGCTGATTGAGGGTCACGACACGCAGCGACTTCTGATTGTCATCCCATTCACCTGTAAGGTCCTCATCCAAGCGAGCAAGTCGACAGTCTTCAGGCCCCCGAACCCATGGGTGATGGAGATCATCCGGTTGCTTATGGAATTGTACCACTTCGCCGAGCTCAAGCTCAACCTGAAGTTCGAGATCGAGGTTCTGTGCAAAGGCTTAGATCTTGATCACAAGATAATTGAGCCATCCGACTTCATCCGGTCCAGGCCGCTCCATGAAGAAGAGATTTTGGGGCAGGCTATACCAGATGGCCTTGAAGGTTTCCACGATTTGTCGTTGGTCGGCCTCAACCGCGCAAGAGCGGTGAATGACCGGTTTTCGCCCGCTGCAATTCAAGCATCCTTGCCGGATCTTGCTTCAGCTCTGGTCTACCCGCCTGCGTCTTCCAATATGGCAGCCACCAGCCGTTTGAGACAGATCTTCCATACGGCAGCGCAGTCCGCTATTGCAGAGATCATTGCGCCGGTTGTTGAACGCTCCGTCACAATCGCCGCCATCTCTACATCGCAACTAGTTGCAAAGGATTTCGCCACTGAGGCTGACGAGAACAAGATGCGGGAGGCTGCGCACACCATGGTCAAGTCGCTATCCGGCAGTCTCGCTCTTGTGACCTGCAAGGAGCCGTTGCGCATGAGCATCATGAACAACATCCGTATCCTGGCCCGCGATCTTCCAGAGCAAGCGCTGCCTGAGGGCCTGATCCTCATGTTTGTCAACGACAATCTGGATACGGTTTGCGGCATGGTTGAACAAGCAGCAGAGCAGCAATCTATCGCGGAGATCGACGTTCAAATTGAAGGAGGCACTCGCGCGCGCCGTTACCACCGCAACACCAACCCTCGCGAGCCCTTCAACGATCCCCCCGTCAAACACTGGGCTACTTTCATTCCGGAGCCGTACAGACAGAGCCCTGGAGGGCTCAACGCGGAGCAACTGGCTATCTACGAGGACTTCGGTCGTCAGGCTCGCGGCATGTCCCAGGTCAACAACGCTTCCCAAGACAACGGCCGCCAAATGTCAGAGGTGCTACAGGAGCAATACCCTCAAGTTCCGAACCTACCTACGCCAGCAGAGCCCCCTGCTATCCCCCGCCCGGGTTCCCAAGCTCCCACACGTCTTCAAACTGCTCCTCCGATGTCTGCTACAATGCCACAGGCTCAGCTCAATGGCTATGTCGATGCTCATACCGCCAGCGAGCGTGCATTGACTCTCCTCTTGGATCTGCAGCGCACTTCGAAAGAAGCTCAAGAGGAGCACATTGAAGAGCTGGGACCATCTGCCCCTACTCGCGATGCTTTCGAGCAACTGATCCATCTTGTTGAGAGCTCGGGTACGACAAGGGACAACCTCTGCTTGGGCATCGCCGGGCGCGTCGTTACCTACCTGTTCGCAGAGGCAGAGCGTCGCCTAGAGATCGAGGTTATGGTGCAGTTGGTCATTCAATTGTGTCAAATCTCCGTCAATACCTCTCGACAGATTATGATGTGGCTTGCAAACATCGAAAATGAGCGCCTGCTTAACGCTCCGGTTGTCATCTGCATGGTTACCGCCGGCCTTCTTGATCTACAGCGCGTCGACATGGCGGCATCCAAAGCTATCCAAGCTCGCAATTTGCACGCTTTGGATTTCCTCTCCCAGTTCATGGACGAAATCCTCCTCGGTGCCACCCCTGCAGCTTTCCGCACAGACTTCTCTAGGTCGCTCGAAGCCCTTGCTCAATGGCTCTCTGAGGATTCTGATCTGGAGGTCGGCAAACTGATCATGTCCAAGCTTCAAGTGCCGCAGGAGCGCGCGCCGACTCCTCCCGATGTTGGTGGCAAGTACCAGGTTGAGTACGTGTTTGAAGAGTGGATCCACCTGGTCCGCTACGGCCAACGTCAACCTCCTTCTGAGAGGATGATCGCGGCTTTCATTAACCAGCTACATGCCCGCGGCTTCCTGAAGAGCCAGAACGACTCTGCTCACTTCATTCGTGTCTGCGTCGAGGCTTCGGTGGATGCGTATGAACGTGAGGAGCTTGTCCCCTTCCCCAGCCTGGACAATGCCTACATCTTCGTTGATGGCTTGGCTAAACTCGTCGTGTCTTTGGTCGTCTACCAGAGCGAAAGTGAGGGCGCTACCGTCTCCAAAAAGCCGGGATACCTTGAGGGAATCCTAAGCTTGGTCATCATGGTACTGATTCACCACCACCGTACCCGTCACGAGCGTTTCAACCAGAAGGTGTTCTTCCGCCTCTTCAACTCCATCATCTGCGAGCTTCACGACGTGAGAGATCTTCTCCCGGGTCTTGAGCTAGAGTTCATGTTGGTCATGGGCAAGGCTCTCCTGGTGCTCCAACCCAAGCATCTTCCTGGTTTCTCCTTTGCTTGGCTCACCTTGGTTTCACACCGCATGTTCATGCCTGTCATGCTCAAGTTGGCCGATGATACTAGATGGAATCTCTACGCTAAGCTGACCGAAGTTGTCCTCTCTTACGCCGGTAACCTCATGAAGCCGGTGGAGCCCAGCGTTGAAGCTCGCAACTTCTACCGAGGCGTTCTGAGGGTTCTTCTGGTCATCCATCACGACTTCCCCGAGTTCCTGGCTGAGAACCATTTCCGCTTGTGCAATGCAATCCCGATGCACTGTACCCAGCTGCGCAATCTGGTCGTCAGCGCTTACCCATCGTCCTATCCTGAGCTTCCTGACCCCTTCACTGCGGGCTTCAAGGTGGACCGCCTTGAGGATGTGAGGAAGGCTCCGGCAGTTCGTTGCGATGTTGAAGAGCCTCTCAAGCTGCACGGCATCAAGGATACCGTCGACGCCCTTCTCCGGACGACCGAGCAGAGTCCGGAGGAAATCCAGAAGCTCTGCGATGCTATCTACTCTCCTGAGCGTGAAGAGACTGGACTGGCTTTCGCTCCAGTTCTTGTCGACACGGCCGTTCTACATTCCATCGCCCTCTACGTCGGCAGCAACGCTGTCTCCACTGCTGGCAAGGGCCCAGTGTTCAGCGCCACCTCACCTCATGCGAAGCTTTTGGAAAACCTTGCGAAGGAGCTGCGCGCTGAAGGCCGCTACCACTTCCTTAGCGCCATGACAAATCAGCTGCGTTGGCCCAACAGCCACACTCATTGGTTCAGCTATGCGATTCTGCACCTTTTCGGTTCCAGCAGCGACCAGATTAGCCTCGACGTCAAGCAGCAGATCACGCGTGTTCTCCTTGAGCGCCTTCTAGTCCACCGCCCGCACCCCTGGGGTCTCATCATCACACTGCTGGAGATTCTCAAGAACCGTGATTACCAATTCTGGGAGTTGCCTTTCGTCAAGGCGGCACCTGAGGTGAGTTCCCCCTTTACACGCGTATCAGCCTATGATGTATACTAACATCATTCCAGGTCGAACGCCTCTTTGGGGCCTTGTTCCAGCACATCAACCAGAGCCCGAGGGCTATTTCGTAAACGCACAGCTATGCTGCGCGAAGTTATGGACGAGCTACGGCGCTCTTAGCCGAAGCCGTGAAGTGATGCCAGCAGCCTTCAAATTCCTTATTCCCAAGGAGCTCAGGAAAGCGATGGCCACGCAGATGACGGCCTGTAGCTCGATGGTTTGGGACACGTCACGAACGAAATGCTCATGTGGTATGACTTGACACACGACACCTTTCTTCTGAACAACTGGCGTCTATACAAAAGACGGGGCAAGGAGCGAGTCTCTTGTCCCGTTTGATTTACTGCTCTTAATTCTCTTTCCGGAGAGAAGGGTGGCAAGAGTCTCCCTTAACTTTTTCCTTTCTTGATGCATTTTCAGTGCGCCGGGTTTGGGTAAACTAAAAAAAGGGCATTTGCGTGGCGAAGGAGGGGTCTTCTTCATTTTCTTTGACAGAGAAATTAATTGGCGACGGGCAAGGTGAAAGTGGGCTCGGGGTGCAAATGCGGGAGAATTCTTTCTATGGTGGCGGAAGGGCTTTGTGTTTTCTTTCTACACTTCTTTCTAAACAAATTCGGGGTTTTGCTCTTGTTTTGACTACATGATTTCACTTACGTGGATATACTCTTCTTGCTGATGTATTGCTTCTCTGCTGTTGCTCTTCTCCCTTGTGGATTTCCTGCGTCATGCTCTCGATCGTTTGTTCAGGAGCAGACACTTGTTTTCAGGTCACACCGTTCCTGGTCAGAAGTTGGCCCAGGAAGACTTAATGAAAACAGCCCCGGCCTGTTCTTCTAGTGATGCGGTTATGCCAGATGGACTTTGGCCGTTTCCTGCCTCACGATTGTTTTCTGGGAGGCGTTTCTGGAGTAAGAGCAAATAGCCGGCTGTCCACTGTAGATTCACAGGAACGGCACCTCAGGAGATACATGCTTTTACTTTTTTTTTTTCCCTTCAGCCGCCGTCTGTTATTATGTGTATTTTATTGCATCCATTCATCGTCTCTTGTTCTCCTTGGTGGATATATACGCTTATACTATTCTGTCACCTGTTTTTGCTCTTGTTGGGCTTCTCTATGATTATTCCGGTCTCCGGTGTGCTACTCGGACAATGAGATGGGATATCTCGACAGAATGCTTCTGCTATTCATGAATAACGACTAAAAAAACGGCTTGAATTTCGGAAACGTGGCTCTTCTTTTTTTTTTATCTTCTTCAATTCAATAACGAATAAATAAGCCTCCAAGGAACTAGGCCTTTTCCAGGGACAAATAGTAATGAAACATTTCTAGATGCCGGATTCTTTGCTGAGAAGAGCTGTGTACTAAACGTCTTTTCTCTGATGTTTGTATGGAAGTATGGGAGAAAAACTCTGAGTTGAAAGTGAGTGGTGGACGCCTTAGAATGCTCTCTCTTTTCATCATATTCCTGTCCTTCATTCTTTCCCCCCGAATCTGACAGACATTAGTAGAAGAGGGGGGGCTTCGAGATGCACATGACCAGGAAGCCAAAAATGAAAATAGCCTTCGAGACACACTTCATTGCACTACCAACGTGACTTATTCATCTATTTAAAGGTTCGTCCGCTGCCGCCATCATCCCACCTCATGACCTTCGGCCTGCTGCTACCCGGGCTTGACGAGACGTACCTCAACCCCATCCGTTTTACTTCCGAAAAAAGCCGCACTCAAAGCAGTAATGTTATGGTACCATACCTCACATCATGCGTCATGCTGCTGCGCCTTCGTTCCCCCTCCCCCCCTTTCCCCTTTACTAGTACCATTGGAATTCTGCTCTAAGCCACGATTAAAAGGGCAGATGTCATACGAGACGTGACCAACAATGGTGCGATAAATGGTGCAAGAAATTTATGCTTCCCCCCTCCCGGGGGGTGGGAAGCCTCATTCTTCGAGCTTCGTATGTAGCCAAACCAAACCCGAACTTTGCCGTTTGCTCTATGTACTCTCTCTGCTTACGAACGCGTGTGCGCTACCCTAACCCCACTCGCAAACTTAGGCTGGTTTCTGTCGCAGCATTCCTCGCCGCGAAAAGACACGTACTGGAGGCGGGAGGAAGAAAAGGGCAAAGCCAAAAAGTTTAAGAAAATCTTATTTTTCTAGTCTCTCGCAGGACAAGCACAAGGGGGATGGATTCGTTGGCGTCGTGAATGTCAATAGAAGGAAAAAGAGGAAGCGGACTAATGGAATGAAAGCTGGCTGGTGGCGTTCATTATGAATTGAAACTGTTCGCTTTCTTACTCAACTGTGGCCAAAGGACGCGCGAGGGAGGATAAGAAAAATATTACATCAGCTATCCTGGCTACTGCCGCGCGTATGGTAGGAGAGGCAGCAGTTCCAAACTATCCGTTTGATGGTCTGACCGTGTGCGTTATTGATAAACCCTAGCATAATACAAGAACGATAAAAAGAATTGCAATGTCGGACGAGATTCGAGAATGCATATAGCCCCAGCCATCCGTTCTATCGGTTTAAATTTGCAAATCTCAGCTGGTCGAGAAAGAAGAAAATCACGACGACGGGGCAGTGGTGGCCTTGGAAAGGTACTTTGCGGCCTTTTCGGGGTCGAACTTCCACACGCCGTTGGTCTTTTCGGCCTCGACGGGCTCCTGGATGCGAGCGGCGAGCTTCTCGAAGACGGGGAAGTCGTCGGTGCGGGTGAAGTAGCGGCGCTGCCACTCTCTGCCCTCCTCCTTCTCGACGCGGCGCAGCTCGCGCTGCTGGTTCTCGATGAGGCTCTTCTCGCGGCCGGTCGTGTCCATGTCGCCGGCCTGGATGGCGACGGCAACCTTCTGCCACGCGCGGCGACTCTCCAGCTCATCCTGGGTCTCGACGGGGGCAAGAGTCAGGGGGGTGGTCTTGTTGGTGCGAGCATCGTACGTCTCGACCGTGTCCTTCTTCTTCTTGATGGTGAAGGCCTCGGTCCACTGGCCATCGATGGTGTAGATGGCATCCTTCTCGGTCTTGTCGTGGGGGTACAGCGAGGCGGTGAAGCTGTTCTTCTTGCCGCTGATCCAGCCGCGACCGCTGTAGTCGATCTTGGCCGTGTAGCCCGACGAGGAGGTGATGTAGGACTGGCGGTTCAGCTCGACGTAGGGCGAACCGGTGATCAGGCCCTCAATGTGCAGCGAGGGCAGGGTGATCAGGTAGTCTTCGTCGTAGGCGTCGATGTGGAGTACGGCGTGGCCGATTTGCTGCCCGAGTGGCACAAAGCGTCAGTCAGTGCGCTCGCAGATCGGTGCTACGCTCACTTACCTTGACGTTGATGGTGCGCGAGAACGAGGCCTTCTGGCCGCAGTAGCCGGTCAGGCGCACGCCGTGCTCGTCGTTCCAGATCGAGTAGGCCGTGACAGGCGGGTGATGGCTGCAGGGCGAGCGTCAGTGGGCCCTTGGGAGCGTCATGGGGTGTTCCGTACCTGACCTGCTCGCTGACGAGCTCTGTAGTGCCGGCGGCATCCTCCCACTTGCCCAGGAACAGCTCGCCAAGGAAGGGGTTGAGGGGCTTCTTCTCGCTGCCGAGCTTCTCGCTGCGGCTGGCGTACTGCTGCTTGAGGGTGCTGAGGAACCACTTGAGCACGGCGAGGGCGCGCTCGGCAGGGTCCTCCTTGTGTGCGGGGGCGACGAAGAGCTGGGGGTGCTCGGCCCAGTACGACGAGAACTCGACGAGGGAGGTGGAGCTGAGGATGAAGGGCGGCGCGGTCATGGACGACAGGTCGCCGTTGAACGAGGCGATCGACTACATGGCCGTCAGCGAGCCGTGTTGGTATGCGCGGCGCCTAAACGAGGCCTACCTTGAGGAACGACGTCCACGAGCTCCGCGCCTGGGGCGGCACGGCCGAGGCCTCGGCATTACTGTTGGACGACATGACTGGGAGGTGCGAGATACTCGAGGGAAAGCTGAATTGGAGGAGAGTCGGGCGAGGTTTGGATGCGGCGGCCGCGGCGAGGGGCCTGTGTAGGTATGATGACGCCTGGGGCCGCTAAGCCACGCGCTACTCTACCGGTCCACACACCGCCCACCATCACGCTGGCAGCGCACACGCCCCCGATGCCCAACTCCTCGAAATGCACCCCTCTCGTCCCCCCGCTTCCATGCCTGTGGCAGATCCGCCCTGCATGCGGCAAGCCTCCCAGCATTCCACACACGTGAAAGCTAACTTTGATTAAGGATTGCAGCCTCACGTCCGAGAAACCTCCACGCGATGACGACATGTGTGCCCGTATATCTACTTTGATTGTTTTTCTATATTCCGAGACTACTGCGAATTCTCGATATACGTCCGCTGCCAAAACAAAAAAACAAGGAAATTATGCTGGAGCAATCTGAGTGCACCTATCCATTTTTATCATCACTCGTCAATCCGCAGTCCCTCGGCAGGCGCATTTAGGTCTTGACCGTGGGCTCGGTGCGGCCCGTGTACTCCTGAATCTTGAGCAGGCCCGTCGCCAGGTCGACGTTGTCCTTCAGGTACTCCTGCGTCTCGACGTCATACTTGGCGGGGTCCGACTCGTGCTTCTCGACGTACAGACGGATCGTCGCGCCGCTGCTGCCCGTGCCCGACAGACGCACCACGATGCGGCTGCCGTCGTCGAACTTGACGTAGATGCCCTGGTTCTTGCTGACGCTGCCGTCCAGGTCCGTGTACGAGAAGTCGCCAGCATCAACCACCTTGCGGCCCTTGATCGACGACCCAACGAACTCGTCCTTCTTGGTCGTGATCAGCTCCGTGACGTGAGCGACCATTTTGTTGGCGCCCTCCGTCTCACAGCCCTCGTAGTCGTAGCGCGTGAAGAAGGTGCGGCCGTACGTCTTCCAGAAGTCCTGCTGGATCGACTTGATGCTGGGCGTGGTGCCCGTCTTCTGGCCAACACCGGCGAGGATGTTGAGCCAGGCAACCACCGCCCACAGACCGTCCTTCTCACGGATGTGGTTGCTGCCAGTGCCGAACGACTCCTCACCGCAGATGTTCATCTTGTCGGCGTCGAACAGGCCGCAGAAGAACTTCCAGCCCGTGGGAACCTCGTACGACTGCACGCCCTTGGCCTTGGCAACAAGGTCGACGGCGCCCGACGTGGGCATGGAGCGGGCAAGACCGTAGATGCCCTGCTTCTTGAAGTAAGGGATCAAGTCCGAGTGGTGGGCAATGATGGCCAAGCTGTCGCCGGGCGAGACGAAGGCGTTGGCGCCGTAGATCATGTTGCGGTCACCATCGCCATCGCTGGCAGCTCCGAAGTGGATGCCCTTGGCATCGACGACGTCGACCAGCGACTTGGCGTATACCAGGTTGGGGTCGGGGTGGTGGCCACCGAAGTCGGGCTTGGGAATGCAGTTCTGCGTGCTGCCGGCCAGGCCCAGCTCCTTCTCGAAGATATCAACACCGTAGGGGCCGGTGACACCGCTGAGACCATCGAAGAGCACCTTGAAGTCGGGGTGCTCCTTGAGGAAGGCCTTGATGAGGTCGAAGTCGAAGATGCTCTTCAGCATCTTCATGTAGTCCTCAGTCGAGTGGATGATCTCGACCTCAAGGGGACCGACGGTCTGAGTGCCAATGGTGCTCAGGTCGACGTCGGGGATCTCGGCGATCTTGTACGAAGTCAGGGCCTTGGAGGTGGCGTAGATCTTGTTGGTGACGCTCTCGGGGGCGGGAGCACCGTTGGCAAGGTTGTACTTGATACCGAAGTCCTCCTCGGGGCCTGCGTCTTGTCAGCGAGCGTCTCGATGCTCCGAAGGGGGTGCGTACCGCCGGGGTTGTGGCTGGCGGTGAGCAGGATACCACCAGTGGCCTTGCGGACACGGATGACATTGCTCGCAGCCGGAGTGCTCAGAATGCCATTCTGGCCGACAATGAGCTTCTTGACGCCGTACGCCGCGCCGATCTTGGCAATCAGCTGGGTGACCTCGGGGTTCCAGTATCTGCCATCACCGCCGATGACGAGAGTGCTGCCCTCGACGCCCTCGGGAATCGAGAGGAGGATGGAGGTGACGAAGGCCTCGCTGTAGTTGGGCTGCTGGAAGACCTTGACCTTCTTACGAAGGCCGGAGCTGGGGGGAAAAGGGTGTTAGCGGAAGCAATTGGAGTTGGTGGTGGGTGGCTGCGGGGTCACACTCACGTTCCGGGCTTCTGGTCCTGGAAAGGCTGCAGAGAAACGGTCTTGACGCTCATGATTGCGGATGAGGAGAGAATTGAGGGCGGTGGTGATGCTGGTCGAGGATGAGGAAGGGGGATAGGGGAGTTGGAGGCGTTGGCCGACAGCAGATAGTGGGGTTCGTGAAGCTCTGACGCCACCCGCGAGGGGATAGCTCCTCAACACCCATGTCAACGCCACGACACTTCGTCGATCAGAAATGGGGTTCTGAGCCTTCGAGAACATTGCTGCTTGCGGCCACGCCATTCTCGCTCACCATTGACCTCTGCCAAAGCGAAAATGGCCTGGAATCTGCTCAGTCGCCAACGCTCGACACCCCTGCCACCGCCCTCGTACTCTTAATGTTCCATCCCGAAACAAGTAAGCGCGGGGCTTAAGCCACGTGAAATTCCAGGCAGACACCCTCACCACCACGAAAGGAGCAGCGGAAGCCATTCGAGGATGCACATGCTTGGTCGCGAGCAGGCGAGTGGGCCAACAGTAGCAGGTACTCTGAGCAACATGCTCAACAACCCGCAGCGCGGACATGCCACCCGACTGCAGCGTAGTCACGTGATCTGCTGAGTAAGGCACTCTGGTTCACCTTCCACGACTCGTCTACAATTCCCCATCGGGAGCCCGTCAACGCAGCAATGGCGCCTTCGCTGAACCAAGGCAAGAGCCCCCCTCAAGACGACGTCATGAAAGGCCGTTCAGTACCTTTCTTTACGAGGTCACGGTAATGACTACGCACACAGGCACTTCGGCGTGACCAACCAATATTATCAACACCAAGGCGCGACCAAGGACGGAGTCCAAGATCCCCAGGGACCGCCAAGAGCAGAAAAATAGACTTTCGACAGGTCGGAGCCTCTGACGTCCAGACGTGAGCTCGGTTCCAGAAAATTCACTACGGAAGTGATTTCCGATTGTGTGGAGAAGAGCTTGACCTCATCAATGCGATAGCGATATCGGCAAGGGCATCCAAACTCTGGTCGTACTCGCACTCCTGCAGCCACCGCAATAGAACATCGCCGAATTGATCCGAATTTGCCGCGGCTTCGACGAGATCCGCGACTGCATCCTGAGTCGTCTGTTTCCTGCTTTGGCATTGCTGACAGACCACTGCACTGGCACAGCCTCGCCCAGCCCTTGGTTGTTCGTACCAAGGGCACTGAAACCGCTGACTCTCGTGCATGATTCTGTCCGGAGAAGGTCCCGAGAGGAGATGAAATAGTGTGGGGGCAATGCTTCAATGCTTTGGTCAGCGGCAAAGGAAACATCCGTGGAACGAGTGGAGCTCGCATCAAAGAAACCAGAACTGGCCCGACGCATATGACGGCGAAGATTGTGATGCCACGGCTGCGTCCTTTTCGAGCGGATCGAGCGGGTGGTGGGTGTTGCGGGCTCGCGTCGTGAGGCGCCTGGCGAATGAGAGGGATGCTAATCAATCCATTCGATATGATTGCGCGTACAATCTGCAGCGCAACACCACGTTTCTCACATCACAGTGGAGGCAAAAGAGGGGGATTGGCAGAAAAGAGGAAGGTCGTACCAGCCAGCCCCGCGCCAAAATGATGGCGGCGCGCCACCTCCAAACCCTCGGGTCTCACCAATTTTTTTTCTGCGCTTCTTCCGGCTTCGCGCCCTGGCAGGTATCAGCTGAGTAGCTCACATGTACCTCTGACCCGTCGGCAAGCTCTCAGGAACAGGCAAAGACCAACCAGGAGACAGTCAAAACCAAGTAAGCGGGGTCAGCAGCCCTTGTAGCGGCTACAGCGCTTAGAAATCTCGTACCAGACCCAGCCTGAAGAACCCAAAGCCGAGCCTCACGTTGGTAAATCCGTACACCGAGCAGCGAATCACCAGCCACGAGCAGCCACAATGCTTCTGTTGCAAATGCGCCGACCGCAAGGCATCCTTAACCTGGACACTTGAAACGTCTCCCCCATGGAGTGGACCCACCAGTCGGCGAATAACCGCGGCATTTAGTGCTGCCGGACACAAGGCTGCGACGATCCCATATCGGAGAAGAGAGACGATCCGCCGCGCTGAGGATGACCACCAAGGCCTGATGTGCAATTGGGACCATTCCCAAAGTCGACCTCACACTCCGATGCCAGGGCGGCTCTATCTTATCATGCCCCTGTCGTTTGCTGGAGGGGGCGAGCCGAAATAGCAAGGGTACTTCTTCAAACGACAAAAGCTTCACAAACTGCTTATAGCATCGTACTGGACTATCCGAAGGCCGACGGAACCAACCTATGATTCCGCTATGAATATATCTGGTTGATAAAAGAAGTGTATTTAGATACTCTACCATTGGTCTGCGGACTGGTAATGACACATGTGGTGGTCTTAGTAGGTACCTGACAGCGAGGAGTAGGTAATGTAAATAGCATGCAGGATGTCACAAACATGCAAGTATCAAACGTCATGGCACACGGTGCTCGCAGACTCCACAATCCCCAATAAAGAAAATTAAAAAGAAATTGTGAGGCAGATCCTGAGAAATTCTGCAGAGACGAGGGCCTGTGATTTGCTCCCAAGGTTGCAACGCTAAAGCAAGAGACCCGTGCCGACGGGATACAACAGGCCTGTGTCCAAGCGGGTACGGACGGGATGGCTGCCGAGCTCGCCGACCTTAAGGCCGACCCCGTGCGGATCGGTTTACACCGGACGATACATGCTCGCCTTCCTCCGTCTGCTGCACCTGACGATATCCATTTGTAAAAGGGTAAAAAGGGAACGGGCCAATCATGACTAGGGTGACCGCTCATCAAAAGGGGCCCATGCATGGGGCCAAGAATAGCACTAGCAGATCTGCTGCCATGTACAAGTTGGCGAGACTGAAGGCCGAAGCACACCATAGCGTAAACCCGACGACGTGAGGCTAGGTACAACAACGCATGCGTCTCCACATGACGCAAAAGGAAACATCAGCGGGGACACGTCCCTGAAACCCGTTTCAATTTGGCCATTGATCCCTGTGCCAAATAAGCAATGGCATTGCTCCATTTCCTCCACACGTTGAACAGTTGTCAAGAACAAACCCCTCTTCTTAGCGATCCCAATCGAGTCCGAACCGCCTCCGTGACCGGCCTGAGGATCATAGCACCTTACGGAAGGGCGGAAAGCGGTCTCCGTTTCTTCATTCTTCACCGTAATAGCATGCACAGAAGAGAACAAGAAGGGTCGTTGGAACGTGGGATGACATTGGCCGGACCGTACTCAAGCTCCAATAGTGTATGGCGGCGCGAGAAAGCCAGCGGGTTCGCCGCCGCCACAGAAAGCGTGCCCCCCACCGGCCTTTCTTTCGCGCTGCATACCGTAATAGCTGCGAGCCACAGACGCTTGGTGCCCAGAACTCCACAGCCTAGCTCCATCGAGTACACACCATTGATTCACCATTGCCCAAAAAGGGGCAGGAAAAGCTAAGGAAAAGCTAACAGAAGGAAGGCATGTGAAGGGGAGTCGGGCTTGAAGCCCCATGCTACTTACCCGCTGCAGCGCCAGCTAGGCGGGTCCAGGCTAGGTGAGCAAACTTGATTCTCCGCCGGATCCGCCGCTGCTCACTCCCATCCCGTACATCGGGTGGCAAAGACGTAAGAGTGAGATTAAAGCATAGCCAGGTACGATCACATCAATCTCCGCTGTTATGCTCTCACTGGTAGCCTGCCTGAAGCGATGGGCCCTCACGCGGACATGGTAGGTGGCCGAAACATTCTTAGCAGCGGAATTTGGCGAGACTTACAATGCCCGCACGCATATGCAGGCGTGTTGCAGATCCAGCAGCCCCATTTTTTTTCGTCCCTCAATGCCATTCCATCTGCTTTTTTCGTCATCGGAATTGCCCGCGGTCTCCGACGGTAAGAGCGACCACTACTCGGCGACAACAAAGGAGTGGTCTGAAGTCCAGCTTCCGGGTCGGACTTAGTCGGGACCGCCGAGCAAATTTCAAAAGTCGCAATGGCTAGGTGTAGATTTCGTTCCCATTTATCCTTTGTTTAAAAAAGACTCCATACAAATAGCTATATTTTTATCAAACTGTAGAAAGCAAATTTGAACAGTCGCGAGCCCAGAAATGATAACTTGAGGACTGCATGATCCGCGTCAATCCCTCACCAATGCCTCAGGTCTAAGCCTGGAGCTGAGTCTGGTGGGAGGCGTGGTGACCGTTTTGAGACTGAGAAGCCTCCTCGTGATGAACGCCGTTGCTATGCTCAACCTGTGGACCGAAAATCGAAGAAACAACCTCCTGGCTTCTAATGGCCAAAACGGAGAGTAGGGTATCACTTAACTGTAAGCGCCAAGGCTTGTCAGCATTTAATCCCTCAAATCGTGGAGGATCAGGTCTAGAATCCCGTGGGGGTGGAGTGATATACAAGAGTACCACATCTGCCGATCCTTCGGAAGATGGGTTTCCTGTAAATGATGGAGAAGGGTGTGCGAGGCGGAATAGGAAGGTGAGAAATCAAGTTTGGCGAACGAATCACAGGCTGCTGGGAAGCGAGGTGGCGGGGGTGATGGGAGGGGAAAGCAGCAGGAAGGACTGGAGAAAACTTACACCGTGCGTCATCTCATTACAACCTTGCAACCAAATGCCAGCATCAGGGCTAACCTTGCCCTCTTCGAACAAAACGCCGTAGTGCCTGTTGACCTCCCACTTCTGGCCGGCACTGCCGCCACCGGGCATCAGCCAGCGGCTGCCCTGCAGGATATCCTCGTGCTCGTTGCGCTCATAGCCGACGGCGACGACAACCAGGTCGTAGTCGTGAACCTCCTCAGTTGCACTCTTGCGAGCGCAGAAATCATTGCTGTGGTTGTTGACCACCAGACGAACACCGCCCTTGATGACGGGGGACTGGCCGGCCTCAACAACGGTGCGGAAGTTCAGGATCCTGTGGGGCCAGTTCTCCTGGGCGCCGTACTTCATCTTCTGGAGGTACATGGTCTCGAACAGCCTCTCAAGGAGGTTGAGACGAACGACACCGTAGTTGGTGACCTTGTCGTCGAGGATCGTCTTGGTGCGGAGTTCAGGATCACGGCTGAACATGTCATCAGTCCTCTCGGGGTTGAAGATTTCGTTGACGAAGGGAGAGTCGTCGCTGGGGCGGAGGTGCTGGGCCCTGATGATGAGGTTGGTGTTCGAGTTGGGGTAGTTGGTCTGGAGGTTCTCGAAGATCTCGGCAGCACTTTGACCGCCACCAATGACGGCAATCTTGTAGGGAGCGTTGCGCTCAGGCAGAAGCTTGGGCGCAGTGTACTTGAAGGCCGAAGAGTGGATGACCTTGGGGTGGTCCTTGGGGAAGGGCTCGGGGATCTTGGCCCTGCCGCCAGTGGCAATGACGACGTGCCTGGCCCTGCGAGAAGTGGTCTCGCCGGTGACGGTGTTCCTGGACTTGACGACGAAGGAGTCGACAGCGGCGCTGTCAATGGTCGTCTTCTCCGGGACGACCTGGACGACCTCCTGACCATAGGAGGTGACGTCGTCAAAGTGGCTGGCGCACCACCTCAGGTAGTCCTCGTACTCAACACGCGGGGGCAAGAAGGTGTTCAGGTTGGTGAAGTCAATCAGCCTGTCGTTCTTGTGGAGGTAGTTGAGGTAAGTGAAGTTGCTGCGCGGGTTGCGCAGACTGGCCATGTCCTTGATGAAAGAAATCTGCATGTGGGCGCCTTCGAGGAGCATGCCCGCGTGCCAGCGGAACTCGGGCTGTTTCTCCAAGAAGGCAACCTTGGGCAGCCTGTCGAGCTGCCCCACATGGCCTGAGGCCTCAATGGCGTCGTGCATGGCCACGGCAATGCCAAGCGACGCAGGACCGAAGCCGACGCAAATAATGTCGTGCAGCTCGTCCTCGGAGGAGGGCCTCAGGTAGCTGGTGTTCCGATGCATCTTGGGCTGGGTGGCCCTGTGGACGCTGCGCAGGGGCTGGTTGTTGTGCTGGGGGGGAGTCGAGTAGTCGGCGTGAGGGCTCATTGTGTGCGGGTGGACAGGTCGAGCAAGACAGGCACTGGAGTGGTGACTGAGGAGAGTTCCGAGAACATAAACTGATATATATACATCAGCTACACTTTTTCTCCGACGGCGGCGGGGCACTCTGTGATGGTGCCCTGGCCGGCGGACGCGCGGCCATTGGCTGTTGGAGCTCACCTGGTAGTTCTGCTCTGGATAGGCGCTGCGAAGGCGGGCGAATGGCAGGGCAGGGATTTCAAAGCTTCTGGATGAGCGTGTCAGCGGCTGCTCTGGGTGAGTTGAGAGACGATGACGCAATGACTTTCTTGCGGCAGGCGCGGGGGCGGGCTACGTACGGGACCGCTCAGCTAAGTAGGAGCACAACGACAACAGAAGTCGCAGCAGCGGCAGGCTGGGGAGCAACGCTGCAGTCGCGGCCGCCTGGCGTTTTATGCTCGCTGCCCGCGGAGCGCTTTCGCCCGGCTCGACCCGTCCGCCAAGGGCCCGCAGGCAGCTCGAGGCGCAGGCAACGCGGTCTCAGCAGACCATCGGACGAGAAGTTCCTGTTAGCAAAGCGCATCGCGGTACTCGTCCGGCGGCGCAACCCACAGCTAGCCCAAAGGGCAGCCGCTGGCGATGATCTGAATCAGATAATTATTAGATAAGATTAGCGCGGTCGGCGGGGTGGGACACGGCGACAAAATTTTTCGACGTGCAGGGCGCCTGGCGCGAGTCGGGCGCTGGTCTGGAAAGAGCAAGTGCATTGCGAAAAACCGCGCGTGCCCTGCCGTGCCCCTGTTCATCGCCGAGCCTCGCTTCGCCTCCCAAGACATGTCCAAGCCCGGCCCACCACGCCTATGTTGGATACAGTTATCTGATCCGTTTCCCGCTAGCGCGCCGAGTTTCGGACCCGATGCAACCGTCCGGGGGGCAGCCACACACGTCTGCCCGCGCTAGAGGCACACACCATAATCCGTGACGTCCAATTTTTTTTCTTTCTCCTCGAGCCGAGGTTGCAGTCTGCCGCCCGGCCCATGGCTGACAATTCCGCCGCTGTCACGTTGTGGCGAACAGCTGCCTTCACGTTGCAACGCATGCTGCACGTCCCGATCAGGAAATCACTGTAGAACCACGCACTGTAGATCAGGCACAGCACCCTGATATATGTATAGTTGCTGCGCGGCGTGGGTCCCGCCGGCTAGATCACAGTAGCTGTATTACAATCCTACGGGCTGACGCGTCCATCTGTCTTTCTGTGCCGGCTAAGCGCGTTTTGTCTCTTGAGCTGGAAACTTTTTACTCCAAACAGCCGGACGCGCAACGTATTTGCCTGTTCTAGACAACCAAGTACTCGTTGTGTGAAATGAAGAGCTGATCCCTGCCGTGACGCTGAACCCCACCACGCCTAAACGCCCTGCTGGAAGCACTATGGAAGCAAGCCTTATCAAGTCAGCTGCTGCGTCTCGACCATGCCCGAATAGATGCCCCCTTGCGCAACCAGCTCGTCGTGGTTGCCCTGCTCCACAATCCTGCCGTTCTCGAAGACGAAAATCCGATCTGCCTTCTGCACGCTGGCCAGTCGGTGCGCTACCATGATCGTGGTTCGCCCCGACGACGCGGCTGCGATCGCCCTTCTAACCTCTTTCTCGCTCGTCGCATCCAGCTGCGAGGTAGCCTCGTCGAGCAGCAAGATCTCCGGGTCTCTGATAAGTGCCCGTGCTATCGCTAGCCGCTGCCGCTGCCCACCTGATAGTCGGCCCCCGTTGGCGCCCACCTCGGTGTTGTAGCCTTCTGGTAGACTCATGATGAACTCGTGCAGCGCGCACATCTTGCACACTCTTTCCACGTCTTCCCTTGTCGGCGTCACCCCGGGTCTCGCCCCCAACGATACGTTGTGCATGATGCTTCCAGGGAACAGGTTCGGCTCCTGCTCGACAAGACCAATCCTCGCCCTGTGCGAGTAGACCGGTTTGTTTTTGATGTTCTCGCCATCCATGAATACGCTGCCTGATGTCGGGTCGAAGAAGCGCTCGATGAGAGCGATTGACGATGACTTGCCAGCCCCGGACCGTCCCACGAATGCGACATATTCACCCGCTCGAATCGACAAACTTATGCCCTTCAGAGCCAGAGTGTCGGGTCTCGAGGGGTAGGCAAGACTGACATTCCTCAGCTCCAGCGTCCCTTTGCGCCCAGCCTTTGCTTTCTCAGCCACGTTGTCCGACAGAGAGCTTGCGCTCGTTGTGTTAGGTTCGTCGACTATGATCGAGGGCTTTTCGTCGTGGAGTTTGAAGACGTTGCGTGCCGCTGACTTGGCGCGGGTGATCTCTGGGGCAAGTGAGAACATTTGGCCAGCTGACTGTGCGGAGAATAGAAGCGCCGGTAGAACGATGAAGAAGTCGCGCATGCCATACATGCCCTCGCGCACTTGCCTCGAACCCCTGGCGTAAAAAAAAAAAAATTAGCAAAGCTCTGGTGTGATTATCATCACCTAGGTAGACCAAACTTACCACCAGTAGGCCAGGGCATACACAAAGTACGTGATGGAGAGCGAAAACGCGAGCAAAATGTTTCCAATCAAGGTGAACTTGAGACTCTCTTGGTAAGGGCCCTGGATGGCCTGCTTGTACTGCTTGAATACACCGCGCTCTCGCCCAAGTGCAGAGACAGTGCGAATGGCAGCGCAAGCCTCAGAGGCCAAAGCTGCAGCATCGTTGTAGGCAGTCTCGTGGCGCTCTTCCGCCATGGACAGGACGCGAAGTCTGAAAAAGCCCGCAACGAGCATAATCGGAACCGCAGCAAGTAACACGACTGCGATCTTCCAAGCGACAACGTGGGCGAGAATGATCCCACCGCAGATTGAAGTAGTGACCGAGAAGATCGTGCCAATGATGACGCCAGAAAGACCGCTAATGTGTCCAGCATCCATGCTCAAGCTCGACATGAGGGCATGCGATGACCTTCCTGGCTTCGAGAACCAGGACACATCTTGCCTGAGGATGTTTCTGAGTGAAGTGTCCTGAATACGACAGAGAAGCCACTGAGAAACGACACCGAAGCAGGATCCGCTTGTCATATACGCGCACAGCGCGATGAGAGACAAGATGAAGAACATCAAGCAAAAGAAGTTGACTTGGCTGTCAAAATCGGGACTGTTAAAATCGGTGTTCAGAGTGGACACGAGGCTGCCGAAAATGATTGCCTCGCCAATAATGATACCTCCGCTGCACATGGAGGCGAACAGTCCCAGCATTATGTACAGGGTCTCCGGTTTGCTGAGAAGAAACGCTCTGCGTAAAACTTGGGCGATACTGAATGGCTTGGAAGGCTGGCTGGCTTGCGATGGTTGCGCTTGTCCGGCAGTAGGGATTTCAGTGTCTTTGTCCATCTCGGTGGTCATCGGAGCGATGCTGGGGGTTGCTGTTATCGATGACGTCTTCGAATCCAGGGGGCTCTTATCGAATTTTTGAGCCTCAACTAGACGGCTGTAGGTACCGTTCATCTCGATAAGGCTCTCGTGTGTGCCCTCTTCGATGAGATTTCCCTGCTCCATAACCATGATCTTTGCGGCGTTCTTGATCGTAGCTAGACGGTGGGCGACAATGATAGTCGTTCGACCGGACACAGATGTGGCTCTATCCAGAGCTTTGAGGACCAGAGCTTCGCTGGTGGCATCCATGGCACTGGTGTATTCGTCAAGGATCAGCAGGGAAGGGTTTCCAACCAGAGCTCTCGCCAGACAGATCCGTTGCTTTTGACCGCCAGACAACGAGGTGTGGCCCGAACTTCCAATGGCAGTATGGATGCCATCTGGGAGAATGTCGAAGAAGTCGCAAGCCGCCTCCTGTGCTGCTTCTTCACAGCGTCGGAGAACTTCCTCATCGGAGAGCCCGTGGTCTTCATCTAGCCCGTATTTGATGTTTTCGAAAATCGTGCCGGAGAAGAGAACTGGCTCTTGGTTGACCATTGAGATCCGAGAACGAAGTCCACCAACGTTGAATCGTTTGATGTCCTTTGAGCCAATAGTGACCTTTCCCGAAGAGGGATCGTAGAACCGCAGAAGAAGGCCAGCAACGGTGGACTTGCCGGAGCCAGAAGCACCGACGATGCCGTTCACAGCACCGGGCTGGAAGTTGAGGTTTACGTGATTCAGAACCCTCGCAGTCGGTCTTGCAGGGTAGACGAAAGTGACGTTCTCAAAACGAATGCCACCCGCGAAGTCAGATGCGTCAGGAGTCTCGCCATCTTTTGCATACACATCGATATGTGGATCTGCGTGGTCCAGGACCTCGAAAATGGATTCACCGGCGCCTGCTGCCATGGCGAAAGTTTGGATGAAAGGACCGAACTGGCCGACGACAAAGGAGGCGTCAAGGATGAGGAAGACGACCGCATAGATTGTGCCAGCACCGCCATCTGCGCCCCTATCTTCTTGAAGTTTGGTTCCATACCAAAAGGCAAGGGCATTGGCGGAGTAAGCAGTGAAGTATACACATCCAAGCATAGCTGCTCCTGCGATCGACTTTCGGACCCCAATCCGGACGGACCTTTTCAGGAGTTCGAGGTATTCATCGGCCAACTTGTCCGCAATGCCAAATGCTTGAACCACCTGAACGGCTTTCAAGGCACTCGATGCGATAGCAGCAGCGTTCTCTGCAACATCTGCCGAGCTTTTCTGCAGTTTTGCGACAGTTTTCGAGCCGAAAGTGATGATGATGAACATGGTTGGGATGACTGCCACCAGGAGGATTCCGGTCAATTGGGCATCCAGGATGAAGCCGACAGTGAAAGCGGCCACGAAGTATGAGATTGACTGGATGAAGAGGCCGACTTTCTCAGAGGTACCAAGCTGCACGGTCTGGGTCTTTTCCGTGAGAATACTGGTCATGTCTGGCGCTTCGACATCGAAATAGGCCATTTCCATTCCAAGAGCACGCTCGACAAGTGCCTCCCGTAGTCCGCGGGAGGTCCTCTCACCGATGATGCCCCAGCACACGGCCCATCCCCAAGTGACGACAAAGTATGCCACAGCAACCCCGAGCAACTGCGAAATGCGGACGGCGAGTTCGTGTTCTGACGGCGGGAAGGCATCAATGATGTGGCCAAAAATGACGCCAATCAAGGGCAGAGGCACGCCAGCGGCGATGCCCAGAATTACACCAGCGATGAGGATGCATCGGTCCTGGAAGCTCTTGAGCGGTCGGTAGAGCGAGAAGTAGGACGTCTTGAAGGGATTGAGGCCAGCAATGCGTCTGAAGAATATCTTGGAGACACCGCCAATCTCAGCATGCCAGGCTCTCGGCTGAGCAGTGCTGAGCGAGGTCACGTCCATGTCTCGGCGCCATTGGGAGTCGCCGGCGCTGACGTTTCGGCTATGACGCGCGTGTTGGGAGCGGGTTTCTCCAGCAGAAGGGTCGGCATCGTTACGCGTACGGACGGGTTCGAGAGCCGTGGGCTCTGGCGGTACAACAGAGGCCTCCATGGGGATGTGAGATGGAGGAGGAGGCGTTTTCCCCGGATGTCCTTAGCAAGAATTTTACGTATAAGGGAACTGGACCTCGGCCATGTCTTCTAGAAATGGCGATGGCTAGGCCAGCACAGCTCAAACTCCGTTCAATCCCAAAGGAGAAACCGGGGATGATCAAAGCCTTGGTAAGCTGGCAGAAATTTCCGGCGGGATGAGGACAGCACAGAGTCAAGGTCGGTGAAGCGGGAGCAAACGGCCAAGAGAGAAAGCCGGTGCCGGTGGCGTTGTGCCGCCTCCGGGGCGGCGCCTTTACCGATGCTGGGGCCATGGTGACAGTCCACGGCTCGCCGACTGGGCCGGGATGCAGGGCTCGCCATCGGGCGGCACTGTACGAGCTGGTGTGCATGGAGGTGCGAATCGACGCCAGCGGACCGCGCACGCACGTAAGGGCCGGCGCCAGCGGCGCGACCCCTGCAGTGTGGGGCTTATCAGATCCGCCTGCTGGACTCGGCCTAGGGCAAAAGAGGCTGCAGTTAAGCCTTTTGGGGCCGTGTTTCCGGGCGCCAAGCTCGTGGAAGATTTTGCATGCTACGTTAGCCCGATGGTCGAATTATCTGATGATCAGATGAGATTTCCGTTGACACACATGATCCACTGCGGCGTTTGGTGCCCGCAGGTTGGGTGCCCGCGTGCCGGGGCTGCTCGCGTGGGCGCTCCGATGGCGGACCATGTCGGCGGGCATGCAAGAGCGGCGGACCAATTCCTAGAGAGGAAGCCTGCATGATGATGGCGTGCGGAGGTGTCACCGGGAGGCCACGGCAGAAACGGCGTCCCAAAGCGAGGGTGCGGCGACGAGACGAGACGAGAGAGCGGGCGATGCAGTGCGAGGCGGAGCGAGGACAGAGCGCGGGCGGTGGCCCCGCGGCGGCCGACCCTAGCGGGCGTGGGCCCCAGCACGGCATGGGCCACGGCGAGCATCGTCATCGACCACGACTTCACGCGCCCGCTCTCCTCAGCATCCGGCACGCCTGGGCGCCATGGACGCGGCCGCCAGCGCCCTCATTATACATCGCCTGTGGCCGCAAATTATGCACCGCTGAGATCCCTGGGCCGTGATTCGCTGATCCCACTATCCCGTCGGCCGCCCGTCTCTATACTTGTACCACTTGAACGCGCCGTTCCTCCCGCCAGTCTGTCTCTAATTTCCTAATTCGTGCGGTGACTGCGCAAGCCATGGACCTCACGGCCTTCCCCAATCTTCACTCCACGCAGTTGCCTGCGCATGCTGGCGCAGCCCGCGCAGAAGAGATTCTCGCGGGCCTTCCCCAGCTGCAAGACGAGGTAATTCTGCGCGCGTGGGCTGCGTTGCTGCGCGCATACACTGGCGCAGATGCAGTGCGCTTCCTGGTCGACGACGCTGCGGTCGAGGTTGGCGCTACCATCTCAACACTCGCGCCGCCGCAGCCCGCGTCGGACCTCGCCAACGTCACTCGAGTCTGCATCAACTCGGTATGTTGCCCAGCCCGCCCCTTCTCCGCAAATTCTCCTCTGACGCTCCGACAGACTCCTTCGGCCCACCCGCCGCAGGCCCTTACTTTCCAATACGACCGTGACGCGGCCTGGGGACGCCTCATCTCCTCGGCTTATCTGCCCGTCCACCACCTCCGCCACATGGCGTCGCAGCTGAGACGCTGCATCGCCCAGGCACACGCTTCGAGCGAAAGCTCGCCGCCTGTCTCTCTGTCAGTCCTCAACCCGCACCCGGCGGCGCTGGAAGGCCCACGGTTGCTTCATCACCTGGTGCAATGGACGGACCACTCCGCGAGGCCCGCCATTGACTATCTCGGTGCCGATGGGAAGCGCGCCGAGCTGTCCTACTCCGCCCTAGACCGCCTGACGACGTCGCTGGCGAGCATAATTCTCTCCCACTTGACTCCGTCGAGGCCACACCCCGTGGTGCCCTTGCTTGTACCACAGTCTCCGGAGCTCTACGTCGCCCAGCTTGCCATCCTGAAGGCAGGAGGCGCGTTTTGCCCCCTAAACTTAGATGCGCCCCCAGAACGTGTGAAGTTCATCATCCAGGATGTTTCCGCAAGGCTCGTCATCACCACTCCTTCACTTCGCGATAAGATACCCCCAGCCAGCAATGTTCATGTTTTGCTGTTAGAAGACGGCTGTTCCAATCTGGACTCGGCAGATTGCGCGGATTTCCCAGACCCCAGTCCGGAAGACCTTGCCTATGTCATGTACACCTCGGGCTCGACCGGCACTCCGAAAGGAGTCGGCGTTTCGCATTCCGCTGCCACTCAGAGTCTGCTGGCCCACGATCGCCACATACCTTCATTCTCGCGCTTCCTTCAATTCGCCGCACCCACCTTCGACGTGTCGGTCTTCGAAATCTTTTTTCCCTTATTCAGAGGTTGCACACTTGTCACGTGCGACCGCACAGTTCTACTTAATGATCTCCCGGCAGCCATGAGAACGCTGGAGGTGGATGGCGCTGAACTTACCCCCACCGTTGCAGGGACCCTGCTGCAGACGCGCAGTGCTGTCCCGAAACTGAAACTTCTCCTTACGATCGGCGAAATGCTGAGTACCCAGATCGTGCAGGAGTTCGGCGGCAATGAAGGGCGGCCAAGCATCCTGTGGGGCATGTATGGCCCCACGGAAGCTGCCATACACTGCACCCTCCAACCAAGCTTTAGCGCGCAATCTAAGGTGGGCAATATCGGAGTCCCACTAGACACCGTTTCAGCCTTCATCGTCGCTCCCCCGCCCGAAGATCAATCCATACCCGCCCCATTGGAAATTCTTCCCATTGGTCAGGTTGGTGAGCTTGCCGTCGGCGGTCACCAACTTGCCGTCGGCTATCTCAACCGGCCCGAGCAGACGGCTGCAGCTTTCGTCGATCACCCGGAGTACGGGCGCTTGTACCGAACGGGAGATAAGGCAAGGTTGTTGCCCGACGGTACCCTGGAGTGCTTGGGCCGTATCTCTTCCGGCCAAGTGAAACTACGAGGCCAACGCGTCGAACTTGGAGAAGTGGAGCAAGCCCTGACAAACATTAAAGGATGCCGCAGTGTTACCGCTAGTGTCATTTCGGGCATTCTCGTCGCTTTTGTTCTTGCGCAAGATCTCAGCCTCACCGCTCAACAGGTCATTGAAGAATCCAAGCGTTGGCTTCCAGCGTTCATGGTGCCTGGAGATGTCGTCATATTGGATGACATCCCTCGATTGCCCTCTGGCAAGGTTGACCGCAAAACGCTCGAGGCTAGCTACAGGGACCAACAAGGCACTGAGCGCCCTGTGCGAACTGAACATGCAGACGAGACTGAACGACGCATTTGCACTATACTCACTAGTGTCCTCCAAGAGACGGTACATCCAACAAGCAACCTTGCTGCCCTCGGCCTTGACTCATTGAAGGCGATACGGGTAGCTTCGGCATTGCGGTTGTCGGATTATTCGCTTGGTGCTGTTGATGTACTATCTGCACGCGACGCTCAGTCTCTCAGATTACTGCTCAAAGATCGTAGCATCGCGACAGGACTCTCGAGCTCCTCAAATGACACGTTCAAGGACCTTAAGCAAGCCGTCTTGAATCTGAACGAGGTTCGCCGCCACATCTCTGACGTCGAAGATGTTCTTGGATGCACACCTTTGCAAGCCGCTATGCTTGCCGAGACTTCCATCAACCCACGGGCGTACTGTAACTGGGTTGAGCTTGAAATTCATCAAGAGTGCAGCGCATCCCAGCTCAAGGGTTGGTTGACAGAGCTGGCAAAAAAGAACAACATTCTGCGCTCCGGCTTCTGTAGCCTGACAGGTTCGACGCATTCATATGCGCAGATCATCTGGTCGGCGCTTTCCGACAGCCAGATGGTTGAAGTCGATGAATTTGAAAAGAACTACGAGCTCAGCTCACCCGAGTCTTTGCTAAGGCCGCTCAAGTTCCAAATTTTGACCTCGACCAGTCGCCCCAGGATTCTCTGCCAGATTCCACATGCCCTCTACGATGGATGGTCTATGGATCTGATTGTGTTTGACTTGAATACTCTCATTTCCGGCGGCGAGATCCCGGCGAGACCTCAATTCCGTGATGTAGCTGTCCACTTTGCTACCACATCGGCGACTGATCTCGAACCTTCGCTTAATTATTGGAAGAAGCAGTTGGAGAGCTACACGTATGCTCCAATTCCCAATTTCAATGGCAGGAACGTGCATGCAAACACTCTTGCTGTCACGGGGCGTGCTCTGTCCACACCTCTTGAACATCTGAGGCACCAAGCCAGCACAATCAAAGTTAATACCCAGGTGTTCTTCCAAGCGGCTCTTGCGGTCCTTGCAAGTTTCTACTTCAACAATAACGACATTACCTTCGGAACCGTTACTTCTGGTCGAACCATTCCTGTCTCCGGGATTGAAGAAATCATTGGGCCTTGCATCGCCACCCTGCCTCTCCGGTTGGACGTTTCTCGTTCTCGCACGGTCAAGGACCTACTTCTTCAAATCCATGAGCTCAATCGTGCGATGCTCAGCCACTGTGAGTTGCCGCTGCGCGACGTCAAGAAAGCCTGCGGTCTGGCACCTGGAAGTCCGCTTTTCGATATGCTCTTTGTATGGCAAGAATCGTTGCAAAGCAGCGAAAACAAGGACAGCCTGGTCTCACAAGTCGATGGCGCAGACCAGCTCGAGTTTAGGTTGACCCTAGAGTTTGAGCCCCGCGCAACTGGTGTTGTCTCCAAGGCAACTTACGACCCTGCTGTTCTGCCGAAGGCTCAAGTTGACATCATAATATCGCAAATCGAACAGCTTGTTGGCTTCTTCTCACAGAATGTTGACATGGAGCTTGCTCAGTCAATCCAACGCATGGATCACTCTGTACTGTCAATTGAAAATGCCGACTTCAAACATGAGGAAATTCTGGAAGGACCCAGCCACGCTGTGGAAACCAAGGCCGAGCAATGTCCAGATGCTCCAGCAATTGCCTTCAGCAGTAATATCACTGAAGGTGGCATCCAGACGCAAACGATGTCTTACAGACAACTCAATGAGAGAGCGAACCAGCTTGCAGGTCTTCTCCTCTCTCACGGCGTCGGACCTGAAGAGCTCGTCTGCATCTGCATGGAAAAGTCAACCGATCTATACGTCTCGATCCTTGCAACCTTGAAAGTTGGGTCCGGATACGTTCCCATCACTCCGGAGACACCTCTTGAGCGAATTCGATTTATCCTTCATGAGGCAAAAGTACGCATCTGCCTAACAAGGAGCGACTGCCTTGCCGATATCCGTTCACTTGGAGAGCGTGATGTTTTGGACGTGGACAAAGTCAACCTCGATGGTTTCAGCACCGAGAATCCAAACGTGCCCTACGATGGATCTCGTGTGGCGTACGCAGTGTTCACTTCCGGTAGCACAGGTACACCTAAGGGAGTTCTTGTCACACAAGACAATCTCGTGAGCAATCTGAAAGTTCTTTCGGAGATATATCCCTGCCCTGAGGGTTCTCGGCTTCTCCAATCTTGCTCTCAGGCGTTCGATGTCTCCGTCTTCGAAATATTCTTTTCGTGGTACGCAGGCATGTGCCTTTGCTCTGGCACGAAGGATGAGCTCTTCCAGGACATGGAACTTGCAATTCGCCAAATGGGCATCACTCATCTCAGCTTCACACCGACGGTGGCAGCATTGGTGAACCCAGACAATGTTCCAAATGTCAAGTTCCTTGTCACAGCGGGTGAGGCTGTCACTGAGCACGTGAAAAGAACCTGGGCGGGCAAGGGTCTTTATCAAGGCTATGGTCCATCTGAAACAACGAACATCTGCACGGTCAGGCCCAGGGTCACCGAGGATGACTTGATCAACAACATTGGTGCCCCATTCACTAATACCTCTGCCTTTGTTATGGATGAGACTAGGGACATTCTCATTCCCAGAGGTGGCGTTGGCGAGCTGTGCTTTGGTGGAGATCAGGTCTTCCGCGGCTACCTCAATATGCCCGAACTTACCGCGAAAAAGATCATTGACCATCCCACGTGGGGTCGGATCTACAGATCCGGAGACATGGGCCGCCTCTGCCCCGATGGATCAATCCTGTTCACTGGTCGGTCGGACGATCAGGTCAAGCTACGCGGTCAGCGGATAGAACTTGGAGAGATCAACAGTTGCATCCTCGACTCGGCATCGGTCACAGACTGCGTCACTCTCCTAATGGGTATTCAGAATCGAACTGCTCAGCAGCTGGTGTCTTTCTGGGTGCCTCTTGGCTTCTCTTCTCCGGACACTCAAGTTGTGCCTATTGAGGACAAGACGCAAAAGACTGTAGCCGAGGTTTTCAGCAACTTAGCAAACAAGCTCCCAGCCTATATGCTGCCCAACGCTCTTGTTCCTGTCACATCCATCCCAATGACCACTCAAGGCAAGACGGACAAACGCAAGCTTACAGCTCTGTACGAGCAACTGACGCCGGATTATATCGATTTGGTCTCACGAAAGTCCGAGGAGCTTGACGAAACCGGCGACTGGTCCGAACTTGAGAGTGCGATCGCCAACATCCTTGCCAGCGTTCTAAAGATGCCAACGGATGAGATCAAGAGGCAGGCTTCATTCTTTGCCTATGGGTTGGATTCAATCTCGGCTATCTCTCTGTCTAACGGACTCAAGGAAGCCAACTTACCACGTATTCCAGTCTCAGCCATCCTTCAGAATGCAACTATCGTGCGCTTGGCGAGGTTCATTTCGGAAAAGACTTCGGGTTCCGATGTTCGGCCTCAAGCTGTGGACCCGACCACCGTTTTCAGTGATTCTACTCGGGAACAAATTCTGTCCGCGTTTAGCGACGAGAAGATCCGTGTCTCCAAAATCCTGCCGTGCAGTCCTCTGCAGGAGGCCATGCTTTCGGCTGGAGGGGCTTCTGAGACAGCTACGTATCTCAACAAGATGGTTTTCAAAGTCCAAGGGGATCACGCTCGCCTGCGGGAATGCTGGACTGCCATGTGCAAACGGCATGAAATTCTCAGGACCTGCTTCATCGCCACAGAAGACCATCGATATGCTTTTGCACAGGTTGTTCTTGAGGAAAGTGCGCCTCACTGGGACGAGATCGATGCAAATGACGCCGAGCTTGATGCCAGAATAAACGAATACGTGGAATCGATTGTCGCATCCATGGCTGAATCCACACAACCTCCGCTTCGGTTTGCAACGATACAGACAGAAAACTCCAGCCACCTGCTCTTCTGCTGCCATCATGCCCTATATGATGGCGCAGCCATGGGTCAATTAATGACAGAGGTGGAGAAGATGTATCGTGGCAACGACCTGCCACCGGTTTCGTCTTTCGACCAATTCCTGGCTGAGATGATCCAAGTCCGATCGGAGGAGACTGACGCATTCTGGTCTGGTCGCCTCCAGAGTCTCGAACCAACTTCTTTCCCGGACCTTACTGGTCTTTCTGCTGCCGCCCGAAAGACCAGAACCCGACGGTCCGTCTTTGTGGAAAATCTGCCGCTCTCACTCAGCACTCTCGAGTCTGATTGTCGGAAACTCTCTTGCACTCTTTTAGCCTTGTGCCAAGCTGCATGGGCAAAGATTTTGTCTCTGTACACTGGTGAGAGCGACGTTTGCTTCGGCAATGTTGTCAGCGGACGGACTCTCCCTATAGATGGTCTCGATAGACTTGTTGCGCCGTGTTTCAACACTCTGCCGGTCAGAGTGGATCTTTCTGCAAAGAGCAAGAACTGCGATTTACTTACATACCTTTCTTCTTTTAATGCGGATTCTTTACCTTACCAGCTGACGCCTCTTCGACGCATCCAGGCCAAGTTCAGTGGCGATGGCACACGTCTTTTTGATACCCTTTTCATTCTTCAGCAGTCCATCTACAGCCTGGATGAAAACATCTGGTCTTTAGAGGAAGATTCCGGAGAGATGGATGTAAGTCATACAACCTTCCACGATGGAGCTGGAGCTGATTATCACAGTTTCCTCTTGTTTGTGAGCTTGTTCCCGATCGTCGCAATGATACCCTCGCACTCGTTCTGCATTTCCATGAGTAAGTCAATCTACAGTGGTCCCATGAATCATTGACTAAAGGCCGCATTTGTAGAGCGTTTATCGCGAAGGAGGACATTCGTGTGATCCACGACACGTACGCTGCAACGTTGAAGGCGTGCACTCAGGACCCATCCGCGCACCATTTCGATGCCACGCATCTTCCTGAGGGTCTCCTTTCCACGAGTAACCTTGATTTCAAGACCATCGAGCCTCCCGCTGGGCCATTACTCCATTCAGCGTTTGAACGGAATGCCGAGGAAATTCCCCACGCGCTGGCATTGGATTTCCAACATGCAGATGGAAGCCGTGGCCGATGGACCTTCAACGAACTGAACCAGATCTCGAACCAAATTGCCCACGCTCTCCTGCAATACGGTGTGGGTTTCGACGAGGCCGTTCCGATTTGTATGCCGAAGTCGCCACACTACTACGCCAGTGTCCTCGCAGTGCTCAAGGCCGGAGCAGCATTCACGCCAATCGATGTCAACCTTCCTGTGTCTCGGAAGCAATTCATGCTCCAAGAGCTCGGTGCGAAGGTGGTCATATCGAACGCAATGATAGACACGCACTGGTGTGGAAAGACCCAGATCTTGTTTGTCGAAACAATCGGATCCTCCTCGACGCACAATCCGAACGTCACAGGCCTAAGGCCAGATCATCTCGCCTACAGGCTGTATACCTCGGGCTCGACGGGAACACCAAAGGCAGTGAGCGTTGAGCACCGCAATCCTATCCAAACGGTAGAAGCGTCCCGGACCATCATTCCATGGAGCCCGGAGTCCCGCCTCCTTCAGTTTGCTGCGACTACGTTCGACATGTGTTACTACGACTGCTTCCTCGCTTGGTCCTTCGGCTTCACTCTTTGCGCCGCTGAGCAACCAATGATGCTCAATGATACGCCCGGAATAATAGATTCAATGCAGGTTACGTTGGCCGATCTAACCCCCTCGGTCGCTCTGAGCTTGCCACAAGACGCTGTTCCGACCCTGCAATATCTGTATTGCATTGGAGAGGCGATGCCGCAGGAGCTTGTGGATCGATGGGCTGGAAAGCTCGTCAACTCCTACGGCCCTACCGAAGCTGCTTTCTGTGTTACCATTTTCCCCGTATCGAAGGATATCAAGTCGGCTGTTATCGGAAAACCATTCCCTACCACAAGTTTCATCGTGCAGTCTCGGGACGGCCTCTCTACCCTGCCCGTGTTCGGCGTTGGTGAGCTGTACATTGGTGGCTCTCAAGTGGCTCGCGAGTACCATGCCAACCACGAAATGACTCAAACGCGGTTTGTTTCCTGCCACGGCCAGCGCTTCTACAAATCGGGAGATGTGGTTCGAATGCTCGGAAACGGGACCTTTGAGTTCGTTGGACGTGCCGATGATCAAGTCAAAATTCGTGGTCTTCGTGTTGAGCTTGGCGAAATCAGCGCTGTTCTGCGAGACTCTCACGATGCCATTACCACTGTCTCTACGCAGGTCCTCAAGGCCTCCGAGTCTTCCAAGGATCAGATTGTGGCTTTCTTGGCGGTGGGGTCGGACAAGGACAACCTCGACGCCGATGAGATCAAGAACAAAGCCAGGAAATCCGCCGCGGACAAGCTACCGTCCTACATGGTGCCAAACTTCCTTATCTTGGTCGATCGCATCCCACTTTCTGCCGCCGGGAAGGTGGACAAGCGGACTCTCAAGACAATCTTCCAGGATTCTGAGGAGGCAAGGCAGGAGACCGCTGAAGTCCATGATGAGCGCGACTGGACTCCCACTGAGCTCGAAATCAGGGAGGCACTGGCAAGCCTGTCGAAGGTTGCACCTGGAAGCATTGGCTTGCAGACAACCATATACCAACTCGGTCTCGACAGTATCAGCGCCGTGCAGGTCGCGGCCCGGCTGAGGAAGAGGGGCTTCAAGGTCACCGCATCAGACGTCCTTGATCGCCCAACCTGCGCGGAGCTCGCGCTGCTTCTGCAAAGCGGAGGATCTCACGTATCGAACGAGCAGAAGTTCGACTTCAAGGGCTTCGAGGAGCGTCACCTGCAGGATATCTCTCGAGACCTTGGAATCAACGCTGACGATATTGCCGCCGTCCACCCGTGTACTCCACTACAGGCCGGCATGATCTCGCAATTCCTCCACTCCGAGGGCAAGATGTACCTCAATTACATGCAATACAGGTTTGAAAACATCAGCCTGGACTCCTTGGAGCAGGCCTTGCGCTTGCTTTACGAGAAGCACGAGATCCTGCGGTCTGGATTTGTGCATGTCAATAGTACTCAGTCACCATTCGCTTTGGTCACGTACGCACATGACGCTTCCCTTGCGCCAGTATCTACGATGGAGGAGTCTGAATCCGTTGAGGCAAAGGTTCTAGAATGGCGAGAAGATTCCCGGCGGGATATCTTGCGTGGCCTCCACAAGAATGCTTTCCGTGCGCTCTTGATCGATTCCACGGACGGAGTCTCTCTCCATATCTCCATCCTACACTCTTTGTATGATGCCCTCAGCTTGCGCATTCTTCTCGACGAGGTCACGGCCTTTTGTCTTGACGGGAAGGTGCCTGCACCCAAGCCATTCCAACCCATCCTGAGCTCCATCCTCCTTTCAAGCAGTGATGAAAGCGAAGAACGCAAGCAATTCTGGGAAGAGAAGGGAAATGACATCTTTGTCAACGCTTTCCCCAGTATGACCCCGCTCCGTGTCAAAGAAGGTCCGACTTTGGTCTCGTCCAAAACCTGCTCTCAAAGTCAAACTCAACTCGAGGCGGGCTGTCGCAAGACCGGAATCACTGTTCAAGCTGCCGGCCAAGCTGCTTGGACTCGCCTCCTTTCGGCGTACATTGGGGAGGATGCTGCGACTTTCGGTGTCGTCTTCTCCGGTCGGAATGACGAGAGCGCTGATGATATTGCTTTCCCATGCATCACCACTGTTCCATTGCCTGCTCGTAATAACCCGAGCAACCGTGCTCTTCTCAATAGCATGATGGCATTCACCACTACTGTCCGCAAGCACCAGTTCACGCCTCTCACAAAGATTCAGCGCTGGACGGGCCATCCGGACGAGGCTCTATTTGACACCATATTTGCCTATCAGAAGCTCTCAAGCGGAAGCGGCAGGAAAACTCACTGGAAGCTGGTTGATGAAGATGCAACCGTCGATGCCGCTGTGTCCATTGAGCTTGAGCCTACTGATGGAGACCAGCTCGAGTTGAGAATCACTTACAGGTCAGATCGCCTTCCCGAGGAGCAGGCAAAGGTGATGCTCGATCAGCTAGACCAGATATTGGTTGACCTCATCTTTCACCCTGACGGACAGGTGGACGATGCCTTCCAAAAGTCGCAAGAGCTTCTCTCCATCACACCTCCCAAAGAGCGCGAGATTCAGACAGACGTCAGCCTTCTCCACGAATTCGTCGAAAGGAGTGCCCGCCAGCACCCTGACAAGATTGCCTTCGAGTTCGCAACGGAGATTGAGGATATGAAGGTCACCAGTCGATGCTGGACCTACAAGGAACTGGACGAAGAGGGTAACAAGATTGCCAACCTCCTGAAGAGTAACGGCGTCGAGCCAGGTGGTTTAGTGGCGATCTGTTTCGACAAGTGCCCTGAAGCCTCTTTCGGTATTCTGGGTATCCTGAAAGCGGGATGTGCCTACGTTGCTTTGGACCCCGGAGCACCCGTCGCGCGCAAAGCATTTATTACTCATGATTCGAAGGCGTCCATGGTTGTGTCGATGAAGAGCCAGACGGAACCTCTACAGGGCCAGGTCAGCGTGCCGATCATCAATCTCGATGAAGTCGACTACTCAAAGCTCTCGGCCGGAAAGCCTGAACTGTCAAGATCCATCACCCCTCAGGACCTCAGCTACTGCCTCTACACTTCCGGGACTACGGGAACACCCAAAGGATGCGAGCTTACCCACGAGAATGCCGTACAGGCTATGTTAGCTTTCTCGAGGCTCTTCTACCCGCGTTGGGATTCAGACTCAAAATGGCTCCAGTTTGCTTCTTTCCATTTCGACGTTTCAGTCCTCGAACAATACTGGACCTGGTCTGAAGGCATTAGGCTCGTTTCTGCACCAAGAGATTTGATTTTCGAGGACCTTGCTGGCTCTATCACTGCCCTCGGCATTACTCACATTGACCTGACGCCCAGTTTGGCCAAGCAGTTGACACCGGACCAGGTGCCAACCCTTCTGAAGGGTGTCTTCATTACTGGTGGCGAGGCGTTGAAACAGGAGATCCTTGATGACTTTGGCAAATACGAGGTAATCCACAATGGTTACGGCCCTACAGAAGCAACCATCGGTGTGACCATGTTCCCTCGCGTTCCGGCCAACGGCAAACCTTCTAACATTGGCCCTCAATTCGACAATGTTGGGTCCTTCGTCTTCAGGCCCAACACAAGTATTCCGGTCATGCGAGGTGCGGTCGGTGAGCTCTGCGTTTCCGGAAAGCTGGTTGGCAAAGGATACCTTAACCGTCCAGACCTCACCAATGAGAAGTTCCCGTATCTGGACGAGTTTGGCGAGAAGGTTTACCGCACCGGCGACTTGGTTCGTATCCTGCACGACGGATCATTCGATTTCCTGGGACGTGCGGATGACCAAGTCAAGCTCCGCGGTCAGCGCTTGGAGATAGGCGAGATCAACAGCGTCATCAATCAGTCGGAAGCCGAGGTTTTGGATGTTGCTACCCTGGTGCTGAAACATCCCAAGCAACAAAAGGACCAGCTTGTCAGCTTCATTGTGACCAAGTCGACACTTGTCAAGAAGCAAAAACCTGCCGTGAGCCAGGGTGGAAAAGAGGCCATGCAGGTGGCTGCAGAAGCATGCCGGTCGAAGCTTTCAGCTTACATGGTTCCTACTCACTTCATCCCTCTTACGTCAATGCCGCTCTCTCCGAACAACAAGGCCGATGGCAAGCACCTCAAGCAGCTCTACTCCGAACTTAGTCCCGAGCAACTTCAGTCTATCTCAACATCATCGGGAGACGGTGGTGCTATTTCTACTGCCGATGAGAAGAAGGTTGCCGAGGTACTCGCTTCAATGGCGTCGGTTGATGGCAGCGACATCTCGAGGAGCTCTAGCATCTTTGAGCTTGGTCTCGACTCGATTTCCGTCATCGGCTTCGCCGGTGCGCTGAGGAAGGCCGGTTTCCGCAACGCTCAGGCATCAGTTGTCATGAAGAATCCTGTCCTTAGTCGCCTTGCTAAGGCTCTCTCCTCGAAGGATTCTGGAGCGGACCGAGCCTCTATTCAAGCAGCCAAACAGACGATTTCTGCGTGCCAGCATCAATATAAGGCGATCGCATCCCGGTCGCTTGGTGTGCAGCAGAATGCGATTGAAGGCATCGCCCCTTGCTCCCCGCTCCAGCAAGGTATCATCTCTCGCTCACTGGAAAGCGATAAACCAGTCTACTTTGCGACTTTCAGGTTTGAACTTTCTCCAGATGTTGACCTGTCCAAGTTGCAGGCCGCTTGGGAGAAAGCGTACAGATCGATCCAAATTCTGCGTGCCCGGTTCATTCCCACGGATAACGGCTACATCCAGGTTGTTCTCCGTGATCAGCCACTACCTTGGGTTGAGACGTCAGTGACAAATCCCGAGGAAGTTGAAGAGTATCTCGACACGCGAAAGCTCAAGTGGTGGTCGCAAAATAGAGACAAGCTTATGAGACCTTTCGAACTTGTCACAACTGTCTCTCCTGGGAAGAAGATTCTGTCGGTCCACATTATGCACGTTTTGTACGACGGTGCCAGTCTTCCAATGCTTCTCCAAGCAGTCGAGGCTGAATACAAGGGAAGCCAACAAGTCGACTTTGGGCCTGCTTTCTTAGAGGTACTGCCTTACGGCCCCCTGAGGAGCATGCCTGAAGCCAAGTCATTCTGGACTGCCCATCTGTCCACAGCTCGAAGTTGCATCATGCGTGGCCTTACCTCCTCCCCTCAAGACCAGGACATCACCGTCAGTGGAACCCTGGAAGCTTTGGACTCGTTTGAAAGTACCAGGAGGAAACTCGATGTGACGCACCAAGCATTGGTACAAGCTTGCTGGACATCTGTTCTTCAGAAACACTTTGATGGCGCCGTCACACTTGGTATGGTCGTCTCTGGCAGGTCAATCGACTTTGAGGGAGCTGACCGCACCATCGGACCCATGTTCAACACGATTCCCTTCCATATCAACTTTACCCAGGACGACACATGGTCCCAGGTCGTGCGCAGATGTCATGAGTTCAATACTTCTGCCCTTCCATATCAGCATACCCCACTTCGCGACATCATGAAGTGGAGTAAGCGGGCCCCCAGCGAGCCTCTGTTCGACACTCTCTTCGTCTTCCAGAAGGAGCTTGAGGATGGTGAACCTGACAAGTCTTTGTGGTCATTGTTGGAGGATCAGCCCGAAGCCGATTACCCGCTTGCACTTGAAGTGGAGCAAAAGCAAAATGGATCGTTGGGCTTGACAATCGTAGCTCAAGGGCATATTGCCGATCGCGAGGCATTGGTCGCCCTCCTGAGCGAGTTCCGGGCTGCTCTTCAAAATCTGCTCGAAAACCCCGAGGCGCTCGTTTCGGGCACTGTCGGTGAGATCCACTCAGTCAGCCCAGCCTACGCCAACGGTGTCAACGGACACGCAAACGGCCACCTGAACGGTGTCGAAGGTTTTGAATGGACGCCTGTTGCCCGTCGCCTTCAGGAAGAGATTGCGACTCTTGCAGGAATCGAGCCGTCCGAGGTAGATGAGCACATGACCATCTTCGAGCTCGGCTTGGACAGTATAGATGCCATCAAGCTCTCTTCAAGACTGAAGAAGAGCGGAATCAACCTGCCTGTCAGTCAGATCATGCGTAGCTTGACGATCCCAAGGATGGCCAACGAGGTCACCGAGAAGACTGCCGATAGCCAAGCCGTAACTCCAGGAGCCACTCTCGACTCTCAGCAAGCCAAGCTTACAGAGCATTTCCGGAATGCTGGTGGCAAATACTTGGAGAACGTGGAGCGGATCTTGCCAGCTACTCCTCTGCAAGAAGCCATGGTCGCCGAGATGTTGTCCTCAGAGTTCCATCACTACTTCAATCATGACGTCTTGAAACTCGCGCCAAGTGTGGATATCGAGAAGATGAAACAGGCGTGGGTCGGCGTGTACCGCAGTTCAGCTGTTCTTCGCACGACCTTTGAAGAAGTGGACGACCCTGACCTCGACATGTCATTCGCGCAGGTTGTCCGCAAACCCCAAGGTTTCGTCGTTGGAGAAATCGAGGCCGCTTCACCTGATGACATTGACACCATAGTGAATAGGATCAGGTCCCAAACTGCTGAACATGGTGGCAAAGCAGACCTGTTCCAAGTCAACATCATCCGGTGCAAGTCCGACGTCTACCTTGTTCTATCCATCGCGCACGCTCTGTACGATGGCTGGTCTCTGGGGCTCCTTCACAACGACGTGCAGGCTGCATATGCCGGTGACGTCCATGTCCGACCTGCGTACGACCATGTTCTAGAGGACATCCTTAATGCGTCGGGAGAGAAAGCTGCGACTTTCTGGCGCGACTTCCTCGGTGGAGCACCGAGCGGACTTCTGTCAGAAGGTCGCGTGCAAGATCTCAGCACCGGACTACAGGTTCACCGGAAGGAGCACACTGGATCCGTCTCTGTTGAAACGCTCCGTGCCTTCTGCAAGAATGCCGGCATCACTCTGCAAGCTCTTGGTCAGACCTGCTGGTCGCTTGTTCTGTCATCTTACCTCGGCAGACTGGATCTCGTTTTCGGCGTGGTCCTATCGGGAAGAGACAGTCATGAAGCGGAAGATGTCATGTTCCCGACGATGAATACCGTGGCAGTCAGATCCATCATCCATGGCACGAGGAAGGATATGCTGAGGTATATGCAAGAGAACATCAGCACCATGAGACAGTTCCAGCACTACCCACTCCGTAAGGCTAAGGCCGCAGCAGAGACCAACGGCAAGTCTCTCTTCGACACGCTATTCATCTTCCAAACTCGACCCGGCGACGACGACCAAGGAGCCTCCGAGGCACCGTACGAGTCTGTTGGAGGCGCCGCTGATGTCGAATATCCTGTGGCTGTCGAAATGGAGGCCGTAGGAGACAATCTCGTCTGGCGCACGGCGTGCAAGTCGAACGTGTTTGATGAAGAAGGCTCCCAACAGCTTCTCAACCGCGTTGATGCCGTCATGAAGAGCATCATTTCTTCTCCCGATGCTGGCGTCGTTTCATACGGCGATGACGGCGCTTCGGTTTGCGGCCTACCTCCGTTCAGGGACCAGTCTGCCGAGAATAGTGATGCCGAAGAGGACAGAGCCCTGACCAATGGCACTAGTGCTTCGACGGAGTGGACCGAGTCCGAAAAAATGATCCGCGAGGTTCTCTCCGCAGTCTCAAAGGTTCCGGAACTGGACATCACAAAGGATCTGACGATATTCCACTTGGGTCTAGACTCAATCAGCGCTATCAAGGTATCCTCGCTGCTTAAGAAGAAGTCGATCAAGCTCAGTGTTAGCGAGATGCTGCGCGCGGCTACGGTTGAAAAGATGGCTCAGATCGTTGAGAGTCGGAAATCGAGTGCTACCACGGCGCCTGACGCCGACCCGGCCAAGGTTTTGACAGGTATCCTCCACCCGCTGAACGTGGAAGGTCTCTTGAACGATGCCAAGATCTCACCTGAGGACGTCGAACAAGTCACCCCAGCCACTTCCGGCCAGACATTCATGCTGTCTGTCTGGCAGAAAACCGAAGGATCTCTCCTGTTCCCCAGTTTCAAGTATCACATCAAGGACACTGTTGACGAGGAACGTCTCCGCGAGGCATGGGCTGCCCTTGTTTCCGCCAACCCCATCCTCCGAACAATGCTGGTTGCCACTGGAAACAAGGAGACACCGTTCATCCAGGTTGTCTTGAAGCAGGCTGAGCAAGGGTTCCAGGCAATCAACGCCCACACTCCAACTTCGAGCCCCAAGAAGCTTCAGAAGAAGCGAAGCTCCTCCAGAACCAGGTCGTTGATTCGCAAGGTTTCACAGAAATTCAAGAATGTGCTGGGCCGCCACTCAGAGGGAGAGCGTGAGCCGCTGCAGAGCTGGGAGCCGATGCCATCAAACATCAGGCAGCCCTTTGCCAAACTTGTTGCCAACAAGCAGCACGACGGCTGGCTGCTCACCGTCAAGCTCCACCACGCGCTTTATGACGGCGTCAGCCTCCCCATCCTGATGCAGCAATACGAAGCCCTGTGCAACCAGCCGTCCGCGAAGCCGAACCCTCCAGCGGCCTTCCCTGCGCTCATCGCCGCGTCAGCATCCGCCGACGCCGCATCAAAGGCAGAGGCCTTCTGGTCAAGCTACCTCAAGGACGCCGCGCCGGCTGTCAAGTTGCTGCAACAGCCCCGATCCGCACGCCCGGGCCGCGTCAGCGTGTTCAAGCCCGACATCTGCGACTCGGTCGCCGCGCTGGAGGCGGCCGCGATGAAGCAGGGCCTCAACGTGCAGTCCCTCTTCCTGGCCGCGTACGCACGGCTCTACGCCGGCCTCGCGGGCACCCACGACGATGGCGGCGACCAGGGCGTCGTGTTCGGCATCTGGCTCGCCAACCGCTCGCACGCCATCGACGGCCTCGCAGAGGTCGCGGCGCCCACGGTCAACCTCGTGCCGCTGCGCGTGCGCGGACCGCTCGGTCGGAGGAGCGTCTTTGAGATCGCGAGGGAGGTTCAGGAGGATCTGAGGAGCATCGGCAGCGTGGAGAACGCCGGGGCCGGGCTGTGGCAGATTGAGCGCTGGACGGGCGTGAAGGTGGATTCGTTTGTGAACTTCTTGAAGCTGCCGGAATCGGGCGAAGAGGCGGCGGGCAAGAGCGAGGCTGGTGTAAAGGTGCGGGAGGTGGAGAACGAGGAGATGAAGGGTGGATGGAGCAGGGTGGAGAAGAGCGAGGACGGGCCCTTTGAGGTGCCGGCCGAGTTGAAGAACAACGTGGTTGGTGACGCTTACCTGGTAAGTTTGGATCTCGCACCTAAGCGCGCGCCTTTTTTTTTTTTTTTTTGTGCAGTCTGCTAACATGCGTTTTTTTGCAGCATTCTCTCGATGTCGAAGCGACCACCAGGGGAGGAAGATTGGACATGGGCGTCTTTTGCAACGTCGAGCTGCTGGATCTCGCGAAGGCCGAGCAGCTGGTGAACGACATGGCCGAGGAGTTCAAGGCCATGATGGAGTAAATGCTCCTTGTACAGCGGTGAACGTTTGTCCGAATTTACAAATTGACATTGTCGGATGAGTGTTCATACTCAGTAGTTGTCGAGAAAAATTTCCTTCTGTATTCAACTATGTAACTTTTGTATTCACGCATCGTTTAGAGAAGCTGAGGGTTAGACTGGAGTTGTAAATAGTTTAGTATTATCCCGTACATAATCACCGCCTTCTAATGTCCCGTTCCTCATGCAGAAGTGCATTCTACCATATGTCGTCAAAGCGCCAGCGGTCAAGAGAACTGGTACCCATGTATTCGCTCTGTAGAGGGTCAAACGTAAGGTCTTGGCCTGCAGTTCCCCACAAAGACTCATCCAATAGCATGTCCTCTGTGAAGTCTCCCAAAGCGTTATAGCCGCCAACTTCGGTGGACGGCCCTTCCAAGAAGAACGGCAACGCGTCGTCGGCGGCCGGACTCGTAAGCTGTGAAACATGGTCAATCGTTTTCTCAACATTGCCCGACGCGCCACTCTGGGCTGCTTGGTTGAGGGATCCCTCGCTGCCGCAGAACTGCTCGTAAAGCTTCACGAGGTTCTCTCTAAGCCGCCTCGCGATATCCCATGAAGTAGACAGCTCCTGCAGAACCTCGAGACAGGCCTCGATCATTCGCGCGTGCTTGCTGTTGGCCTTGGGCACTTCTTCTCCGTTCAGCTTCGATATGTGCATCAGGGTCAGGGCGGCTGAGAGGGAGCAGTGCGTGGCCGTCACCGGGCTCTTGCGAAAGCTGCCGTACAGGTGTTGGTACTTGCGGGCGACGAGGATCATCTGCCGGCTGGCCTCGTGGCAGATGGCAGCGGCCTTTTTGGCCATGTCGCTGCGCTCGGCGCTTTGGGCTTCTTCCGGTTGATCCTTGGCCAGGAAGGGTTTCATGAGGAGGATGAACGAGGTGTGGTAGACCATGTGCGTCGTGTAGACTTGCGGGGCGCGTTTTTCTGAGAGCCTGTCGATGCGCATTTCGCTCGGAAGATCGTAGAACCAGTTTTTCAGTTCCAAAATGCAGCATGAAAGGAACTGGGCCTTCTGTTGACCCTTCAATGCAGGTTTCGGGGCGTATCTGCTGAAAGTTAACAAAACTTCCTTGACTCCAGTGCAGGGTAACGTACAAGCCCATGAGGATCTTCTCCAAGATACGAGACAGTGAAATGAGAGCAGTCAGAGGTGGCTTTGAGTTTGACGGGATTTTGACGACACCCTGAGCATCCTTATCCAATGCATCAGTGACAGTGCGCTGAACAACGAGATAGAACAGAAACTCACCAACATGGTACAAACCCGACCGGTGTAGCTTGCCGCCAGCTTATCATCACAGTATAGTGACCAATATATCTGTCGTCTCAAATCTGCTTCTTCTGCGGACATGAGTTCGGAACGAGCCAGCAGGTCCGAGTCCAGGTTCATTCCCATGTCCAGAGCTAAACGCATGGCCATGCCGCTATGGAGCCATCCAGCGGCATCAGCTCCGATTGCCTGCGTCAGTCAGTTCTCGCTGCTCATGATCCTGCCCTTCTACTTACAAAGCACATGGTTGATATGAGGCAAAGGGACTGAAGTGTTGTGGTGCTCGGCCGTTTCATGTCAAGTGATAGCAGCACTTTCGCCTTGTCGAGAAACACGATTCCCGCCGTGTTGGAGTCGTCCGGATCTGAACGCAGGTCCGGTCTTTCGGTAAACCTGGACCCGAGGGCGAGGATGCAATTCAGCAGCAATGGGGTGCAGAAGCGGCCACCGCTGCGGTAGCTTTCTCGGAAGAGGGCCTCATTCACCACTTGAAGCCAAGGTTGGTCATAGAGGAAGTAATGGTCGATGAGTTCTTCTCTGACATGTTCCGGCACAATTGGGTCTTCTTCGAAGGGTGGGGTGAGAGTGGTTGGCTGGATGTCGTGCGGCAAAGGCTGCGGTATATCGCTTGGAAAATCGGTGCCTTTGTATCCGCAAGGGTGGAAGTCGAGGCGGCCACTTGTGGGTCCAAAGTAGCGAAGCTCGCCATCCTGATCGAAATTCAAAGACTCGTCAAAGGAAAGGGCCCCCTCGAATGCTACACAAAGCTCTTCAAACTCGGCCGAGCTCTGGCTTTGGGGCAAAGTGGAAGCGGATGCCTGGATTGTCTGCGAGGTGTCATCCTCTGCGGCGAGCCGTGCTACCTCGGCATCGAAGTCAATGCCGTGTGAGCGCAGGACTCGTTCCAGGACTTCGATTCGGTTCCGGAGAAGCTGGACGTATGACTTGGGGGCCGGGCGGCGCCCATCTTCCTCGAAGCGATAACGGCAGTCGATCTTCCGGTCTGTGCATCGAGAACAGGTTGGTCTTTTACCGTCACACTAGCCAGGGTCAGCATTGAAAGATTACACCGTATCGGGCCATGCTCGACCCTACCTTTGCCCGTCGACGCCGGCATTCTTCGCAGGCCTTGGACGTGTATTTTCTCCTAACTGTCCTAGATGCCGTAGCAGTGCCTGATTGATGCTGTGCATTTAGCAGCTGCTCTGGAGCCATTGATGTCGCGAGAAGAGCGGTTCCGTTAATCGTCGGGTAAGACAACAGAGCCGAACCACGAGGTGTTGAAGAAGCAGGAAAACGTAAGAAAACGTGGTACTGTGACGTTACAGGCCCAGGAATTAGCTTTTCAAGCGGAACTCTGCGGGTTGAGTGGTGGTAGGTTTGTCATCAGCTCTCTCAGCCGGAAGAGGAATATATATTCCGCCCTTGGTCTCTTATCACGTGACTTTTACTATTTGAACAACCATCGCCCATGGTGGAAAAGAATCAATCCTCTTTCTGTCTCTCAAACCACCTCGGATTTTCAGCAATCATGTCAGGCCTCAAGTACTACACTTATGAAGGGTGGGGAAAAGCCGCCGCCGAATCCTTCTACTACAGCCAGGCCGTCCGCGTAGGCAACCGAATTGAATGCGCTGGCCAAGGTACGTCGAAGCATTTCCGCCAGAGGTACAGCTGTTGACATGAACAGGTGGATGGGATCCCGAAACCAAGGTTTTCTACAAGGAGATCAACGCCCAGATCGATCAAGCATTCAAGAACGTCGACCTGAACCTACGAGATGCCGGCGGAAAAGGCTGGTCTCAGGTCTTCCGCGTCAACTCTTACCATGTGCCGCTCAACAATGAGGCTTTGGAGGCAATGGTTCGCAACTTTAAGAAGTGGATGCCAAATCACCGTCCCATCTGGACTTGCGTCGGTGTTACTCGGCTTGGCGAGGACGACATGAGGGTAGAGATCGAGGTGGTAGCTCTGGACGAGCCGGGAGTTGGCGACAAGGAATAAGTAACTTCATCTTCATCAAAAGTGATGCTTGTGATGGGCGGCTTTTCTGCTTTCGGCCTTAGCGCGAAGCTGAAGGCTAGCGTGGTTTTGTTTTCCCCCATGTCATGGGCAGTTGAAGCTATGAATGCCGAATTAACAATTATATATATGCGTCCGGATGGTAGCTTCAAGTGCCCACACAAGTTGAATAATTTCTCGCAAATATTGTGAAAGATCATCTATTTTGAGGGAGCTTAGTCAGTCCCCTGTCTCAAGGCCCTGCTGTTCTTCGCGCTAGCCTTCGGTTCTCTTGTCTCTGAACCCCGAACGTCCACTTGAACTCTCTTTTCATACTTTCCGCTCTCCAGCTATGAACATGACTCGCGATCGCGTGCCAATGTTCCCCGTGGAACTGTGGGCAAATATCATGCGATACTGTCCACCGGAGACTCTGAAAAGTCTCGCACTCGTTTCCCATGGCTGCCATGAAGAGGCCCGCAAACATCTTTACCGCTCACTCTACTTTGCCCACGGCAGCAGACACAATGTGAGGCGCTCTGGGACACGAATTTGCAAATTAGGAATGTTTCGGCAGTCTCTCTCCGTCTGGCCGGGGTGGCGGTCGGCAGTCCAAAACGTGCGACTGCGTTGGACTACCAACGGCACCCCTTACTGCTGGAAGGAGCCGGAGCGCTTCGAAACAAATGACGAGCTTCAACTCAATGAGCTGGTGAAAGAGACGGCGAACTTGCTGGCCGAGTCGGCTGTACTCCAAAACCTCCACCTGTCAATTCCACGCCTAGACTCGCTCGTTCCATTCGGTGTGGACCGCCTGAATTCTTTGGATATACCTATTACCGACTGCCTTTACAATGAACCCGACTTTGCGAAGTTGCTGAGGCTGTTTCAAATTCCGTCCCTCAGACACGTGGGGCTGCTTCAAATGCTTCGTCTGAACTGCACCGTCCCCGAGCATTGCCGCCAGCCCGGGACATCCAATGTTACGGACCTGAGGTTCGTCCAATGTGGGCCTGTAAGCCCAGAGATCGCACACCTCCTAAGTTGGCCCAAAGACCTTCAGGTCCTTGATTTTGGGATGGACTTGGCAGATGGGTTGAATCGATATGCTTTTGACTCTGGCTCCATCAGTTTCCTCAATATACGGAAGGCTCTGTCGCCCATCGAGCATTGCCTTCAAGACTTGAACGTCGATATTTTCGATCATGGTGGTGGGTGGCTAGGCGCACCGCTCCAGGATGATGGCTTCCTATCATTCACCAGGCTCTCCCGCCTCAGTGTCCCACTGGCCATGTTCATGGAATTTTCTGACACCGATGACTCTCAAACACCAGACTCTTACGACCATGCTCCGCCACTCCACACGCGTTTACCTCGCAGCATTCAGGCCCTCGTGCTGAAATTGGACCGCGATTTCTGGTGGGGCGACTGGGACAGCATGCAGCCAAGCTCCGAAACGAAAGAGTTGGTTGCGTACATTGCTGAACTGGCCCAGCACAAGCATTTCTGCTGTCCCCAGCTTAGTGAGGTTCACATCTCCATTGGTTCTCACAGCTCATCAACGAGCCGCCTTCCACTCGAGCTCGAACACACTCAACATTTGGTCGAGGTACTTCAGTCAAGCGGCGTTGCGGTGTATTTCCCATAGATTATTGTTTTGTCTAGAAAGAATACCATGCACTTGTAGTGGCAATGCTGTATGCATAAAACACTTGATCACCTCCGATACTGCTTGTTCGGCCACGAGTTTGCCACCGCGGACCGAACATGGACTAATAAGCACCTTCTCGTTCGGGTCAGATAAGCGAAAAGGTGCTTCGAGTCTCCACTTCAGCATCTTTCCCCAGCCCCAGGATATCCTGATAACGTGGTGGAGATCTACAGTGCTCCGCAGCCGCAGGTTAGCGTGAATTCGTTTTTTTTTTTTTTGATCATATCATGGGTAGCTGATGTTTGTAAAGAAACTTGAATTTACCACTTGTTCTAACGTCCTGATATTTGCCTCACTTGCCCGCAAATGAAGAGTGTAACTTTCATATGGCCCAGACGGCTCAGGGTTTCTGCCAACCATTGTGGCGCTTTTTGTCTACATGCGTACTTCGGCTGTTCAATGGTTGCCCCGCGCTCATGCGATAAGACAAGCATCCATGACGAAAGGCGCGAGCTTCTGATAAGATATCTGGCACAACACCCAAGTACCCACATCCGCGGACATAAGTGGGGAGAAAATACTGGGGTTGAAGCGGGACAAGTGAGGTTCAAAATAATATCAGTGATCATATTAGAGGTCTTGACGCACCATTGCTCTTATCGCATCCGATTGATATACTCTTTCTTCTATTCTGTGCTCGGATCCGGGCTACCATGGTCTCAGACTCCAAACAAGATGTCGAAGCGCATTCCGTGCAAGATGACGACAAGATCAAAGCCGCCGTCGCCAAAGGAGATGGCGACGAGGCACTCAAGTTCCTCGCCGCCGAGGCCACGAATGCTGGCGAACTCTCCGATGTTATTGACGAAAAAGCGCTGGTGCGAAAGATCGATTGGATGATCATTCCACTCATGTGGTGCTGCTACTGCCTGCAGTACCTGGACAAGACGTTGAGTACAGCTCACCAGTTTCTACATGGAATTCATCGACGCTAATACCAGACCTCAGTCAATTACGCCGCCGTCATGGGTCTCTACGAGGACGCAGCCATCAACACGGACCAGTTTTCGACGCTAGCCTGGATCTTCTACGCCTCGTACCTAGCATTCGAGTTCCCGCACGGCTACGCCATGCAGCGGCTGCCGACGGCCAAGTATCTGGGCGCCATGGTCACGCTGTGGGGCGTGGCAGTGGCGGCGACGGCGGCGTGCAAGACGTACGGCACACTGGTGGCCACGCGCGTGCTGCTCGGCGTCTTCGAGAGCGCCGTGGCACCGGCGCTGATCCTGGTGACGGGCATGTGGTACAAGAAGCGCGACGAGCAGCCGTGGCGGGTCGGGCTGTGGTACCTGGGCACCGGCGTGGGCACCGTCATCGGCGCGCTGGTGTCCTTCGGCTTCCAGCACTACTCGTCGCCGACCTTCAACAGCTGGCAGATCATGTTCCTGGTCGTCGGGCTGGTCACGGTGGCGGTTGGCGTGCTCGTCGTGCTGCTGCTGCCCGACAATCCCATGACCTGCGCGCGCCTGACGCACGCCGAAAAGCTGTGGGCCGTCGAGCGGCTGCGCGTCAACCAGACGGGCATCGAGAACGTGCGCTTCAAGCCGGCCCAGGCGCGCGAGTGCTTTGCTGATCCGCAGACCTGGATGATCGCCCTCGCCACTGTCGCTAGCAACATACCTAACGCCGCCACTAGCAGCTTCCAGGCCACCATCATCAAGGGCTTCGGCTATGATAGCAAGACGACCGCTCTGTTGAGTATCCCCGCTGGTGCCGTCATCATCGTTTCAATTTTATTGGCCACATATACCGCAAACCGCTTCAACCAAAGGAGCCCGCCGGCCATCGTAACGCAGATAACTGGTGTGTTGGGTGGATGTTTGGTGAGTGCGGCTTCTGTTGCGTCTGCTGACTTCCATGACACTGACCTCTCTTGCAGATTGCCTTTCTGCCTGCCGATAACAAGGTCGGTAGGCTAATCGGTATTTACATCATGAACGGCATCGTGGCCGGCTTGCCGCTCATGTACGCCTATGTATCGGCCAACGTCGCCGGCCATACCAAGAAGGTCACCATGAATGCCGTGCTGTTGATCAGTTTCTGCCTCGGAAACATTATCGGGCCTCTGACCTTCCGCGACGGGGACAAACCCGAGTACATGCCGGCCAAGATCGCAATCATTGTGGCTGATGTGTTTTCAATCATCGTAGTCGTCATCCTGCGGTTTTATTATATCTGGGAGAATAGAAGGCGGGATCGTTTGGCTATCAGCCACCGGGAAAATGTCGAATTCCTAGATCTAACGGATAAAGAAAATCTCGAGTTCAGATACAGCCTGTAAATGCATTAGGGGGAACGATATGGAGAAGATCAATTGGAGAACATGTTTCCAGACCTGATAAATATTCCCTCAGTTCCAACACTGCGGCTTCAAAGGTCAAAAATCTTGCCTGGGTTCATGAGCGAGTGAGGGTCCAGGGCCCGCTTCAGCTCTCTCATGACGCCAATCGTCTCCGGGCCAAGTTCCTTCACCAACGATGCCTTCTTGCTCAATCCGACCGAGTGCTACGCAGAGTCAGCTTCCAGAAGAATACGATCGAAGAAACCTCGCATGACTAACCTCGCCTGTACACGTGCCTTCCATCTCCAAAGCCTTGTCGACCATCTTGTACACGACTCGCTTGACCTTCTCCACCTGCTCCGGATCCTTTTTATTGTAAAAAATGGCCGAGTGGAAATTGCCGTCCCCAACGTGCCCAAGCATGGATGCAAACATACCAAGTCCACCAATGTCCTTCTTCGATTCCTCTGCAACGTCGTACATCAGTCCTCAACTCTTCAAACAAAGCAACACGCACCAAACTCACCCATTATTTCCGCCAGCCGACTCAACGGCACTGCCACATCGGTGCTCCATAGCTCCTCATCCTCTCCTTTTAGCGCCAACATGCTCCACAGGGCTTCTTTCCTCGCGCTCCACAGCTCCGTCTGCTCAGCTTGATTCGCAGCAAACTGGAAATCGCCGCCCATATGGGACTTTGCGATGGCCTTGACCGTCTCGATATTGTCTCTCACGCCTGCCTTGGTGCCCGAGAACTTGAAGAACACAGTCGGCACCTCTTTCCACTTGCGCTTCGTAGATCCGACCTTGTTTATAACGCCCATCTGCACGTCGTCCATCATCTCCATAGCTGCGACGGGCACGCCGGCACGCATGACGCTTGACGCCGCGGCTGCCGCGTCCCGAATAGTAGGAAAGGTAACGACAGCGACGCTGGTCTCCTGCGGGAGTACGGTCAGCCGCAGCGTAACCTCGGTGACGATGCCGAGGGTGCCTTCGGCGCCGACGAACAGGCCGGTTAGGTTGTAGCCAGCAGCCGTCTTGCGGGGCCGACGGCGCGTCTTGATAATACGGCCGTCGGCGAGAACGACGGTAAGGTTGACGACCCAGTCCTTCATGGTTCCATAGCGGACAGCGTTGGTGCCAGAGCAGCTGGTGCTGACCATGCCGCCGATGCGGGCACCCGGACCTGGATCGACAGGGAAGAAAAGGCCGGCGGGTTTGAGGTACTCGTTCAGTTCGATCCATGGCACCGAGGGCTGGACTACGACATCGAGGTCGTCGTCGTTGATGGCGAGAATCTTGTCCATATTTGCGAAGTCGATGCTGAAGCCGCCGACGGGGGCAGTGAACTGGCCCTCGACAGAAGTACCGCCAGAGTAGGGGATGACGGGAATTTTGTATTTAGCACAGACTTTTGCAATTTGAGAAACCTCGAGGGTCGAAGTGGGATAGACAACAGCTGTTGGAAGCGTATCAACGTTTGTGGTGGACCAATCGGAGTATCCATGGCGATGTAGATCGTCCGGGTCAATACTAATGGCATCTCGTCCGAGAAGGGCCCTCAGCTCTTCAATGGCCGTTTCCATTTCTTTCTTGGATGCATACTTTGGCTGTACAGTGGGGGGAAGCGGGGTAGCGTCTTTGAGACCTGCTTTATATCCAAGGAAGGTCGTGATTGACATGAGCAAGAAAATGCCACCAGCGGTCCAGGCGTGTCGAACAGTTGGCTTGGCATGGATTGACCTTATCCGTGTATGCGGCTTCGAAGTTGATGAGGGTAAGCTTTGCCTCAAAGGCCGCCTTAGCGACCTCGCGAGCCGGAACATGGTGCCAATCTGGGAAAACGGATCTGACGGCTTGGTTTTATGTCGGCATTGTTAGCTGAGGTCAAGTCGGCAGAAATAGCTGAGGTGAGTGTAGTTGGTCAATCAGTCGCACAGAAGGCCTCGGCGCTCGCTTACGTCATTCGCTCGCGCGGGGAAGGCGCGTCGAAGCAGGGAACACATGACTGCTCATTCACCACGTCGTTTAATCTCGGTGCTCGATCACCTCCGACGACCAATGCAAGTGCGAGGATAAAGCCCGTCAGGTTCACAGATGGGTCGCTCCATGAGGTAGGTAGGTCGATACCAAACAGGCAAGGGTGGTGGACGCAGTACAAAGGAGTATCACAGTAAACAGTTATTTTTCGCTCATTGGCTGAAGCGACCTTCCGGATGTAAATGTGAAATTACCGATTGTACACCCTCGCCCGGATCTTCGCGCTAGCCCTCTATACACTGTATAGTCGGATTGACAAGCTGTCATTGGTCGTTGAGTAATCGTTTCTCCAAGTACTTGATCGGTCAGAGAATTAGGGCGGCTCTGATTGGCCGGATATTGCTAATAGGCACACTAGTGCGTACTAGTTCACAACTCGGCTACCACACACCAACACTGGCTCACGCCTGCCGTCTGGGTGTCTCTCTCGAGCTCTCAAAGCCTCAGCCGGGACCACAGCGACATTTGCAACATGCATGCGCATTCGACGCCGTCCAAAAAGCCGAATATCCCGAAGTGACCGAGCTGGCCGGAATAGCCTCCAAGGTCGGGTCGTTCCACTTGTTGCTACCGGACTGACCCGTTGCGAGCCCGGATCAATCCGCTCCCTCTTCTTTCCCGTGCTCAGAGAATCGGGTCACGTTGGCCGACCGAGAATTGCCTCAACCCCCCTCGCATTGGAAAGTCGCGCCGCCTATTACCACACCTACGATGCCACCACCCAGGGCACTCGGCCCCCGCGACAAGAGGCTACAGAGCCACCGCTGTAAGAACTGCCGCCGCGCTCGCACAAAGGTCAGCCACCGCGGGCCGTCCCGCTTCCTTGCCCCCTTTCCTTATCCTCTAGCTGATGACTCTGCCTGCAGTGCGACGGCACCCGTCCATGTTCCACCTGCCGCGTGCGCCGCGTGCAGTGCACCGAGGCTGTTGTGCCGTCGCAGCGCCAGCAGCCTACCTTCCTCCACTACCTGCCCGAACTCACTACGCCGCACCCTTCGCTTGACGAGACGGCCTCCCTTGAAGCTTTCTTCGCCTTCGTAGGCTCCGAGCCCCACTCGCCCATCAGCCTGCAGTTCACTCCTACTGCTCTCCGCCCGTATCTATGCCGCCCTGGTCCTGTGAAGGCTGTTGCTGCCGCAATCGGCGCTCTGGTTTCAACAAAGCGCCAGAATCCCGCCGCTAACCACCTCCACACCTTCGCAAACACCCGCCGCAGTTTACACAGCGTGCTGCATGTCGATGCTGATGATCCCTTCAGCCACCTTTTATTTAGTCTACTGCTGGCTATCTTCGAGGTAAGAGACAGCAAACCCCTGTCCTTTCACGCCGATAATAAGAATGCTAGTTCTTGTACGAGTCCAGTGGTCTTGGCTTCTTCACAGTCATGAACACCGCCTCCACACGCATCATAGCCAAATGTGTTGCGAACAGTTGTCCTGAGAACAACTGGCTGCTCGTCCTCTACAATTGGTTGGATACCGGCCGAGCCCTGTACACCAGGGAAGAGCCTGCCCCATGCCCCATGACTCCACCCCCTCCAGAAACCTCGTCAGCCGAGCAGCTTGTATTCTACCACATCGTGAAATTCCTCTGCCTTTTCTCTTCATTGCACTCACGGTATGTTCCATGTCGCCCGACCCACAGCCCTTCTTATTGACCATTCCCAGTGTGCCGCGTTGGTTGAGTCAAGTCGTCAACTTCGCAGAGGCTTGTCCACACTGTGGGCAGGATCCGGCCGGAGGTAGCACGCTGCATTGTCACCCATGCGGTGAGCAGTTGGTGCAACAAGGACATGTTGCCCTCGAAGAGCTTCAGCGCCTCGCCATCGCCGTGAGCGAAAACGCCCAAGCAACGACGGACCCGAAGTACTGGAGCAGTATCGCACCGGCCTGGTACCACGCGTGCGCCATCAGCATGGCCTCGCTGTATGCCAATGAAGCATGGAGCAGCTTTGACCCTGACGCCGTCCGACCGCTGGTCGATTCCGCGAATACTGGTTTGCCCTGGCCAACGCGCCTGGACGCCATCGAGAATCGTATCGCTGTCGTCGACTTCGAGGTTTTCTCGCTGCTACCGATTCTGCTGAGCCTTTCGCTTGAGGTCAATGACTTTGGCGTGAGAGAGCGCATCGTGGCCCTATACAACTCCATCATAGCCAAGGGGTACGCGGCAGGCACGTTTCTAAGGGACGGCCTGACTTATCTGCAGAGCATTTCCTTGGCCCAATCGCAGTTGAGCCTTGTCGGCAGCTCTGGTTCGTTGTGATAATGAATATCATCAAACCCCTTTTCTACGACCAGTATTGTCGGTCCCCTTTGTTCATGAAAGAACACGCCTCGTTCTTCACATGAAGGCCTGCGCAAAGCCCGGGGACCGTTCGATTATGATGCCCATCACCGACGTATCCTCCCGCCCCCAAAGTTATCGGTGGCATGATTCGGGCCGTTCGACGAAGTAAAAGGCATCGGCGCTGTTACAGTTGAGATACATCCGCGGAGAGGCGTGTAGGACGACGCGTAGTGACAAGACGGGACTCTTGGGCCAAGACGTGGCTCTCGGATATCCGCGTTGTGTTGCACGGTCTAGGCGTCCAGGAGGCGAGCAAATGAAGGGTTGGCATGAGAGGCAGTCAGTGTGGAAAAGCAAAGAAACCTTCTGGAAGGCAAAAGCCAAAAGTCCAGAAGAGTCGAGATGATGAAATGCCGATGGACTTGATGCTTTTATATGCGCAACAGCTGTGGGGAGGATATCCCTGCTGTGTGTGTGCGCTAGGCGCGAACATTGCCAGAAAGGGTTAACATCGAGCGCCGCTGGGTGGACCATTCCCAACGCTTCATCGCCACGCCAAGCTGCTTCAGCTGGCTATGCACGCAGCCTGGCTGCCGACCAAAAGGGAATCATTCACGCGTAGGCGTTCGATGTTGGACTCTACTGCTCTCGTGCTACGTCCACGGTCCTGCTCACGTCAGCGGCCTCCCCACCCCGACATCTACTCCATGAGCAGATCCTGCCAGTTCTTGGATGACTGAAGGTCATCAATCCCTAAGTTGGAGATCCAGAACTGCTCTTCTTCCCTCACGTCACTCCTTTCCCTTAGCTCCTTGTCCCGCCGAGAGACTAGCTCTCTTATGGCCTCGGCTTCCCAGAGGTATTTGCTTTCCGGCAGAGGGAAGCGGAGATCTGATAGCGTGAAATGAGGGCAGTAATCTACGCCTGGGTCTCCCTTCAAAGGGATACCATAGCACAGCCTCCAAACTCTAAAGAGGAGGAGAGCGAATCGCTTAACTTCCTCGACACGGACCCAAGTCAGAAATGCAAAGTCAATGTGGTTGTACTGTTCAAGCATTTTGGGGTAGTGGAAGACACCCAGCCGCAGGCAGCTCCTCAGCACGGACTCCAAAAGCTCGTGGATGGCCAGGGGAAGGCGTAGGCTCGAGCTGCCCGACTTTCCTTCGGCATTACTGCGCATTGTCGCGAAGATAACATGCAAGAGGATGCTTTGATAGATGCCCATCGGCCACGTGGCATTTCCGTTTTTTAATGTGGCTTGTGTCGTGTCCCATTTGTCCTATCGCGGTTTAGACGAGATGCAAGGGCGAGCCAGATTGCAAAGTACGTACCCTCTGTTCTTGCAGTAACACCACAAAGCGCTCGTGGATTCTCACTGCAGCGTTTTGAGCTGTACTATCACCGCTCATCCACAGGCTGATCATGACCATTGAGAGTACGAGAAACTGGGGCTCGGTTTCGGGACGAAACGACGGTCGATGGAGCAGCGGCCACTGGCCATGGAACTTCGCAAAGTAGACGTCGACATGCCGTTGGACATCCAGTTCACTCACTGGGCCGTCAAAGCCCGGAGGCTGCCGACGTGCAGTCCTCTTTTCCGATGCATCTGTCATTTCCACCTCCCCCTGGATCGGCGTGGTCTGTAAACGGCCATAATCCCGCTCATACTGCTGCAAAATGTTCCACAGATGGACATTTCCCTCAAGCGATACCTCTACTTGTAGCGGATGCAGGGAATCGATGGTCGAAGCTGCAGATGTGTGCTGATTCGGAACTTGGACGGTGTCACTGCTGTCCGTTTCCACATCGGCTTGGTATCTCGCTCCATCCTTTCGGTTGAATGTGCACTGGATCCCGCGGTCCAAGCATGTATCGCAGGGCGACGTTCCTTTACACCGAGTCCTTCGGGAGTGACAGTAGTCGCAGGCCTGGACAGCTCTGGAACGGCCAACGGTGACATCATCATGGTACAGCTTTTGATGCCGACGAAGAATATCACTGCGTCTCCTTGTCAGAATGACAGTGACAAAGTCTGATGGGCAACTCACCTCCTGGAGAAAGAATGGCCACAATGCTCGCAAAAAACTTGGGATTGCTTTTGGTGCTGCCTGCTGTGGCGATTGAGGTGCTCTTTCCGTACGTAGCTAGCGCCGCAGCCGGGTTCCGTGCAGCGAAAATTCCGAATCGGTTGCTGGCGGGATGCCGATACTTCGGGCGTGCTAAACGAAGAAGACATGGCTTACGGCGATGGTCTTGTGGTCGAATGTGGGGTCTTCAAATCACAGAGGGTAATAGTCGAAAGAGGACGAACGAGAGTCCAGGCGAAGGAGAAGCGTAAGCAGCCTTAAGAGTGCGCGGGATACCGGCGGAAACCGGCGGGATGCCGACGGATGTCATCCTTGTCAGCATCGAGCTTACAGTGGGGTATTACCGCCCAAGGCTAGTGCGAAGAACATTCGAGCCGTAGAGCATGGGGTAACTATGCCCCGGCAATTTTTTTTCTTAAAAAAAACCAATAAGTGTGGGTAGTTGAAGCTATCGTCCGGACGTAAATGTGGAATTAATAATTAAACATGCATGTCCGGACATCAGCTTCTACCACACATACGTCATATGTGTTTTTTTTAACCCCCTGTATACACTCTTATGTTGACGCGCAACACCATGTCGGCCAAGAACCCCGTACATGCAGTCTGACAAAGATTTGTGAGCAGAGAATAAATATCAGCGCCCACACCGAAACACTCACGACCAAATTCCACATCTCCTAACATTTCATCAACATGTCGTCCGACCAAATCCTCGGCTACACCACAGGGCCCATTCCGGCCACCGCGGCCTTTACCTCCGCCTTCGTCATGCACGCCTCCGAGTACGGCGGTACGCTCCAGTCCATGCTCGACGGGCTCGAGCTGGACCGGCGCGTCATGATGGACCATGACCCGGCCAACATGTACATCAAATACGTGCCCGCGCGCATTTCCTCCTCGCCGTCCAGCATCGACACGCACCTCCTCACCGGCGGCGCCTACCTCTTCACCACGCCGGCCGCCTGCGCCTCCTTCGCCTCCTGGACCACCCACACCTTCCGCGACCCCTCGACCGGCGTCAAGTTCTGGGACCGCCCCATCTTCCACCACGTGCGCCGCTGGTCCTGGGACGTCGTGGGCGCCCACAACCTGACGCTGCCCGCCCGCCACGCTCTGAGCCGGGTGCAGCATTTCTCCTACGACGGCGACGACAGCAGCCTCATCGACGGCCCCACGGCCGTCCGCGACGCGCTCGACGCCGCCTTCCCGGCCCTCCTCAACGCGGCCCGCCAGCAGCGCGGCGCCGCCGCCTTCTGGCTGCTGCACTCCCCGGACGAGCGGCTGATTGCGACGCACATGGTTTCCGAGCGGCTGGAAGACGGAGAAGAAGACGTCGACGCGGCCGTGGCGCGGCTGGAGGCGATGCCATCGATTGGCGCCGAGCTGCTGCTGCCGCTGCTTCCGGTCAAGTGTGAGAGCGCCTTCGACCGGACCAGCCCTTTCATCCAGAACTGGCTGCCCGTGTCGCGCGCCGCCGGCGGAGTGCCGCAGCATACGCCCAATTTCCCGGCGCTGCCGCAAGTCACTGTCCAGTGATGCGATGAAAGGCATCATGCGGCTGGTCACTGCTTTATTTATGATCTTCACTCAGTCACTACCACTTTCTCGTATCCTCTTCAATGATATTCAAGTCTTGTTAATCGAGTGTTTTGCTCAGTGAAAGACATGTCTGATCTTGCTCCCAGTGCCTGTCCTTTATGAGCAGTCGACGCAAACATCAGGATGCGGAAGTCACTTCAACAATGGCACATAAAAACACGTCGAGATGATGCATTTGGATGCTTACACAAGCAATATGACATGTTGCTAGTGAAAGGCCAAAGTTTTTGTGGTCTGCTGTGCACGCCGTAGCCAATATGTAACAATGGTTTCTCCCTGTTCTCTCCTGAATCATACTAGAATGACATACCCAAGAGCTGTGACAGAGAAGCCCGCTCAGGACCTTCTAAACCACACTTGTTTCCTTTAAAAAGAGAGCCTTCAGACAACTATTTTTCCTCCTCGTCGGGTGATCTTTGGTTAGGGAGGCATAGCTTCCACATAGCCGCCAGAAAGTCCTTCTTCTTCTGTAGCCTTTCCAAGTTCCCAGAAACCGAGGGCTCCCCCAACGCCGCCATTCTCGCCACAAACGGAAACAAGTCGTGGTCGTGCGACCCGATGAAAACGAGCGTCCGCGGCGCCTCCATGTGATCACGCTCCAAGCGCCTCCAATACTTCCACTCGCTGACTCTGATATCCTTGTTCATCGGCAATTGCCACGTCACCAAATCCGTGATTCCCTCCATCGCCATGCCATCCGCGAGGCCCTCCGTCGTAATCACCGCCCTGATCTTGCCCGAGTTCCATCCGTCCAGAATCCTGTCCCTCTCCACCCGATCAGTCAAATGCGTCCTCGTGACGAAGCCCCACTTCTCGACCCAATACCATAGAATATCCGCCGCTTGCGCCTCACGGCACAGGATCAGAACCTTTGCATCCCCACTCTCTTTGAGCGGAGCCAGTCTTTGATAGAAAGCCTCCATGGTCTCAGTCGTGCGGACATTGATTTCATGTTGGGCGTACAATTGGGTTTCAGCAGCCTGACCCGTCGGAACAAACTCCTCGCCCAAATTGCAAATTAAATTGTCGAACCTTTGCTCTGAAGCCATAAACAAGTCCGGAATGAAAGATTGCGCTTCAGAGTTCCACCAGGGGCTGATGAATATGAACCGAGTTTCTCGAGTACAGGCATCTGTGGTCAAGTTAGCGTAGAAAGAGAACATCGCCAGCTGCGGAATAAGAAATGCTGTGTGTCAAGCAAGAATCCACGCATGGGCAAGCGCAGACGGGGCTATTCCGCTCACTGTTAAGTTTTTCTAGTTCGTTCTTGTGGCTGTTCTGGAAAACACCGATCGCGTCTTCAACCACCAAGACCGAAATCTTCGTCTCAAAGACTTGGGTTAGCCTAACGAGCCTTTGAAGGTCAGTAATCAAAATGTTGCATCCTCTCGAGATTTCTCGCTCCTGGGCTTCGTGTTTGTCCGTCTCAATCGCAAGTGAAACAGCCAGACCAATACCGCGCATCAATGTGCGGACTATGTCGTAGTAGCAGATAGCAAGGTCGGGACCGGAACAGAGAATGACAGCATCAAATGTGATAAAGTCGCGTTCAATCGTAGGCTGAATTCCCGTTGGTTGAATAAAGAGAGGATGGTCTGGCTGCGCGTTAGACTGGGCTAAGCTGGAGCGATCTGTCGTTCTGGACGTCTCATTGTCAGTAGTATGTTGAGATCGACTTGGCTTTATACTGAGAGGCGTATCATTTCTACTGCTCGTATCAAGACGGTTTGAATCGTCGGGAACAACTGTTGGATTATCGGAACCAGTGGGGTTGGCCTGCCCGTGGGGTAAGGTGAGAGGCCTATCTTTCTCGCTGCTCGTATATCTCTCGCTGATCGAATCGTCGGAGATGACAATTGGGTTGTTCTGCTCTCCTGGAATACCTCTGCCCTCATCTTCTTCGATTGTCAGTCGTATAGTATCCTCTTCTTCCAGCAAAGATCCATCTCCACCACGATTTTCGACTAGCTGTTCCGGCAGACTAGAGGTTGTTCCGATAGGAGAGAACGCCACGGTACTGTGAGACTGCATATCAACAGGCCCCTGGGTCGACGAATGCTCCGGTCTATCTACGGGAGAATCTTCGGTAGCTTTGGAGTAGTCGATGTCTTTTGTCCGTGGATCCTCTACTTGCTCATCAACATTCTCTGGTATATATCCTTGTTGCTTCAATTTCTTCAGCACGTTGAGACAGAGCATAAAATATACGGTGACAGTCTGGTTGTAGCTAAGCGGATGGTCGATGATGAGGTCACGGCCTTGCTCAAAAGCACTTTGGACACTGTTAGCTCTTCAATTTGCAACATGCGATGTCCTTTATAGAATTGACAATGCGAGACAGGGCTGTACTGACGCTTCGCAAGCTTTCCTCATCTCTCCCTGTCCGGCATTTACTCCGAGCATCTGAAGGTTTCTTGCGAGTATGCTAGATCCTGAGACCGCCTTCGGGCGCTTACTACGCTGCGTTGTAGCATCTGATGCTGCTTCCGAAATAGACTTGCGCCAAGCGGCTCGTGTCGTTGGGCCAGACCATGCGACTGCATTTTTATCTTGCCTTTGTTTCGTCGCCCTCGCTTTCCCCGACGCTCTTTCCTCTTCATCCTTGTCCTCATCGTAGCCGTCTCCATCTTCTGGGTCATTTCCCCTTTCCGAGGATCTAGAGATAGCTGACGATACATCTTCTGAGGACTGCAACGGAGAAGAAGGCGTTGGTGCTGGATAGGCTTCTCGAAGTGGGGATGGACGGTTTGGTTTGAAGCGATCCGCCAAATGAGGAGGCAGATCAGGAAGTTCATCGGGCGGTGGTCTCCGCGGCGGCATTTTGAGAGAGAGAGAGAGAGATATATTAGTACGAGGGTGAGTCTGACTGTTCAAAGGAGTGAATCAATCCCAGGATGAAAAGTGATGCTTTTGTTGCTGCTCAGCGTGTAGAAGAGTCACCTCGTGGGCGGAACTGCGAGCGTGCGGGGATATCCTTAACTGAAATGATAGAAGCTGCTGCGTTATCGATGCTCGATGTTAGCGGAGGTTATGTGAACGCGTGAGAAGAAGAGGCTTGGTGTTAGCAGTAGTGAGGAAAGAAGATGCAGGCGGCGGTCGGCTTCCATAACCGGCAGCCACGATACGGGAAGAAACATCAACAGGAGGAAGGCGTTACAAGGTCAGTTGGCTTAACGTCGAAACAAGGCGGGGCTATCGTTTGGACACTTTTGTTTCTAAACATGACATGGAATCATATCCAATGAATGCCTCAGATGCCTAGCTTCGTGCAATGTAAAGTAGACTCACGAAGTCCATGGACCTTTTATCTAGTAAGTTGGATAACTTGAAACAAACGCTTTTGACGAGTATCTGCCTTGTAACAAAGATTTCCAGTGCAACAAAGGCCCTGTTTAGAGATGTACAGCGCTTCTCTCACGTCTTGCTGACCATCGGAACATATTAGCTTCTCAGACAACCACTGGTTAAGATCTAATTTTACCGAATACTATAGCCCTCCGTTGACCGACTCATCACACTCGCTATCATTATGCAGCCCGTTTCCTCTTAACACCCTCAAGTGCTAGTGCTAGTCTTCTCAGTCTCATGTTTCTCATCTACCTTCTCAACAGCCTCAGCACCATCGTTCACCACAACATCTCCCTCCTCAGGAGCATTGGCGCCTAGATAAGCAGTAATCTTCTCCACACCGCCTTCCTCCTTTGGGATCTCAATGTCTTGTTGGCCAGTCTGCACGGCCGAGTCAGAGGTCTTCGTTTCGGTGGCTTCCAACTCGATTTCTTTCTCCTCCGTTGCAGCGGGCGTAGATTCAGCCTGTGTGGCCTCTGTCTCGCTTGCCTTGGCAATATGTGGTTCGAGCTCTGGTTCAGCTGGATCGTCGCTGGGAGCGGGCTTAGGATCAGCAGGGACCTGGGTAGCAACAGACGCCTCTGCGGCTGCTGGAAGCTTTTCCTCAGTCGCCCCGGCCTCCGTCCTAGCAGAAGTCGACGACGGAACATCGAGATCGCCATCATCAGAGATGGAGAAGACGGTTTGGATAGTGCCGATGGAAAGCGCTTGTTCCTTCTTGGCCTCAACAGGAGCCGCTGCAGCTGCAGCTGCCGCCGATGCGGCAGGCTTCCTGCGCGCCGGTCCCCTGGCGCGGCCTTTGCGAGCATCTGCAAGAGGCGCCTTCTCCTTCGGCTCTTCTTCTTCCTCCTTCTTTTCTTCCTTGGGCTTCGGGGCTTGGGGACCAAGTTGGAGACGGCTGTTCAAGTCACTCAAAAAGCCAGCTTTCAACGCTGCAATCTTGCTACCACCAGGACGAGAGGGCACCGGAGGCTTGGGCTTTGTTGCGGCGGCCGGTGCACCCTCGCTACCAGTGCTGCCCTGTGACCCAACCTTCGCAAGGGGCACGTGCTCATCAGAAGGCTTCTGACTGGGTTTGGCTGGACGACTTGGCACCTGCGGCTTAGGACGATCAGGAATCACGGGAACCTTCTTCTCGACCGGCGAGCTCTCTTGGCTGTCACCAGGCTTTGAACGGCCAGCTGGTCGAGCAGGAACATGGGGTCGAGCAGGAACCTGGGGGCGCTGCTCGGTTGCAGACTTGGGTTCCACCGGGCTCTCTGTCTCATCAGTCTGAGGAGTGTGGACTTCCGTCACGAGTTGGAGCTCGCTCGGAGTATCCTCCCAGATATCTTGACTGGGGAACCTGTGTTGCATGCCAGGGCGAGATGGCATATCGTTGAGCACATCCTTGTTGAAGTGAGACTTGCTTGGGCGCTTCTGATGATCTGCAAGGAAGCTCTTCTCTTCTTCCTGCTTGGGCGCAGGCTCTGCCTTACGTTCCTTGTCTGCTTCGGGCTTCTCAAGGACCTGAGAAGACTGCAGAGAGGTTGTAGCAGATTGCGGCTCATCAGGATTCTCAGGAGTCTCGACCTCGGTCTGGAGTTGCAAACTACTCGGAGTATCCTCCCAGACATCTTGGCTGGGGAAATGATGGCGAGCAAGATCAGGGCGTCTGAGCTTGTCGGCAGCCGTGGCCGGCTTGTCTGCAGGCTTCTTCTCGTCTTCATCAGGGAAGAGGGGCTCGTACTCCTTCACATTGTCAAGAGGCGTGTTTGTGCGATCTTCCTCGCTCTTCCAGCGAGAAAGACCGATACCACTAGTGGGTCTGCTGGTCGAACGACTGCTGGAACGGCGGTGGTTGTCAGCTTCTTGACTCAACCTGCGCTCACGCTCAAGTTCAGGTGGCACGGCTGGCTGCATAAACTCAGCGCCAGGAGTTTTGTGCCTTTTCAACTCATCTGAGGCCAAAATTGGCGTGCGTCGGCCTTCCTCGGTAATGAAGCCGTTGTCGGCATCAGTGCTTCCGCCACCAGGAGCGAAGTTCTCGGCTTCGGGGCCGCCGCCATGGATATGGCTCCGCTCTTTGGTGGGAGGGTCAATATGGATGACATCGTCGTCATCAGCCTCAATGGCAGATGAGTCCTTATCCATGACGTTCTCAGGGAAGCTGCTCTGGCGGAGAGGAGATTCGATGTTCGTCTGCGAGCTAGCCTTGCGCTCCTTGGGAACCTTGGACGACGGTTGGGGCGAGGCCATGCGGGAAGCATACTCTTCCGATGCCATGTAGCCAATCTCTTCGGCAGGAGTACCAATTGCGCCGGGGGACGCACCTGAGTGGACGATTAGTTTGTCGAAGGTCGCGGTCGACCTAACATGCTAGCAATAGCTTACCCATTCCGACACCCCTCGTAGCGCTATCCTGAACAATCTTGTTCAGCTCCTCACTGCTCAGAGCCCACTCTTTCCTGTTCTGCTGAATAGCCGGGCCGTACTCGCCCCTGGCTTCACGGGCGGCATCATCGGGATGCTTGGCATACCACTGTTTCTCGAAATCATCCTGCGGCTTGACGCCGTGGCCGTGCATGCCGTAGCTGCCGGGAGGGCCGTGGAAGATTTCGCGGCCGCTCTTGGTGCGGGTGTGGTGCTTCTGGCCTCCACTGTTGAAGAAGCCAACGCCGGTGGCAGGCATACTCGAGTTGTTGGACGGCGTGGGAGCCTGGACATCGCCAGCATTGGGGTACATGGGGACCTGGAGACCGATCTCGGGAATTCCATGTTCCTCGTCGCCGTTGTTGTAGATAGACTGGGGGCGGGAGCGGCGGCCGGTGGACGAGCTGTTCCGCGTGTGGCGCTCGGTGTCTTGTGAAGAAGCTCTCCCGAAACCGGCGGCAGCGGCCTGCTGGGAGTCGGTGCGAGTGACGGCGGCAATCCTCGAGCGAGCTGTCGACTGGGGCATTTCTGCGGTGGGGGCGTACAGCTTCAGGCCCTCGGCGTCACGAGTCTCCCTCGGCACACTCTCGTCCACCGGGGGGGTCTCGAGACTTGCGTATTCGCTGCCCTCTTGGCCAATCGAGGGGAGGGTGACGCTCGGGGGGCGGGGAGGGAGGTCGGAAGCGGAGAGCCTCTTGGTGGCCTTGCTGGAGCCATTGACAAAGGAGGGGTCGTTCAGCGGGGAGCGGGCGAAGGAGTCTCTATTGGGCGAGACAGAGCGCTCGATGTTGCGCTTCGGACGCGGGGGGACCCTGGGGACGTCGCCGGTAATTGTAGGCACGTTCTGGCTCTGTTGGGAGCGAGAGGGGCGCTGCGGTATCGTAGGGGCAGCCATGTTGGGTGTGCAGCGCGGCTGGGAGGGAGGAGTGACGTGTGCAGAGGGATACTGAAGTAGAGAGTGAGATCAGCAAGTGGCTTGCAACCGAGAATAAGTAGGCCATGGGCCGCTGGCCCGGGGCAGCAGAATGGCTGTAGTGAGGCCCAAGGTGCTTGCATGGAGCTAGCGGCACCAAAGGGAGCGGACAAAGCGCAAGGGCACTTACCGAAGACGGGAAGGGTGCAGATAGGAGGACAGGAGCAGATAACAGAGGAAATTCGAGGCAGTGAAGTCAGCTGCAGGGTTGGCGGGCGTGTCTTTAAGTGACCCGACTCTGCTGTGACGCTGGCTGCTGGGGGTGCTCGTCAGATCGAGGCCCGGCATGCGCCAGCAGCGTCATTGGTCCCGGGCTGCGGCATTTTGCATGGAACACGCCCGCCCTCAGCGCCGCCGGTGAGCGTCTGCCAATTCGCAGCAGCATTTGGCGCGCCTCTGATTCGCAGGCGCGTATCGCGACGCCCGCATTCAACGCTTCCAGAACGCTGCGAACGCTCGCTGGGCCCACTGCCAAGTTTGCTGCGCCCTGAAGGCTCTGCACTGCATCGTGATGCCACCATCGCGAGCGCCACCCCCGCGATCCGGCCCGCCACGTGATGGCCAGTACCCGTTCCTGAATGCTCGCGTCGTCACCCGCCAAGCAAGCTTCGTGACCACAGCAGAGCATGTCCAAGCTAGCCACGACGCTTGCCGGGTCACCGCCTCCACCCACGCCGTGCGGCGTGTCGAACATTCGCGCCCTACATTTTTGCGCCACCCGTCGTGACACGCACCACTATGTGATTCGAACTCAACGCCATCGAACTGCATTCCGCCTTTACCGATAAAGAACAAAAAAAAAGTATGACAACAATTCCCGCAGGTATCATGGCTCCTCCCTATCAGCTGTGGCTTTTGCCGGATATTATCCCAGTAACGCCTGTGTCCTGCTGCGGAGGGGTCCGCCAAAGCAATGCAACTTGTCGACCGTGTCAACACTGTGACACGCGCCGTCGAGCATCCAAACCCAAAATTACATTGGCTGCACGCCCCGCGCGTGGCCCAGCAGTCACCATGCAATCCTCCGCGACAGCCCCGTGGTTCCGCGCTTAGATGATCATCTGAGCAACACCCTGTCCACCCAGGATCTTGCTGCTCTGGAACTCCTGGTGCTTGAGCGCCGCAAGCAGGTAGAAGAGGCCGGCGAACAGGAGGAAAATGGCCGGCACAATGAGGCTGCTGGCCCCACCGACCAGGCTGATCCACTGCACAATGCTCATGACCAGGTACATGATGATGCGCGGCCAGTTCTCCTGGAGACGGCGGAAGAAGCTGCGGAAGCCCTCAGACCAGATGGGGAGCTTGAGCAAGAATGCTACTTCTACGAAGAAGATGATCGGTGCATATGCCCTGCTTTGGTATTAGCTAGGCGCACTGGGGCTTGGCAGCGCTGTGTTACTTACAGGCAAATGATGGAGAAGATGATGATGGGGAAGCGGCTGAAGATGTTGGCGATACCCATGGCAAAGCACAGGATCACACACAGTATGCCGGTCCTGTCTTGTGGTCAGCCTCCGCCATCTCCTATGCATGCGCTTTGTTGAGCTCCTCCGCTCCCCGCACACCGCCAAGGAGCTTTTGCTGCCCATGTATCTGTTCTGCCGCCTCTAGGACGACATCGCAAGAGAAGCTCGGGTCTGGGCAGGAAGGGCGAAGGGAGGGGCGATGGTCGCGGAAAAGTCGGATTGCACGCACCATTGTCCGTATATACCTATGACCAACGTGTCAGAAAGCACTCGCTTCAGCCGCGGCGGTCCTGCGGAAAGACTCACTGAAGTTCCTAGACTTGAGCTCCTCGCTGAAAGTCATGATGTCTGGCTAACGATGTTGCGACTGCGACGGCGGCGCGACGACTGTGGAGTGATGCCTGGGTTGCGAACGGCCGTTGGCTGTCGATCTCTGAGGCTCCGTGCGAGATGTTGATCGCTTGCTGCAGGGGTGGGAATGCGGCTGTGAATGGCCAGCTTGTCGCGGACTTGGGATTGTTGAAGACCGGCCGGCACACTGGTGGGGAGCGGACTGCGTACAGGCAAGGGGAGCGTGGATGTCGAAGGTGTTGTTGTGGGCTGGCTGTATACGAATCGATGGATTGTTTCGGGAGCGTGAGTCCCTGCCGCAGCAGCTCAGACTCAGCCACGGCAGTCGCGTCCCGAGCAGTGCCACCTGACAAGGATCGCAGGCAGAACGCGACCACGACCAAGCGACGCAGCAATCACCATGCGTTTCAGCGCCGCGGCCAGTGCTTCCATCAAAAATACACTCGTCACAATTGCAGGGGTCCAGGGGTCTTTGATCCTGCCTCTCCGCACGCTCCACAGCCTGCGACACGGCCACACGCTGCTCCAGGCTGCAGCGCGTATGGAGCCTTGCACACGACAATTTACACTATGTTCACGAGATAGCTGTGGCGCCGTCCATATTGGTATGTGGGTATGTCCAAGAGTCCCTCCTCTGATTGCTGTCATCGACTAGCCTCCTAAATGCACACGTCCGCATGTAACGCATTGCTTCGTAACCCAACCTAGCTACCATGCTCCAAGTCCAGGGCTCTTTGCGCCCTCTATGCGGCGTAGACGAGACGGAAAACGTCGTTGAAGACGAAGTAGCTGCCAGCGCCGTCGGGGCGAAGCTGGAAAGCCTGGGTGTAGCTCATGGGGCGCTGCTCCTCGTCGACCTTCACAATGTGTCAGAGCAGGTGGGTCCACGGCCGGAAGGCTGGCTGAACTTACGAGCAGAGCGCCGGTGACAAGGACGAGAATACCGCCATCCTCGGTGGAGGGCTGGGCGTCCAGGGTGGCAACCTGGTGAACGACCTTCTGGAAGGGAAGGTTCTGCGGCAGACGCTGTTAGTGCGGGGCTACACAACAGATGCTGCGACCGATGCTTACCGTCAGCTTCTCCATAATGCCGCCGGTGCCCTGGATCGAGTTCGACTCGAAGGTGAACATGGACTGGTCGCGCTGTAAATCTCATCAGCAACCGCACGTGTAGATAGCCCTGTGTGTCCACGTACGTAAAGCGACGCAAGCTGTGCCCTGTTCTCATCGAAGGTCTTGTAGTAGAACTGGACGAACTGAGCTGTGCGGCCATTAGTTCCACTGCGCCGATCAAAGCCAGTATCGCATCGAGCGCAACAATAAGCGCCCTTATGGTAGGATCCCCGGGTACGTACTCGCGATGTTCTGGAAGTCTGTAATCCAGTCATGTTAGCGCCGCATCGCCGGCAAACTCGGCGCGCAATGTAGGATACTCACCGGCCATTTTGATGGAGGGAGAGTGTTTTGGCTCTTTAGGTGAAGATGTGGTGAGGAGTGGGTTAGAGGGAGTTGGTTGTGTCAGGCGGTAGTTGAAGCCCGAAACTGCTCGTTGTCGTGGGGGGACCTGCTTGGTGGGGCTGCTTCTCTCTTGCGCTTCTGCGGGCCCATGCGCTGCCGGGCGGGTAAATTCGGCCACCGAGAGCCGCTTGAAATTCTGCGCGTTTGGAGCTGTGACGCACACTCTACAACCACTAGACCGAAAAGCCACGCGCATGTCCCAGAACACGCCTCTATGGCCAAGGCGTCTTCAGCCCGGCGCAAGCGAGCGACTAACCGGGGGACCATAGTGACCATAGTGACTGGGCAGGCTACCTACCAGCCAACTTGGAGTACATCGTTACAGTCGGGGCTATTGGCTGCTTCTCACATGGAGGCGCCACCAATCTTATCAGGTAAGCAAGCTCTCTCAAGCCTAACTCTACCGCTTTAAATGATGTCTTCTTCTTCAAACTACATTTATGAGTCATCCATGATATTTCAAAATATTCAAGCTCAACAGTCTGACTAAGCTACACACCTATTTTTTGCTAAAGTGTTCTGCTTGCCGGAGCCTGTTGGCTGACACTGGAAAAAGGCAATTAATAGGTCCTCTTACATATCTCAATTCGTGACAACGCGGCCTTTTGAACAGTCGATACTTTGATATGAGACCAAGGAGGATAGGTAAGGAACTCGGCTAGCGCTGAGTTTAAGAGATGGGGAATTACCGGAAAATTGACAGAGAAACAATGAGCATCTCAGTGACGAATATACTCGCGATTGGACTACCAGCTTGTATTTCTTCTATGTCTACCTGATTTTGTCCGCGTCTTTATTTACCCCATCATTTATGCGCCCACAGCCTTGAGTGAGTTGATGGTGTCTACGACGGTTTTCTCGAATGGTGTGAACTCAATGCCCAGGACGTCCTTCGTCCTTGAGTTGTCAATCTTGTAAACGCCCTCGGCGGGGTAGTCAACGCCAGCGCCGGTGACGTCTGGGGCAGGCAGCTTGTCCTTGTATTCGGGGAAGTTCTTCCTGATGAGCTCTAGCAGCTCCTTGTTGCTGAAGTAGCCGGCCGTGAAGAAGAACCTCTTGTTGTCCGCCTCAGAAAGCTCCATGGCCTTGACATGACCCAGGGCTACGTCGCGCACATCAATCCAGATATAGGTGCCGGTCGGTGGGATCTCGTCCTTGAACTTGCCCAGGATGAAGTTGCCGATGCGCTGATTAGAGGTGTTTAGGGCGTCGAGCGAGTTCAGATAGTGGACGATGGGACCGAAGACGAATGGCGGGTTGATGGTGGCAATGGTGAAGTTGGGCTTCTCTTTCTCAAGGAAGTCCCATGCGGCACGCTCAGCGAATGTCTTACTCGCTACAATCCAGAGTCAGTCTGCATCTCCCATAATCTTTGCTGCTAAATGCAAGCTTACCTCTGTAGCCGTTGGCGGGATTCTCCAGCGCCTCCTCGTGCGTCAAGGGGTTCCAATCACTTTCAGAATACGTGTGCTCTGGCCAATTGCCCTTGAAGGGGTTCACGATTGCAGCGAAAGAAGAAGTAATAACGACCTTCTTGACCGTCGGCGCACTCTTCTTGATAGACTTCAGAATGCCAGTTGTGCCAATGACGGCGGGGTCAAGCAGCTGCTTCTGGACGTCGGTAACATTGAAATGGAAGGGGCTCGCGGTGTGGATGACGGCCTCAAACGGTGGGTCCGACTTGACAGCCTCGTCGAAGGCGGCCTCCTGCGCAATATCCGGGACGATTGAGAAGTCGAGCTTATCCTTGCCGTAACTGGGGTGGGCTGCCTTGATCCTGTCTGCCTTCTCCTGGCTACGGACGGTCGTGACGACGGAGTGACTAAGCCGGCAGTGAGAAGACTGTATCGTGGAGGGCCAAGGGGGCTCTTGACTTACCCGCGCTTCAGCAGATACTCAAGCACATGGCCTGCGATGAAGCCCGAGCCACCAGTAAGGAGTACGCGTGTCATTGTGTTCAGAGGTGTGGAATTGGAAGAGTGGTGGACGTTTGTTCTGGGCAGCGTCCACTCTTTTGTATGATGGCATCGGTCGACCCCACGGCGGGGTTAAATCCAAAGCCCGCCGCCATCGGACGGACTTTAGCCTAGTCATTGCTCAAGTGCACTGTGCATCATTTCCCATTCGCTGACGCGATAGCAGATCGGGTTCAGGCGGAAATGATGATTAAGCGCCCTTCAAAGGTTGATCCACCGTCACATGCAGTGCGCATTTAACTCCGCCAGACCTACAGATGGGGTGTCGCAGCCGAAGTTTCCTGTCATGGGTAGTTGAAGCTCTCATGCAGACGTGAATACACAATTTTCCGTTCGACATTGACGTCCGGTCAACCGCTTCAACTATCCATAGATGTTGTTTCGTAGAGAAAATCGATGGGGCATAGTTACCCCATCTTCTAAGGGCCCCAATGTTCCTCGGGCTAGCTTTCGGCTGCAATACACCACTATCTCCTCGCCCGGCGCGATCCACCGGCACGTCCACCGGCACGTCCACTAGTATTGTATTGTAACTTTATGATTGGCAGAAACTTGTGTGAGTAAGAAATATAGATTATTCATCCCTGGATTGAGATGACGCTAAACTTGAAAAGGGAATAGGTAAACTTGCTGGTGGACGTGCCGGTGGATCGCGCCGGGCGAGGAGATACCAAGACCTGGGGCTGGAGCTTGCAGCGGCCGATGATATGGTAGCATGGAGTTCTGATTGGAGGACAACGGTCGCATTCGGTGGCATGACACAATCTCCGTGGGCAATTGTCAATGGACATGAAGGTGCAAGCAACAGCCGGGTGACGCGATAACAATGCCTTATCGCGGAAACGGTACGAGTGCACGACCCAGCGGATCGCGTTAGCCCGTCGGCGAAGGCTTTCTCCACGGAAAACACCCGCTCTGCCATCCACCCCTACTCCATGGACGTTTACGCCAGCTCACGGCAGGTAGCAGGAAATTCGAGCCCTCTGTGCCACAAAAACGATGTCACACTGATTTCTTGCTAAGATTCTGGTGAAAGTTTCGGCGAGATCAACTTTTTTTTGATCCTCGGCTACCGGAGCGAATATCCGGAGGCAGATGTAGCTTTACCATCAGTAGAAGCATCTGGACGTAAATTATACACGTAAGTAGGATGCAATCTCGAAGGTTTAAATTCTATGCTACTACCGGCTAGGCCTCGGGTTGTCGGCTCGCCTAGGTTGTGACGGCAGTTGAACTTCTTATCGGGGCTTCTGTGTTCCCGAATCTATCATGCGTTTATACTTCAACTACCCGTTCTCACTGTTACGACCCAGAAAGGTTCGGCTTTGGACTGGTCTGCGCTGTGCTGATTTCCCTGTGAAAAATTTGCCTCTCGTGTGACGACGTAGTGTAGAGTGCCATCATAAATTACACGACCTTTGTAGGGATGGAGGCATGTTCCACGAGATATTGTTCTCCATTCGCATAAGTAGTCGCATATCATCGTTATGCTATTTGAGTTCGCACCTTTGTCCGGACATCTGCTTCAGCTATCGATAAAACCGGCTCTTCTTTTGTTTCGTTTTTTTCTTTTGGTTGAAAACAGGTAGTGCTTAGCCAGTATCTGCATGCCTCACTGGTACTCCCAAAAAACGCAAAGTGCTCCAGGAAAGCCCGTTCCTGCAGCAAACCTGGTTGCAGATCGACATGCGCGGTACGCGCTACTGCACTCACGAAATGGGCCTCGGCACACACTATTTCAATTAGCTCATCCCCTTCAACAGAATCATCTGTCGTCGCTCCGTTCTGACTTGCTGAGTGCACCCAGTGACGGATCCATTCTCCCAGCTGACGTTGGCTTCGCCATCACTCCTCATTGGCTCTTGGTGAGCCTGCAGCGCCGACGATCTATCACTGGCATGCCCTAGTCCTAGACCCTGCATTCGTTCGCCGTCTCGATTAAACCAACAAAGTGTTGCAACAGCTTTAACTGAAGTAACATTCCCGACGCACACGTATACCGGTAGAGAAATGCCAGGCTTGGAAACGCCTTACATGCCTTCCCACCTGGGAGAGTATGCTGTCTACCATGACAACACCCAGCTGCTCGACTTAATCGAGAGGGCAACCGCTGCTAATGTCTCTGGAAATTTCGAATGCAGGCGCTGCGACAGAGTTTTTGGCAGCCGGTCAGCCAGAGAACAGCACTGGGAGGCGTCGGGCCAACACTTCATCTGCCTCGCCCTGGATAATCATGGCAACCGATGCACCTTCGACGGCATTACGCTTGAGGGGCTGCTTCAGCACTACCTCATCGTTCACAATCTCCAATCATGCCGAGGATGCGTGCAGGTTTTCGTCGATTTCAACGTATACATGGACCACCTCGATCGGGAATTCGCTTGTCCGGAATGCCAAAAACACCACGACACAGAGAATAGCGTCGAGCAGGTAGGCATCGTGCCGTGTGAATTTCTACCGAAGTTTCACTCACCGAGAACAGCACATGATCACTCATCGCGAGCCTAACGTGGATTGCTGGGGTTGCGACAGGGCCTTCACAAGTCGCTCAGCAATGTTGCTCCATTTGGAGGCAGGTTGCCCGTCCGGCATTAACCGTCACACTCTGAACCAGCACGCGGCTTCCTTCATTCTATCGTGGAAGTTCGTAGATCCAGCCCACCGTCATGAGCTGATGCACCCCGCCGAGTTCACCCAGGAATACCCCGCAGGAAACCTCGCTCCGTTCATGTGCCCGGCCGTCTCGTGCCATGGAGTTTTCACTACCCTGAGCGGTCTATTCCAGCATGCCGAGTTTGGGAAGTGCCCAGCTAGCTTGAACGAGGGGGTTCTGTCAAGCTTGATGGCATGGCTAGCGCACAAGACCACGCAAACTCTCGCCAATCAACCATTGTCGCGACCACTTCTATGAACTACGTTTTTTTCCTAGTGTCCGTATCGACCGCATAGTTGCGCTATTACAGCGATCATTGACTTTGTTCTGGTCTTCGCCGTGAAGGTTTACATCCCAGATATATGGAAGAGGAAGCTCCAGGTCATAATTCGGAAAGGTATCATATCACTGTCCGATTTCTTTTTTTTTGTCATCAGTGGGAGGCCATGGAATACAACGCGGAGTATCAATATGCCAGGTTTGGGTCTGTATTTGGTGTTAATGCGGGAGAGTGAAAAGAAGCAAAAGGATGGCAAAATTGACACAGTGGTTGCTGCTAAAAATTTAAGGAAATTTACAAACAGCTGAAAAGTGCGAATACCCTGCCTCTAAATAAATAACTGTAGCGGTGGTGACTAATTTGCCTTGAACTAGTCATAGTATACTAGATGAGTTTTGGCCGAAGATTTGCATGTGCTGGTCCGGTCCACTGCACTCTTTGTAGATATCGACCAACTTTTGGTTCTGTCAGGCGGCCATCAGTCTAACGCCAAATTATTGTGCATGCTCTGTTCCGACCATTCATACGTTCCCAGCTCCGAGGGCTGGCCGTTTAGTCAGGAATAGAATAGAGCGTGCGGGGAGTCTGAAAATCTTCCGAAAAAGCCGCAGTGAGACAATGTCGAGTAAGTGGACGATGTCGGCGGTTCTTCAGTGCAGTCTACCGGTTACATGGCCTTGGCATAAAGTATCCGCAGTTATCCGGTGCCTTTGTTGATACGGAACTCACCTGAATGATACTTGAAGCTCCCTTGAAGCATGGCAGATGGCTTTTTCTGGCCGCTTGAAGAAAAGTCTCGATCTGGAAAAGTCACACCATCCTCGACGCAGACGAAAGAACGCGAGGCAATTAGCTAGACAGAATTTGGTTTCACTTCCGACGCTGATGTCTCGATTTCGCGAGAATTGGCGGACCTGATAATGGAAGGCACGGGGCACGGCTTTGTGGAGCTGTTAAACAAATCCGTCGGGGGTTGGGAGATGATGCAGGTGCACATCCGGATCGATTGCTGCGAAACGCCAAAGCTGTCGTTCGAATGATGTCAAGTTATCTGAAGGGTAAAACTGGGGCCTGAGGCATTACACGGTCGGGGCCGACGCACAGTCCAGAAGCGAAAAGAAGGCGTCGTGAGGTGAAGCGATATTTGAGCTATTTCTGAGACGCGTGGTACGTTAGATATCAGACGATAAGAATCCGCCGGTCGCGGAGCATCGCGCAGGCACCGGATGGCGTCGGAAAAGGGTGAAGGTGCAGAATATGGAGGCGGGCGGGAGGTGATCGGGTTGATATCACTGGATCGACGAGCTGCGTCATTGCGAGGCTCGCGAAAAGTCGCGGCACGGGTGAACGAAAACGGCGCTGCAACGGCGGCAGGAGGTAGGCAAGGGAGTGGAGCATTTGGCCGAGCCGGGGCCGCGAGTGAGATAGGGTGCTCCCAACAACACGCCACAAGACGAGACATCAGCTCACCAGAAGGAGAGAGGCGAGCAGCGCGCGAGGCGTTAGATGACAGCCAGTGTTGTGGAACGCGTTGGATACCAAACGCCGTCGCCGGAGCAGCCGCCCGGGCTCGGCATGCCGACATGCGCCCCCCGCCGCCTGCCGCAGCCTATGATGCGTGAGGCGTGCTGCATGTGCAGCCGCACCGCGTCTCGCGGCGGCCGGGTGCTGCTGCTGCTGCTGCCCACGGGGCGTTGAGGGCGAGGCGTGCGATGCACCATGCCGGAAGGAATGCGGGAGTGCACAGGTGTAATGAAATACAGCGCGTACGGTATCGTCGGAGTGGTGGTACGGATGGACCCTGCGCGTTTGGGTATGACGCAAGGCCCCACGGCCAAAAATCTCAGCTGCAAGCTCGCGCGGCGGCCACGGCGGGACTGTGTCACCAGCTGCGCGCCCGAGTCTAAAGCTGTCTGTCTCAGCTCTCCGCTCCCTCCTCTGGCCGCGTTCTTTCTTCACACCCTCCCGCGCGCCATCCTCCACCCACCTCTTTGCCTATACCCCTCCATCATTTCTCGCCGCGAGCTCTGTTGAGACCCCGCCATCCGATACCCCACCGCTTTTGCGCCGACCAAACACACCATGGCCACCAACCCCCCGCCGCCCCTCGAGGGCAAGAAGCGCCGCATCGGTGTCATGACCTCGGGCGGAGACGCTCCTGGCATGAACGGCGCTGTGAGAGCTGTCGTGCGCATGGCCATCCACCGCGGCTGCGAGGCCTACGCCGTTTACGAGGGCTACGAGGGCCTTGTCCAGGGCGGCGACATGATCCGCCCCATGGTCTGGGAAGATGTCCGCGGTTGGCTCTCCGAGGGCGGCACTCTCATCGGCACTGCTCGCTGCATGAGCTTCAGAGAGCGCCCCGGCCGTCTGCAGGCCGCTAAGAACATGATACTCAAGGGCATTGACGCCCTTGTCATTTGCGGAGGAGACGGCAGTTTGACTGGCGCCGATCTGTTTAGATCCGAGTGGCCCAGCCTGGTCGACGAGCTGGTCGAGAAGAAGGAGCTTACCGCCGACCAGGTCGCCCCATTCCGTCATCTCAACATCGTTGGTCTCGTTGGCTCCATTGACAATGATCTGGCTGGAACAGACGCGACCATTGGTGCTTACACCTCTCTCGGCGTCATTTGTGAGGCAATTGACAAGCTCGACTCCACCGCCTCGTCCCACCAGAGAGCTTTCGTCATCGAGGTCATGGGCAGGCATTGCGGTTGGCTGGCCCTGATGGCTGGTATTGCCAGCGGCGCCGACTACGTCTTCCTTCCGGAGAAGCCCCCGGGCGAGGACTGGGAGCAAGATCTCAGCAAGATTGTCAAGAAGCACCGTGAAGAGGGCAAGCGCAAGACCATGGTCATTGTCGCTGAGGGTGCTCACGACTCCAACCTCAAACCCATTACTCCCAATACTGTCAAGGACCTGCTTGCAAACCAGCTCAAGCTGGACACCAGAATCACTACCCTGGGTCACGTCCAAAGAGGTGGCGAGGCTAGCGCCTACGACCGCATGCTTTCGACTCTTCAGGGCGCCGAGGCCGTCAATGCCGTTTTGGATGCCACTCCTGACACGCCCAGCCCTGTCATTTGCATTCTGGAGAACAAGATTGTCCGCCGCCCGCTTATGGAGGCCGTGAAACAGACTCACGAGGTTGCTGCTGCCATCAAGGCCAAGGACTTCGATCGTGCCATGAGCCTGCGTGACGTCGAGTTTGCTGAGTACCACGCTGCCTACCAGATCATGACCTCTGCCAAGATTCCAGACCTTCAACTTCCCCCGGAGAAGGTAATGACTGCGCTTCCCTGATATTGAAACTTTGGCTAACGTATACAGCGCATGCGCGTTGGTATCATCCACGTCGGTGCTCCGGCAGGTGGAATGAACGCTGCCAGTCGTGCGGCCGTTGCTTACTGCTTGGCCCGTGGCCACACCCCCGTCGCCCTCTACAACGGTTTCCCCGGCCTCTGCCGTCACCACGCTGACAAGCCCCTCAGCTCCGTTCGCGAAATCCACTGGCTCGATGCTGAGAACTGGGTCAGCCGTGGTGGTTCGGAGATTGGTACCAACCGTGGACTTCCCGCCGATGAAGCTGAGGGTCTTGAGGGTGTGGCCAAAATCTTCGACACGTACAACATCCAAGCGCTATTCGTGGTCGGTGGTTTCGAGGCCTTCACCGCTGTCAGCCAGCTGAGAAAGGCTCGCCAATACTACTCCGCCCTCCGCATTCCCATGACCGTCCTGCCGGCCACCGTCAGCAACAACGTCCCTGGAACCGAATACTCGCTTGGTAGCGACACTTGCTTGAACGCGCTTATCCAGTACTGCGACGTCATGAGGCAATCCGCATCTGCGTCTCGCCGCCGTGTCTTCGTCATCGAAACCCAAGGTGGCGCTTCTGGTTACATCGCTACTCTGGCCGGTATCTCGGTCGGAGCTCTCGCGGTCTACACTCCCGAGGAGGGCATCACGCTCAGCATGCTCTCGAAGGATATCGATTTCCTTCGCGACAGCTTCGCCAAGGACAAGGGTCTTGGTGGTGGTGGAAAGATCATCCTCCGCAACGAGAAGGCATCGAAGACCTACAGCACCGAGCTCATCGCTGATATCATCCGTGAGGAGGGCAAGGGCCGCTTCGAGTCCCGTCACGGTGTGCCTGGTCACTTCCAGCAGGGTGGCAAGCCTTCGCCCATGGACAGAATGAGGGCCACCAGGTTCGGTGTCCGCAGTATGCAGCACCTCGAGAGCTTTGCGGGTAAGCCAATCACCCAACCCCCTTGAATGAAATAGAAGACTAACTTTTCGTAGGCAAGAGCAAGGACGAGATCGCCGCCGATCCCATGAGTGCTGTGGTCATCGGCATCCGTGGCGCCAAGGTCAAGTTTTCCGCAATGGAGAAGGTCGAGAACGAGGAGACCGACTGGCCCAACCGTCGTCCTAAGGACGAGTTCTGGATGGGCTACAAGGATTTGATCGACACCCTCAGCGGTAGGCCCAAGCCTGTTTTGTGAACATTGTACGAGTTTTCTTTAAGTAGCTAGATACCGGATGGCAGGCGCTCGCTGCAGGAGTATGGGACTATTCGCGTCATGATAATGACTTTCCGCTCGAACAAAAAAGGCAGCTGCATGAGAATATGATAGATGATTCTCCTAGTAAATATGGAATTTCTTTCAATAGCGTGACTTCCCGTTCCTCAGGCAGAATGAGACCCGTCCGGACAAACATCTCATCCGGTAGCTGTGACTTGTGGACCAATACTGAATCAGTGTGTCAAGAAAAAAAGACTCCGTGACATCTACACCACCAGACCATAACTTAGGTAAGTAACTTTTTTTTCAGAGTAGTAGCATAGTACGTACGATTATTTTGTTTGCACACCGATACAGCACTGCCACCAATGTCTAGACAAAGTTGCAATTGTTTGTTTATCTGGTTGAGACCACTGAAGAAACGCGTTATAAAGGGCAATTTTCCAATCGTTTATCAACTAACGCAAACTAGAAACCAGAATGAGTAACTGAAATCCTCTTTTAGAGATACTAGTTTCGATATACAATTAATAGCGTACTAGCGCTGTTACTTCACCAAGTAGTTGTTTAGCACACAGAGCCTCATTTGCTAGTACTGAGACTAATATTTTCAACAGTCCTACTGTGAAGGGAAGACCAGGGACGATACTCTTTAATAGAACTAGCACTTATTATTAAGGCGTTACTGTTGAGCTACGTCGAGACTGGACAAGATTACAGCCAAACATGTAACTCGTGGCTCACACTTCGACGTCTTCCAGTCAGCAAACAGTGGACAGGTTCTGCTACACTCTCAAGGCAACAGCACGGTTTCCCTGCCAGCGGCTTTCCTCTGCATGACTTCGCGCACGTGAGGTCACTATTCGGGCCACAGGTACAAAAAAACCTTCGTGCCCATTCGAGTCCTTTCCTTCGCACCTCCACCTACAATGCCACCCTAGATCTTCTTGACGGCCACCGCCAGAGCACGATCGTCTTTCGACAGCTGGCCATACTGGTCAACCTCCACTCACCTCTACAACCGCCTAGCACGGCCAAACGGATGGTGAGGATTTTCGCTCAAACCAGCCCAGTTTCGAGCAGCGCAGATCACGCTCTTACAAACACCGACTGACCCACCCGGCCTCCAGGGCTGAAGCATCCATAGGTCCACCTCTGCTTCCAGTACCAGCGCAACGCACGCGCATCGGCAGGTGATCAAGACGCTCACGACCGAAAGACCGATCCGCATTCTACTTCCCATCAACAGAAACCCGAACCCATCCTCAACACCAGACAGCAGCTGCATCCTTCGAAAGCAGCACCGGCAGCAAACCATGTCCGCCTCGACCCCGACGCCATCGTCCCTGCTGGGTGCGAATAAGGTAGCTGAACCCAGTCGCTACATTCACATCAGCGGAGTCCCCACGCCGCGCCCGCTCAACGAACTGCGACACTGGTTCACGCGCGGGCATTACATCTACGACGAGCTCCGCAAGCCGGTCGTACCCGCTGCGGTCGCGGGCGCCGGGCCGGACCGTTTGGCGACAGCGACGTCGGAGTGCCATCCGCGGTGGGAGGACACACTTCCTTCAGGCTCCTCTGCTTCTGCCGAATCTCATTTCGATGGCGGAGCCATGGCGGCACAGAACAAGAAGCTGCTGGTGAGCGACGACAACGACGAGACCTGGCTAGAGGCGCAGTTCAAGGAGATCGCGGCTCTGGAGGCGGCGCTTGAGCTGGAGAAGGGCGAGCGCGAGGCCGCCGCTGCCGAAGAGGAGCGCAAGAGGGAAGAAGACAGGAGGAAAGCCGAGATCAAGAAGAAGACGTGGTCTGGCAGCCGAGGAAAGTACGGCAATGCTAGGCCACACGGCTTTCATGGCAAAGCTGTTAGTGGTACTAGGGGCCTTGATTCCCGTGACGCTGTTCAGCGTCAGCCCCAGCATCAGTACCAGCCCCAGCATCAGTACCAGTACCAGCTCCAACATCCGCACCAGCAAGGCACCTCGCTTGCGCACCTTGGTGGCTACGGCGTGGAGATGTATGCTGAAGCTGAACGTCATCCCGGATACCCCTCGGCGAATTTTCAGCCGCTCCCGACCCCGACCCTGACTACGACATATGCACAGAATATGGGAACGATTACGCACGACGGTATGGAGCCTTGGGCGTGGAGGGATAGTGTCCCCGACACTGTCCCAGGTGAGGGTCCAGTTATGAGGCAGACGTCTGGCGAGCTGTTTGTCCCGGCTGGATTGATTTCTCCGCAAGCACACCACAGCTTCGATGTTGCCATGGGCATCATTGATGCTCATCCTCCTCCTCAAGCGGTGGGCATGCAGCACGCCCAGCAGAGCAACGGCCACGCGAGGAAAATATCGATGCTCAACCCTGCGGCTGGCGAGTTCTGTCCGCGTACAACGCCGTTTTAGGAATCGAGGGCAGTGAAAACGGGAAAATGGGCCGAGGGAAGGATTGGAAAACGGTCGTTCTCGATAATGAGATGCGGGAGAAGCGGCCTATTTTCAGAAGAGACAAGAAAGACTAGGGGGATTGGAATTTTCGTGAGAAGAATTCCGAACAACAAAAAAAGTACTGAAGAATAGACTGAATTGCCTTGGTCTTCCTTCTGATGGTTTGGAGGGTTTCTTAGGCGTTCAGAATGGGATGTTTAGACTGCAGTATCGACATCAGCTTAAATAGACTGATAGCACATTAGCAGGCATGCATGATTAAGGTCTGGTTTGGGTGCTTTCAAAACAGCAAAATTGAATTTCTTCCTAACTCCATCGACATGCTTCCCTGGTATCTTGACTTCATGGATCTTCATGAACTCACTCGACGTCCTTCCGATATGGTTGTCAGCCAAATAACTCCAAGCCAAATTTCCAACATCCGATTAGGTGGGAAAGTTAAGAGATTTCCGTCGAGGGTCACACCTGCTTCCTTTGTTGCATCTCGTCCAACTCAGCGATCTCATCCAGAAGAGAGCATGTCTCTGCCGGGTTGGCGATCCAAGCCGTGGTACAGGCAAGGCGAGCCTTGAAATCGTTGGCGCCGGCGGAAAGGAATTGATCGCCAACGTGAAGCGTCTTGCTGCCCTCGATGCCGCCGAAGAAGCGCTGGCAAGCGAGGACACCCCATGACTTGTCGCCAATGTCGACGAAGACGTCGTTTCCACCTTTTGGGCTCCTGTTAGAGATTGCGACTTCACATGTCTGGGGAGCAGCAACTCACCGTTGAAAGCACAGAATGGCAGGCGGCGGCCGACTTCGGACATCTCCAGGATCTTCTGGGTCACCAAGACGGTCTCCTCCAGCTGCTCTCTGGCAAACCTTCCACCGGGATTGGCTGGCACGATTCCGACAGCGCGCTCCTTCCGAATAATCTGTGCAGACAGTCGCATGTTCTTCACACACTCACGCAGGGCAGTCTCGGCCACGTCGAGCAGCAGGCGTATGTCGTCCTCGGTCCATGAGCGCATCTCCTCGAGAATCCAGTCCTTCCTCGGGACCCACTGCAGGAGATGGTTTTCGTCGGCCGAGTATTTGAACAGGTAGCTGCTTTCACCGCCCATGACAATGAGATTTTGCTTGTAGTTAGTTGGCATGTCGGAGGCGCGGATGGCGTCGAGCAGGCCATGCAGACGCTCGTAGTAGCGGGCGCCCTCGGTGTAACCAGCTGCGGTCACGATGCCGATTCTGGTGCCCTTCCGCAGCAGACCCATGATTCGCGGGATGACGGCGTTCTCGGGGACAAGGGATTGGCCGTCATCGTACAGTGTGACGTCGCCATCGAAAGTGATCAAGTCAAGGGGACCGGCACGCACGAGAGACATGACTTGGGCTGTGTTGAGGATCAGGCGGACGTCGTTGAACGAGGGCGCCACGAAGCGGCGGTGGCTGATGAAACGACGCTGATCTTGGTAGACGAAGGCATCGTGGAGAACCAAGGGCGTGAAGAACTTGGACACGGCAGGCACAAGCAACTTGAGCTTTGAGTTCTGCTCGGTGCCGGCTCGCTGGTGGGCGACTGACACATGACTTAGACAAAGCTACGAACAGGTTTAAGGTGCACAAACTGTGGTCGTTGATTAGCTCCTCGACGTCGCGCATGATCTCGCCGTAGCGACGGTGAGCGATGGCGGCCATCTGCTCGGTGCTCTCCCGGCGCGGCTCAAACACGGCCGTCGGCTGCGAGTGCAGCACAAACGGCACCGCCAGCAGGCCCTGGCAGCTCGTCAGCTCGGATCCGGGGAAGACACTTGTGGGGGTTGGGCACCTTGATCCATTCGATCTGCAGGCCACGTTAGCACGCAGTTTGTCATGGCATTGAAGGGACTGAGGTACCAATTGGTCACGCCGGTGCGTCTACGGAGCTGATCAGCGAGCTACGGAGGCCGAGAGCGGGAGGTGAATACGCACCTTGAGTGCATCTGGCGAGTGTCAGCGTGGAACGGCGCGGGGGCAGCAGGGGCAGACTTACACTCAACTCTGTACCTGGTCGTCATGACTGTTTTCTGGAATTCAGGAGAGACAGAGAGGACGAACGTGGCGCGAAGAGCAGAGCTCTGGGCGGACAGCTTCTCCGCGTCGGAGCTGGCCGATCCATGTCACACGCCCGCCACACCGCCCGCGCCCCTCTCATCCCTGGCTCTCTTCTTATCGATAGACCCGCCTAGCCGGAGCCGAGCAATGCACCCGTCGCTAGCGCTGCAGCCTTGCTTGTCAACACCATCCTTCCTCCCGCCGACGCCTCATCTCTGCCCTCCACCCACTGTCTCGCACGCACCTCCGCCGTCTAACCGCCCACCAACCATGGCCGACTCGCAGCTGTCGGGCGGCAGCCCCTCGCTCCCATTGGCCTTGCGCCCCGCCCCGTCCAGCTCCGACGAGGACGAGTCGCTCATGATGCAGCTTCAGCGCATCTCCGCGCAATTCGGCCAATTCCGCCACATGGACGAGGACAAGCTCAGGGACATGGTCGCCGCCCAGCAGGCTGGCGTTGCCGATGCTTCTGATTCCCAGGACGACGACGAGGAAGCGACCGATGACGCGAAGAAGCGCGCCGACGAGCTCCGCGAAGCTAAGGCTGAGATGTTCAGGCACATCAAGTATGGCCCGGCTGGCCCAAATCCGCATGTCTGCATCGCTGACAATGAGTAGTGATGCTCAGCAGGAAATTCTGTACACCATCGACTTCCTTGGCCTTCTCCTCTCCAAAGATAATCCCCGTGGCTCCAACTACATGTCGCCTACCCTGAAGCAGAGTGGTGTCCCCGAGGGATGCTTCGCCTATGACAAGTGGCCGGTCAAGCCACTGGATGAGCGCCAAAGAAAGCAGCAGGATCTCGTCGCAAAGGGTTGGACCATGGAGGGGCTCGGCGCATCTGCGGATTCGCTTTTGCAGGCTGCCACAAAGTTGGAGAAAGAGGTGCGGAAAGAGACCCAATATTGGGGCCAGATTCTGTCCATCAAGAAGCGGGGATGGTCATTGCGCAGGGTGCCTCGTGAGAGCGGCACTCTGGGTGTCCAGTTTGGCTTCCTTGAGGCGAGCGATAGGTTCCAGGCTCGTGGCTTTGCTCCTCTGCGTGCCAAGGAAGACGGGAACATCATCCTTGACCAGGCTCTCGTCCAGAAGCCCAAAACCGTTCGTGTTCGTATCGTCGAGGACGGGAAGACTGTTGGCACTTCGGAACAGAACAGTCTGGTCTTTGCTCAGCAAAGCGACCTGGAAATTGAGGATCTGATCCGGAGAGCAAGAGATTCTCTCTTCGAGCAAGAGTTATTCCACGAGATGACCATGGAGTCCAGGCAACTGCTATCCTACAAAACTCACTTCAGAGATCACGTCATCATCATTCCCGCGAGCCCGGAGGCTGCAGCCAACGCTTCGGACCAAAAGCGAGAGATCCACGTCGATCTGATCGGCGTTGAAGATGCGGACGAGCTCCCCTCCAGGCGCCCCGAGGATGGCTTAGCCAATGATGTAGCGCTCACACTACGTCTCCTGTTATCCTACATTCACAGTCAAAGACTGCGAAAGCGTACCCAGCAGCCGCTTCCGATGACTGACCGCGCTCGACCCGAGCCCCAACTTCCCATCATCCGAACTTTGCTCAACTTCATCTACCACCACAACACCACCACTGCCCTTAGATCATATTTTTCGTCTATTCAGCACATTCTGGCCCGGGCTGGGATATCTCTCAGCACCAATTTTGAGTCAGCATACGCGAACCTCTCGGAGACAATTAAAACCGCCTACTCTGCGCAGAGCCGTCTTCCTGAACTGGATGCTCTGATGGCAGTATTGTCTCGACCCCTGCAGACCACAGCAACCTTACCCTTGCCGTCGACGTTGGATGAAGCTGCAGTTTTGCGTCAAGAGCTCGCAATAACACTTCGGACGCCCATTGCGCCGCATATCCAGGGCAGCGAGGTCAGCCTCACGATACCTCCCGCCCTTGCTGACATCCTCTACCACGACAATCGCCAAGTCCAGAAACGCACCCTCTCTTTTGACACATTTGATGCCCTTAGAGAGTATCTCGACCATGCCATATCTATGGATTTGGCGCTTAACCTCGCCGCCAAGGATCGTTCCGGCTTGCAGTTGAGTAACCGCCATCCGGAGCTGGTGTACGTTGTTAAGAGAAAGGGCGAAGGGGAAAACAAGGAAGCAGTGCTGCTAGAGCTAGCAGCACACATTTCTGGAAAGGAAGGGTGTCTCAAGGTGAGCTGGTACGCTCCCGATACCCAATTGGAGGGTGATGAGGCCGTGTGGCGGGAAACCGACGGGGAAAGCAGAAGCTTCAAGGAAGTTGTGGAGGCTTTCCTTAATGTATCGCCGCCATAGGCTAGATGTCTCTAGATTGAGAGCATGATACCACTTATGGATCTCGTGATGCTGCTTATTTGATTCGTTCTATCACTACTCTACTAGTTTCACGTGAGGACGACGGTCTCTATGGCTTGTAGCGGGTGCGTCTATCTACTGCTTCGCATCTCCCGACTCGGTTGAATTTGCTTCTTCGGCCTTGATTTCTTCGACAATGTTGTTCGGGTCCTTCCAAGCAAATGTCACGTACCTTTGAGGCCAAGTTAGAAAAACCAGCGACTCTACTGAGGTTCGCGATATATTAAGGAAATGACTCACTTTGTGTGGCTTCCACGCGCAACGACTTCATTCTTGTCGTTAAAAAACTTGATGTTCGTGTACGCCAGTGTTTTGCCGACTACATGATGCAAATGTTAGCTTGAATGAGGCGGCTTGTTGTTGGGACGGTTTCGACGAACACTTATCGCACGTCACTTCAGCACGGATGGTATTTCCCTCGGTGCCGCCGGAGTTGAGATAGGTCACTGTAAACAAAAGTAAATCGTGTCAGTATGCTGCTCGCACAACTGTATAATCTGCAGTATTGCTTTGCAGAGGTGTACCATTCAGATCCGTCGACACGCCTGTCGCGAAAAGGCCCCTTGAAGCCACAGCAAGCGAGCCGCCGAGGTCAACTGTTAATACGTGTCAGTGAGAATGTAGGACAGCAAAGGTTGTATAAGTAATTCGCACGTACCCATGCTAGCGATGGTGCCGCCATGGAGGATCTTTAGGCGGTTGGTATGGTGCCTTTCAATGTCGAGTTCGAATTTGACACTGCCTGGTATGGCATTGGTGATGCGAAGCTGATTTTCCAATCAGCTTGGGTGATAATTTGATATTGACACAGCGAAGATGTGTCGGCATTTACAGTCATAAGGAATCTGATTCAATAGCGGAGGGCTCCTTCTGCCAATTCGGGTCCATCTCTTCCGCTGATTTAGAAAACATGTCACGTACATTGTTCAGAAGCCTAGTTAGTCAATTGTCAGTCAAGAGATGGTACGGGCGAGGGGTGAGGTTCTACCTCGGCTCCAAGCCGGAGGTGGCTTGGAATGACTTCCAGACCTGAGGGTTACCGGCGTGAGAATAAGTCCAATGGCATACTGGATGAGAGAATTCTTACCGAGTTCACGAACTTCAACGTTTTTTGAGACATAACGGATGAGATACGACGCCGCGGAGGTGTGATGGAGAGCGGTGACGTCGCTTGCCCCGGGGGGATTCATTCAGCCTTACAGGCAGCTCTGCCTGACTCGCGTGCGCCTCGCAGCAACCGCATTGTAGCTGTGCAGTCAAACCACCAGCGCCCTTTCGTTTACCTTGTCCACCTTCGCTCGCCAGCCCCCGACAATGACCCTGCCCTAGCGAAACGTGCGAACGACGTCGACCGCCCGCCGCCGCTCCGCCATGACGACCTCATCGTCGCAGGCCCTCGACTACCTCGAGGGTCTGTCCGGCGCCATCCACAAACGCCTGTACCAGCAGCCCTCGGCCGTCTTGGCCGTCTTTCGCCGCATGCTGCCTCACTTGGGTCAGCTGTCCGACCGCGACTGTTTGTGCGACATGGCTAACATTTCGGCGTCCCGCAGCGAAGACGATAGTCATGGCGATGCTCTACATGACCGGCCCTCTCCCCGCTACGGAACTAGAGACATGGATACGCGATGATTCGAATGGGTGCGATTACGGCTCCTCCCTCCGACCGGCGCAGCCATATACTAACGCGTTTCTTCGCGTAGAGAAAAGGACAAGGCCATTTCCGTGCTCGAGAGCCTCCACATTATAACCCAAGCGCAAGAGACAAAGGGACAGCGCGCCTACCGTCTTGCCAGCGGCTTTCAGAACTCTCTCCGACAAGCCCTCACCGGCGGAGGCAACCACCGATCTTTTGGCGTGCCATGCGTAGAAACCGGCTCGAAGCGCGTGTCGATAGAACGACTAGACGCCTTCGCGAGAGGGCAGTGGGAAACTATATTACACTACATGGTCGGCAGTGCGGGTTCGGCGCTGGTAGGCGGATCAGAAATCAGTCCTGCGTCCAAGACTCTCTTGGATCTGGGCCATTTTATTGAGCTGAGAGGAGGACGGGCAAGCATCACACAAGCAGGCTTCTCATTCTTGCTGCAGGAAGTAAACGCACAAGTGTGGAGTCTGCTGATCGTGTACCTCGAGAATGCTCACAAGGTATGGCCAGCTTCCTTCATGATAATCGTTGCTCCTGTCGTTGGTGAAATTTTCTCTGCTGCTATCTCCTTCGTCATGCCCTTGACTTGAGGAATGATTGGTTGTATGTGCCGTTTGGAACTCACGACTAACCGTTCAACAGCTCAAAATGGACAATGTCGACGTCTTATCCTTCCTTTTCATGCTAGGCAGTCTTGAACTCGGACAGGACTACAGTACCGACAGCCTGACGGCAACCCAACTGCAAATGCTCGATGACCTCAACGACTTTGGCATTGTCTTTCGCACCTCGTCCAAATCCACACGCTTCTACCCGACCCGTCTCGCCACGACACTAACCTCAGACGCTGCCGCCCTCAACAATAACGACTCCTTCTCCAACGCCCTCAACTCCACATCAACCTCGGGCAGCAAGGGCTACATCATCATCGAGACGAACTACCGCCTCTACGCGTACACGAGTAGCGAGCTGCAGATCGCCGTGCTGGCCCTCTTCACCGAGCTGGAGACGCGCTTCCCCAACCTGGTGTCGGGCAAGCTGACCAAGGAGTCGGTTCAGCGCGCCATCGGCCTCGGCATCACCTCCGACCAGATCATCTCCTACCTCGACACGTACGCCCACCCGCAGATGCAACGCAAGACGCCCGTCCTGCCGCCCACCGTCGTCGACCAGATCCGCCTGTGGCAGATCGAGGGTGACCGCATGCGTGCGACCGAGGGCTTCCTGTTCAAGGACTTCAAGGATTGGGAAGAATTCCGCGATTTGAAGGAGTACGCTGGACACATTGGCGTGCTCGTTTGGAGTAATGATGTGAGGCGCTTGATGTTCTTGACTCGCGTTGAGCAGATTTCGCAGTATATCAAGAATAGGCAGAAGAGGGCGTGAGAGAGGTGTTGGATTTTCTCCTTTTCCCCTGGCCCTCGCGGGACTAATGAGGCGGGTAGATGGTGTTGTCTACACCAACGAAAGATGCGGCTCGTTGGGTGATGATGATAAGACAAAAAAAGAATGATAAAGGCGATCATGAGGCGTTCAGGAAGCAGGTGTTATTTACTGTACGTGATAGAGAAAGACGGTTCTTAGTTGACACTCTCACTCTGCCGAGTCAATTCGGTAAGGAGCACCAGCACTCAGCACTTTTCAATTAGCATCCAACAGTCTAATCCCTTGCCTCCTTGAACGGAATATCGGTTTCTGAATTACCTTATAGCCTTCCTCGTCTCTCGTCAATCGTGGGCTCATGATATCGTAAGAAGCCCGTCTATCCTAGTACTACTTGAATTTCCATCTTGACTAAGGAATGCCGAAAGGAATGATCGACCCCATCATATGCCCTTCCTTTCCCATTAATCTCAGCACTTTTCTAATCCCCCGAATATACCTTGGAATCCCATCCTGATATCGTACAGTCGTCAAATATCGTAAAACCCATAAGGTGCTCTTCTTCTCTACCCAAGCCAACGCCATCTTAAGCGCTCGTCTTTCTTGCAATACCCCTCAGCCTCTCCATGAATCCCATGCCCGTCTTCCTTCCCTTGCCCTCTCCGCCTCTCAGGCCGTCTTCACCCCCACCCACCACATGGTCGCCCACTCTAGCATCCCCACTGCTGGCCACCCCACTTCCACTCTCTCCACTTCCACCCAACACAATCACCGCCGGCGGCGGCATGCAGGAGACGCTGCCGCACCTGCGGGCCCACTCGGCCTGAAAGTCGCGCAAGCTGCGGGCCGCCTCGTCGGAGCGGCAGCATGCGGACAGCTCACTGAAGACGCGGCGGGCACGGGTCTCCTCGCCGCCGTCGACAAAGGCGCCGAACGTGTCCGACACGCGGCCGGAGAGCCGGAAGGCGCGACCCTCGGTGTGGAAGGCCTCGAAGCGCAGCCGGTCGAAGCACGATGCGAAGCGGCCCGCCCAGTAGGCTGAAGGCTGTGCCGTGTTGACGAGCGCATGCGTCGGAGGCTGGGCGCCGTAGACACCGCCACCGCCGCTGGCGGGTGTCGGAGACGGAGGTAGGGCTTGGAAGGACGACGAATGGGACGAATGTGTCGGTGTTGGGGACGATGGAGGCGACCATGCACGGAGCTGACCGGTGGAGATGAAGCGGATTGCTGTCCTCGGATTCGTGTGTGAGTCTTCCAAGCAGGGCGACAAGTGCGAATGGCGTAGGATGGTGGGCGGATTGGCGCCGCTGCCGGGGGAAAGCAGAGATTGACTATGAGCGGTCGAGTGACGCGGCGTTCGAGGGAATGGCGGAGAGAGCGGCGCAAGAAGACCATTTTGGGGGAGAGAGCCTGAGGAGTGAAGGCGAGGAAGCTGTGAGGGGTGTCTGCTGTGAGCGGTGCCGGATGTCCTGTTGGGCTTGATAGTCGGAGGTGTCTCAATAGCGTGCGGGCTTCCCCAATCTTCCACTCTCGCCCCGTACCGCCTGAGCTCTTCATCACCTACTACTTCTGTGACCTCAAGCCCGTCAGCTGGAGCAAAGAGATCATCTGTGAGAGATAACGGCTTGGCATTCTCGCTTGCCATGTAGCGCGGCGTCTTAGTAGCGAACTCTTCCCTGAAGGCCGTCTTTCGCGGCGTGATGAACTGAGATGGCATGGTCGTCGCACTCGTAAGGTTAGGCTGCGTGTACGAGCGCTTGTCCCTGGCCTTCTGTGCCTTCACCATGCCTCCGAACATTTTAGTCGCCGTTCCTAACTGCCTTGCCTCCTTGTTCATGGCGGGCGTGGGCAGCTTGCTGCGGATGTTGGCAAATGAGTTCAAGGAAGTCAGAGAAATTAGATTGTTCGTAGACTGGGCAGTGACGGGCATTGGCTCGTCGGCGCTGCGATGGGGTGTAGGCGGTCTGCTGCGGATAAGGTTGCTCGCTGATTGCGATGGCTGTCTCAATCCCGTCGTCTTGCGCGACGGAGTTCCAGACGGTGGACGCCTGATGGGAGATCGCTGCACAGGTTCGGGGGCGCTAGCTGTGAGCAGCGGGATGTTGCTGGTTGTCTGGCTCCTGGGAAGGCGCATGGACCGGCGTTGAGGAGCTTGGGTGTTGGCCTTTGCAGCTGGCAATGGCGGTGGTGGCATGGCGTGTGAGGCGGTCTTGAAGGACGAGAGCCTGCTTCCGTGGCGGCGCTTCAAAGGAGATGGAGGGTCCTCCCGCTCGTCGGGAGCGACGAGGGCCTTGTACGAGGGCGACTTGGGAAAAGGCATGCCGACTCGATCGCGGCGGGCAAATGGGTTGATGGGGGTTGTGAAAGCGGCAAAGGAGCTGAAGCGGCGGATCTTGGAATCGCGTGTTTCGCTTGAAGAAGTGTAGAATTGGCGTTGCTGGGCAGGTGTGCGGCCCGGGGTGGTGGGTGACAACGAGTCGTTGTTTGGGTTGCCCTGCTGCTGTGCTTCCCATTTTGCCCGCAGCAGCTCAAATTTGGGTGGCTCGATGTGCCTCTCCATCTTCACCCACGCTGTCACTCACTTGATAATGGAAAACACGAAGAATGGAGAAGGACGTGGAGAAGACCTGAAGCTACAGAAGCACCCCGCTCGACGGAAATACAGCTAGGGAAAGCGCAGACTGAGTGCTTGCCTCCATCCACACCGCATCGCTACCTGCGGAAGGAGCAATGTGTGAGATGACACCGACCGAATATTCGAGCCACGAAGTACACTGCTTCCTAAGAGCAGCTGAAGCAAGCATCCGGACGTGGATGTTCAAATGCATCTAGACATATGCTTCAGCTGCCCCCGTTAGTAAGGCGTCCCCTTCGTTGGGCTCAGATGTTCGCGGCCTGTTGCAAAGGTACGCATGATTCCACGGCCTGTCAAATCCAGCCTCTCTTAACGGACGTGTAGACACGCTCGACCTTGTCCATGGTAGGGGCTTCTTCGTACAGCTCCTTCGCTCAATGCGCCACTCTTTCCCGTATCGTGTACCAAAGACAAACAATCGCCTGCGCGTCACCATGCTCTTTCGACCCTCAACCAGGGCTGCCGCATATGCAATCACATTGACAGAAAGGAAAGGCTCGACAGGAATCGGGGAAGTGGGAGGGCCGATTTCGCCTCACAGGCTCGTCGTCGAAGCGCTCTCGGCGCTGTCTTTGAGAGCGATATCGCAGAATCCACTCACACTCGATCCACCGACCCAACGAATTGCCATGGTGCGAGCATCATAAGACATGGAGCGAAAGGATCCACAAGTTTGATGAGTCTTTGGGGCTCCCGTGAGAGTCGCACCGCCGCCCATGGCGGGACACCAAAGCGTGGGCCTGGCAGCCAGGAACGCGCGGGATGGCCTTCCTGATCAGACGGGAGTTGGAGTGAGGTTGGCCAGGGGCTGACAATCTGCTCGATGCTGTTTGGCTGGCCGCGGTTACATACGGTCCGGCGCAGGCACCCCTGCGGCAAATCTTCACGCGCGCCCACCACGGCAACCTCGGCCCTTGCCCGTCGGCGTCATAGAGCTTTCCCCGGCTCGCGGCCGCTTTCAATAGCCTCCTGCCCCGATGCTTTTGCGGGGTGCTGCACATCTCCTTTCACCATGGCGTCCAGGATAGTTACTCCATCAGCCCTGCGGCGCGCCCTCGTCCCGCGCATTTCGCCCGCTCGGCTTTCCGCACTACCTTTTGCTGCGCCGACCACCCGCTCGCCTCTCCGCGCCTACAGACCAGCCCTTCGCGTCGCCGGCCAGAGGCGAACCCTCTCGAACACTGCCCGCACGCGCCTGGCCGATGTCGACGATTCCTTCGACCCCAGTCAAATTGACCGCGAGGCTGATCAAGTCGATGTTTGCATCATCGGCGGCGGGCCCGCAGGCCTCAGCGCCGCCATTCGCCTGAAGCAGCTCGCCAACGAAGCAGGCAATGACGACTTCCGCGTTCTGCTATTAGAGAAGGCTGGCGAGATAGGAGACCACATCGTGTCCGGAAATGTCGTCCAACCTACCGCCCTAGACCAGCTCTTGCCCGACTGGAACTCGGAAGAGAACCCCAACCGCTTCGAGCACGCCACCCCTGCAAAGAAAGAGATGATGCGCTTCCTCACCTCGAACAAGTCCGTCTGGCTACCGGTGCCCCCGCAGATGAACAACCACGGCAACTACATTATAAGTTTGAACCAATTGGTCAAGTGGCTTGGCGAGCGTGCCGAGGAGGTTGGTGTGGAGATCTACCCGGGTTTCTCTGCCTCCGAGGTCCTCTACACCCCCGATGGCTCCGTCAAGGGTGTGGCAACGAATGACCAGGGCATTGCCAGGGATGGCACCCCCAAGGATTCGTTCGAGCGCGGCATGGAGTTCCACGCCCGGTGCACACTCCTCGCTGAAGGCTGTCACGGTAGTCTGACCAAGCAGGTCGTCAAGAAGTACGACTTGAGGAGGGACTCGGAACATCAGACCTACGGCCTTGGCATCAAGGAAGTTTGGGAAATTGACCCCGAGAAATTCGAATCTGGTCTGGTGGCTCACTCGCTCGGATACCCGCTTCCCAAGGACACATACGGCGGCGGCTGGATGTATCACTTCGGCGACAACATGGTTAGCATCGGTCTGGTTGTTGGATTGGACTACCCCAATCCTTGGCTCTCCCCTTACGGAGAGTTCCAGAAGATGAAGCAGCACCCGTTCTACAGGAAGTATCTTGAGGGAGGCAAGTGCATCTCATACGCAGCCCGTACCCTGAACGAGGGCGGTTTCCAGTCAATTCCGAAGTGTGCATTCCCTGGCGGCGCTCTAATTGGCGATACTGCCGGTTTCCTCAATCTCCCTAAAATCAAGGGTACACACACGGCGATGCAGTCGGGAATGCTGGCCGCTGAAGCTGCATACACGGCTCTTAGCGCCAATTCGGATGACGGAACTATTTTCCTGTACGACTACGAAGACAAGTTGCGAAATTCGACCATCTGGAGCGAATTGAAGGAAGTCCGCAACATGCGCCCCTCTTTCCACAACCCGCTAGGACTGTACGGTGGTGTTTTGTACTCGGGAATCACAGCATTCGTCCTCAAGGGCAAGGAGCCGTGGACTTTCAAACACGGGAAGCCTGACTACGCCGCCACTAAGCTTGCCGATCAGAGCCAAAAGATCGAGTACCCCAAGCCGGACGGCAAGATCAGCTTTGACATTTTGACCAGCGTCAGCCGCTCTGGTACCAACCACGAGGAGGACCAACCGGTTCACCTGCAAGTCAAGGACTGGGATGCGCACGCGCTCAAGGAGTGGCCCCGATTCAAGGGCGTTGAAAACCGGTTCTGCCCCGCCGGTGTGTACGAATATGTAGAGGATGAGAGCAAGGACCTTGGCGTGAGGTTCCAAATTAATTCCCAGAAGTACGTCCTCTCTCCACTTGGCCAGAATCTTCCTTGCTAACTCGAATAACAGCTGCGTTCACTGCAAGACGTGTGACATCAAGGCCCCTTCGCAGGACATCAACTGGGTTTGCCCCACCGGTGGCGACGGTCCCAAGTACTACATGACATAAGATACCATAATTTACAGCAGCAGCAAGACCTTGATAGGTAACGAAGCTGGTGAAAAAAAAAACGAAATTTTTATTTGCACAATATGTTCCTCCTTTGTTCTCCAATAGCCGGCTCTTTTCTGAAGCTTGCTCGCGAAGCTTATTTCCCCACGTTGAGCCTTGCGACATCGTCGCTCCTGCACAGGGTTTCCCCGCAAGGACCCACAGAAAATACATGCCGTTGGGGACGGCAGGACGACTGCCAATTCGTGCCCATGCCTAACAGACGAACTAAAAGGGATACCAGAAGCGGAGGGCCATCCGGGCTTTACCGATCAATCCGAGTCGCCAAGCGGCGAACACCTCATGTACAGAGTCATGCAGGTCTGCAGATCCAGCCACATCGAACAACCCAGACGGGTCAATGGTAATGTCCGTGCCTCAATGAATCGCAGCTGACGCGAAGAATGGCCTGTTCTTCAGATCCTTTGCCCCGACACCATCGTGACATCTGGTGACAACTCTGCTGATGATTGCACCACCCTTGTCCAGGATCTACGAATCCTCTGCGGCGTACGGAACCCCGCACTCGAAATGACATATCTACCTGCCGTCTATGCCTTGCTCTTGAACTTGTCGGCCTACCACACCTCCATTCGACCCTCATAGCCACATTCATCCCCCCTTTACGCCAACTCTAACACCACCAGCACACCAATTGCGCCCCTCATGCTTCCATCTCTCCGGGCGCAGAGATGCATTCCCAGATGCGCGGGCATGGTTCCCCGCGTTAGTACCCGCGCATCCGCGGCGGTGCGGAACCGCTTTATGCAGCAGCGCAACATAGCATATGTGCCAGCAGCAGCAACCAAGACCTGCCGGCCCACACCCAGCAACTTTAGCAGACACCAGCCAGCGACCTTTCGTCCAATTCAGCAATTGGCGCGTGCCTCGACCATGAAAGCTCTCGTCTACAACGGCCCCGATGGTGGCGTTGCGCTGGAAGAGCGGCCGGTGCCAGAGCTCCAGGCGCCAGGCGACGCCATTGTGCAGCTCAAATACACGACCATCTGCGGGACGGACCTGCACATCATGAAGGGCGACGTGCCTTCGTGCGAGCCTGGGCGGGTGCTTGGGCACGAAGGTGTCGGCGTCATTTCTCGGGCGGGCTCATCCGTCAGCAAATTCAAGGAAGGCGATCTAGTACTAATCCCGGCCATCACGGCATGCGGAACGTGCCACTACTGCCGGCGCGGGATGCACTCGCAGTGCGACACGGGCGGATGGGTGCTAGGCAACACGCTCGACGGCACGCAGGCCGAGTACGTGCGCATCCCGAATGCCGAAACGTCGCTGTACAAGGTCCCCGAGGGCGTGGACCCAAAGACGGTCGTCATGCTGAGCGACATCTTACCCACGGGATTCGAGTGCGGTGTCCTGAACGCGAAGGTCGAGCCTGGATGTTCGATGCTCATCATCGGCGCGGGCCCCGTCGGTCTGGCGGCCTTGCTGACGGCCCAGCTCTACTCGCCCGGTCTCATCATCGTCATCGACTACGACGAGAACAGGCTGAAGCTCGCCCGCGAGCTCGGCGCACACGCTACTGCCACGCCTCCGCAGGCTGAGGAGACGGTCATGCGCTTGACCGAGGGGCGTGGCTGCGATGCCGTGCTCGAGGTTGTCGGTATCCCGCAGACCTTCCATCAGTGCCAGGAGCTCGTTGGGCCTGGCGGCACCATCGCCAACGTCGGTGTGCACGGCACCAAGGTAGATTTGCACCTGGAGAAGCTGTGGGACAAGAATATTTGTAGGTGCTCATTTTCTATGGGAACGTGTTCAAAGCTGATATCATTTAGCAATCACCACGAGATTGGTCGACACGGCGACGGTGCCGATGCTTTTGAAGCTTGTGGCGGCCAAGAGACTGCCGGCCGAGAAACTCATCACTCACAGTAAGTACACATTCTAGTTGCTGAATGTTCCTCGGCTGATCAATTCAGACTTTGCTTTCACCGACATGATGAACGCCTACAGCACATTCAAGGCGGCTTCGACCAACCAAGCGCTGAAGATTATCATCGAGTTCTGATGATCGAGTTGTGTTTCGAAGAGCATGTGCAAGTTGGAGTTTGGGAGCGGAAAGAGCAGTAAGCGTGTGTGATTGAAATTCCGGGGCGAAGCGGGTGTCTTTGGTGTAACTTGACGTTGGGCGGCCAAGGCTGAGGCCATGTCTTTTCCGAGTACTTTGCAACATCTAGATGACTTTGATATTCACGCCTGCTCGTGTTGCAGTGATGAAACGCGGGGGTGATACAGACATGTCACGAGAGAAAAGAGGCCTGTGCGCCGACTGGGACCGAGCTCCTGCAGGTGCTTAACGCGTCGGCGCGTCTTCCTCCCCAAACTTTCGACCAGCAACACAATCGCACTAAATATTTGCAACCCGACGCAACACACCTGCACAAATCACAGCATAATGCCAAGGCGTCTTCCAGGCAGGCCAAAGAAGGTCCCGCCTATCTCCCCTCACCGTATTCGCCCTACCTCAACCTCTCCACCTCCGATGACAGAGCGCAAACGTGGTCGACCTCCGCAGCGTGTTCGTCCTTCGTCCAAAACCCCAAAGCGCAAGCCTGCCAAAGCCAGCGTCGAGAAAGGGCAATTATACAAAGCGAAACGCATCCTCGACGAGGACAAGGCCAACTATCTCATCGAGTGGGACGAGATCAATCCAAAGACCAAGAAGCTCTACGAGCCGAGCTGGCACCCTAAAGCTTGTGCCACCCCTGCACTCATTGCCCAGTGGAAGCAAGATAAAGCAGGCAAAGAGTGGTCTGCCCAAGGGATAGTCGCTGAAAATGACTACTCGTACAAAATCTCGTGGGAGGACGACCCAAAGACCGGCGAGGTCTACCAAGACACCTGGGAGCCTAAGGCCTTTGCTAGTGAAGCCATAGTCAGAGATTGGGAGCTGCGCAAGGCCGACCTCGAGTACGTCCATGAACTGGTGTTTTTTTTTTTTTTTTTCGCACTAAAGCGCAGCCTCTAACACCTGGAGTAGGGCACGAGCCAAGAAAACCCTCGCCAGTAATGATCGTGGGTCAGTTAGTGAGAGCGAGGAGGACGTGCAAGAACACTCAGATGAGAGCGACGATGATGCTTTGCAGCAGCAAATCGCCCAGGAAATACAGTCATCACCATCCCGCTCTAATACCCGCGGCCCTTAGTCCCCAGTCGACCTGAACCTACTATGAACCAAACCGTGGGCCAAGACACCAGATGCGTTGTGGATGCAGAACGGCTCCGCTCTCTTCCGAAACTCGCTTTGCTATAACGGCACAAATCAGCTGATGTTCTTTGACACCCAACGGGTAACTAGCTGGCTGGACTATTTACCATTGCAGGCAATTGTCCTTCGATGCGTATGCGTATTGTCCATTTACGTGGCTGCACATGAGAACTCCCGCTTGCGTAGTAGCCTTCTCCTGCACTGCGAAGTACTGTCGAGCGCCACTCGGAAATGCCGACTGTGGCTATTCGGAACAATGTCACGAGCCCTCTGTTCTGTCTGACATTTTCGCTGCGGAAGGCCTGGCTTATCGCAGGGCATTGGCCCGCAATAGCGTGAATGGCGGGATGTCCCATAGCCCTTCATTGTTGGCTTGGGCCGGTATCTCTATCAACAGGGGCAACACGGGCCTGCTAACCAAAGCGACATGGATTACGGTCACGGAAAACCCGCGTCGGAGAAGACCGGGAGAGACAGACTTGGGCGAGACGTGGCGCCGAGTGCTAAGACTTCAGCACGGTCTTGCAACTAACCCCATTTTCTTATCTCGAGGTATATATACGGTCAATATACTAGGTTCGATGAATAGTGACATCGATGGCGGTAAGCCTCTGGCATGAAGAAGAAGAAGTATGGTGACAGGTCAGGCGATGATTTATATTCAATGCCAATTTTTGTACAGTCATAAAAATCAATTCATATGGGTAGTTGGAGCAATTGGCCGGACGTGAATGTATAATTGGTAATTCCACATTTACGTCCGGATGGCAGCTCCAACTGCCCACATTAGTCAACTGATTCCTCATAAATATTGTGAGATGTCATCTATCGTGGGAGAGCTTTGGTTATCCCTTGTTCCAAGGCCCTGCTATTCCCCGTGCCAGCCCTCGGCTGCAGTATCCCTCTGTCCAGACATTAGAGTCAACTGCCCACTTTTTTGCTTTTGGTTCTATATCGAAAGAATTCAATAGGCGTAGAAGAGTGTCGTTTCATCCTGAGATTGCCTCATCTTCTTGTTCTTGCGCTTGAGAACGAATTTCATGACCCAAGCGCAGATGAAACATAGCATACTGAACCCAGCACTCGAACCCATGGCGACGGCGTAACGGGGCGCGTCCTCATCGTACCAAAGATACTGCGGCATTCGTTAGCAAAACGATGGATCGTTCTCATCACACAGCAGCCAGAGGGGGGGGAAGATGAAGAAGAAAGAGGGCCTCTTACCGGAGTCCAGATGAAAGATATGTTCGCGACGGTGTTGACTATGCTGAGTGCGACGGCCTTCTTCTCGGGCGACTGGCCGCAGGTGGAGCCGACCCAGCCCAGCACGATCGAGTTGACGCCGTAGGTGCCGGTGGCGAAGACGACCATGGCGAAGTAGCGCGCCCCCATGTTCATGGTCGCGGCGCCCAGCACGAAGCCGAAGATGGCGACCAGCTTCGAGATGGTGATGTGCCAGGTGCGCTCGTTGAAGCGGCCCGACGACCACGACACGGCGATGGATATGGCGCCGGCGATGACGTAGGGCGGGCAGGTCAGGACGAGCGTGATGGTCGTGTTGAAGCCGAGCGTTTCGACCACGGTGGGGAACTGTTGGTGGAAGGAGAGCGGTTAGAGTTTATGTTCTTCGTTTTTGTGCACACCAGGGAGATAATGCTTACGAAGTTCTTGAAACCGTTGGCCGCCAAGTGCTGGTGCTGCATGAAAGCAAAGAGCCAGACTTTGGGATCCTTTGCCGCCTGCTTGAAGCCGTCCCAAGGGGATCCCTTGCCCTTTAGACCGACGGTGTCTCTCTCGATGCGGTCCTGGGCGAGCTGCCTCTCGTCAGGGGTGAGCCACTTTGTGTTGTGTGGGAAGTCGGGGAGGATGAAGCAGCCGACAATCGCAATCACAAACGTAGCAGCACCCTGGAGGATGAACAGCCAGCGCCAGCCGGAGATGCCACCCAGGTCATCCATTCCGTGAAAGATGCCAGCAGCGATCAGACCGGCAAAAGCGGTAGCCAGGATGTTACCGGTGTAGAGGATACTGATGCGAGTAGCAATCTCCTTACGGGTGTAGAAGATGCTGAGCATGTAAAGAGCACCGGGGTAGTAAGGGGCTTCGGTGACACCGAGAAAGAACCTCGTGAGGAGCAGGCCTTTGAAATCTTTTGCCAGAGCTGTCAAAGCCGAGACGACGGCCCAGAGCATCATGCTATTTAGATGTTAGTATCTAGAAATATGTGCAGTCAACGAGTTGTAGCATACCAGATACCCATGTACCATGAAGGACGGGTCCGCGTCAGGAACATGTTACTGGGCACCTGGCCCAGTAGATAGCCCACAAAGAGAATACTGACGCAGGTCTGGTACTGGGTACCAGTAAGGTTGAGGTCTTCCTCCAGGTCGTTAAGCCGGGCAAGCGCGATTGCATTTCGCTATCTTCCATTAGCAATGTTTGAGCCAATCAGTGGATTTCCAGGGACTTACGTCGAGGTAGTTGAGCCAGTACATGGACCAAAGCATAGGCTGTCCGGCATCAGCAGTGGAACCATCAGTCCAACAACAAATCGGATCCTCACCATAATCCAACGGTCCAGCTTCCTGACCAAGGCAATCTCGACGGGATCGGTCTTCTCAGCAGCACCGGAGTAGTCCTGCTTCCCGGTCTTCTGTTTCAGCTTCTCCTCATCGAGATCTTCGATGTGCTCCGAATGCTCCAGCTGCTTCTTCTCCATGATTGGGTCCGCCATGGCTGAGGCTGAGGTGGCGCTTGGAAGGAAAGTCAAAGGTACACTGGCGAACCCAAGAATGCAGAAGGCTCAAAACAAGAGCGTTCCTGTGGTGCAAGAGAGAAGTCAAGAAGAATTATATAGTTTGGCACCGACCGCCCAGGCCACTACTCCGCCCAACAGACCAGCCACGGGCGCGGCGGCGGAAAAGCATGTGTGGCGATGAGAAGCCAACAAACGGGCCTTTACTACACCACGTCCTTGCTGAAGCCTCGTGGGGGTTGGACAGGTGCGGGGTCGACAGCTGGGCGTTTGCTTGGAAGTGGTCGATGCAACACTCATCTACGTATGATGCCCTCGACGTCAGGCAGACGGGCCAAGTAAAGAGGCGTGGCTCGTCCCGGTTCTGATTCTGGTGCGCCGACGCTTGCGGAATCAATCGGCGTCACGTCGTATCAGAACACGCCCGAAGGATTCTTATGCCTACTTTCAAGTGCCGCAACACGCTTATACATTCTCGCGGCGTATGCTTTTGGCGTGGAAATGTAGTGCACGCCTGCGGGAGTTGAGCCCTGAGCTTACAGCCATTGCCTCAGATCCGCAGTCAGCGCATGCAAGCCACCGAGATGAGCGTGTCCGTGTCATGGCAGATTGGCCTAGCGGGGAAGTCAATGGTATACTGTGCTGCTGACAAGCGTTGTCAGGACTAATCGAGGCAAAGGTGTGATTGGCCAAGTGATTCTAGGCAATGCTCGGGGCTGAGTCGGCAGCCATGGAACAACTCAACAGCTTAACACAGGCTCCCGCTCGCAGATATCATGGAGGAAAATCCCGCACGGTATAACCTTTCGGCGTGGATTGTGGCCACACGGGATGTTGTGTGTGCCGGAGGCCTGCCAATAGAGCCACTTGTCTCTCAGCTCATGGGGCCTGACTTTGACACCATCCAGACGCCTCAATCTCGGATTCAGGTGGCACGGCATCTGGAACCAACCGCACCCCAGATATCGTCGGCGCGCCAAGGTACGGCGACCCCGCGCCAAGTTGCCGTGCCGTACCAATGGAATCGGCACGGAGTAAATGCCATTCTGGAATCTAAGGCAGCCTGGCCGCGTGGTAGCTCAAGAGAGCGGGGGAGGCGGAGATCTTGGATTTCTCGGCGCCGCGCTCCGCCGGTTGGCTTGGTTCCCCACGGGGAACGTTGGACGGTCGTATCTTAAAGCATGCTCGGCATAAGCCGTGGCGGCAACGCCGACGAGCTGGGCGGTGGCCCGCTGATGTTCCCGCGTGATTGCCAATCTGAAATTTCTCTTTCTCCAGTTGATGTTGACCTGACAGGAAGACGTCGTCATCTTTCGACTGCACCCGGTGCTTTGTGTCGACGTCGCTGGGGAGCATATGCCGTGATGATGCTGTGAACTGAAAATTACTGTTTCTTTCTTGCTTTATCCTACACCAGACCGCTTTCTACATGAACTCGATTCCAACGCCAAAGTGCACTCCTTTCCTTCCCTGCTCGCCCTTGCGCAGCACCAACGGCAGTGAGAAGTTGACCTCGAACCTTGCTACCGGGTGCGCGTACACCAGCCCGATGCCGGCTGCGGCGCTTGGAAGGCCGTTCTTAAGCTCCTCCAGCGTCGCCTTCAAGCTTTCCTTCGCATCGGCATTTCCTTCGCTGTCTCTCCTCTCCTTCAGAGCGAGTAGGCGTCCGGCATTGACAAAGGCTTGGAGGCGGAGTGGCGTCTCAGCGCCAACGCGCGGCAGCGGCAGCATGAGGCTTGCACTACCCGCAGCGAAGACATCGCCACCAACCGCATCCGGTCCGTCACGGGGACCGAGACCTGCGAGCCGGAATCCCCGGACATCGGTAGGGCCGCCCAGCTGGAAGCGATCGTTGATCCGGGAGGGAGTCGGCTTGCCCGTGCCGTCGACGAACGGATGGAGCAGACCGGCCCGGAAGCTAGTAGTGAGTGCGACACCGGGAATCGGGGGGAAGGGCAGAGCGGCCTGAGACTCAAGCTCCAATTTACCGAACCCGACATCGCCCTTGAGCGGGCCACCGGCGAGTTCGGCCACCGTCTTGAGGAGATAGCCACGCGAAGGAAGGAGCGGGAAGTCGCGGCGGTCGAGCGTATACGTGTGCGATATGCTTGACTTGAACGAGTCTCCTGCATCAGCACGGACGGTAGGCGAAGCAGTAGCGGCAAGACCAGTAATCTGTCTCCAGAAGCCCGAGTAGGCGAGTTCGTGACGGTGGCCACCGGAGCTTTGCCACTTGAGCTTGGTCGATCCACCCTTGAGCACCTCTTCGTGGCTGGCCCAGCTCTTCAACGTCGAGCTCGCAAGACCGCCAATCTCCCAGCGCAGATCCGGGTTGCTGAGGATTGGAGTGTCGAAATAAGCCGAGTAGGCCGACCGGGTACGCGTGCCAGCCGATGCGTGGGCGTTCAGCGACTCGGCACCGCCGAACAGATTGCGCAGTTGGGCGCTCGCATAAGCGGAGCCCTCGGCAGAGCCGGCCTCTGTTCCGGTCTTGATGGTGTAGCGAGAGCGCTCGCGCGCGTGGAGGTAGACGTCGATGTCGGTCGGAGTAGTGCTAGGGTTGGACTTGTCAGGCCTGTCAACGTACACCGAGATGGGCGACTTGAAGATGTCTGGCCGGGCGTCAGCATGTGGGACCGTTGCGCTGGGGCGGCTCGGACAGACCGAATCTCTCGAGCTTGTTGACGGCGCCGCCAATGTCGGCGAGCGCATCCTCCAACGTGTACGACGGCTCCTTGTTGGCATTGAGCAGAGGACTGAAGACGCGCTCGAGGAAGGCGTGGCGGGTGTGCTTCGCGTGGAGCACACGGACGGACGACACGGTCACGGGCAGCGTGAAATTGGAGCCGACCTAGAATGGTCAGCGGAGGCATTGGAGGCCAGAGGAGGCGCAAGGCCTACCAAATCGGCCTGGCGAGCCACTGCCCTCTCATACTGGGCGGCGATGCGCTCGTTGATCTCTCTTTGGCGCTGCTGAAGCTCGGCCGGGTCGACTTTTTGCTTCAGCTTCTCGAACACCTGGGCGGGCGGTTAGCGGGCGCACCGGGGGTTGCGCAGTGGCAGGGTGGAGCGACGCACATGGTCGTCCTGTGGCGACGCCATTGGGCTCGCGGGCTGCTGTGCAGTGGGGGAATGCGGGCTGTGGTCTGATGCGGGCGGGAATGGTGGTGACGCTGAGGGCAACAGTGCAGCTGTCGCGCGCCGCCTTGGCGCTCGGGCATGAGCCGGCTGCTAGTGCGGAATTACGTAGCGGCGCGAAGCCATCATCCTCTGCGCCGCCGGGCTCACTCCTACTGTTCCTGCGTGCAGACGACTGCTCCATGTGTAGACTAGAGTGGCCTGCATTTGCTTTGTCCGCTGGGTGAGGCTGTGCGCGTTGGGGCGCCAGAGGCTGTAGGCTTGGCGCTCGGGGCCGGAGACTCGCTCATTCATCGTGCGCTCCGCCTCCGTCCCTTCCACGCTTGTCCACCTCGCCCGCTTACCTCCCGTCCAGCACCTTCCTTCTCGCCTGCCAGTCCGTTGCGCTCCCTCTTCGCCTCCCACTCTCTGTCTGCTCCACTGCCACCGTCAGTCCCCACCGACGCATTGCGCAGGGTGCCATCCGCCCACCGCCCCTCCCGCCATCCCACCCGCCATGGCCACCCCCCAGGCGACAAAGCGTTTGACGCGCGAGTACAAGACCATTTCTCAGAACCCCCCGCCGTACATCGTCGCCCACCCTTCCGAGAACAACATTCTTGAATGGCACTACATTCTCACCGGCCCGCCCGGCACTCCGTACGATGGCGGCCAGTACTGGGGCACCCTCATGTTCCCGCCCGACTATCCCTTTGCTCCACCGGCCATCCGCATGCACACGCCCTCCGGTCGCTTCCAGCCTTCGACGCGCCTCTGCCTTAGCATTTCCGACTTCCACCCCAAGAGCTTCAACCCGGCCTGGGAGGTCAGCACAATCTTGATTGGCCTGATGAGCTTCATGACGAGCGAGGAGATGACCACCGGCAGCGTCCGCGCCTCGGATGCAGAGCGCAAGCTGTTCGCCAGCAGGTCCCGCTGGTGGAACTCCACCGGTGGCGGTTCGCATGCCGCTTCCACTCGCCCCAAGGCCGCCGGCGCTGGCGCCATCAAGGCCGGAGACGGTGGCGCCAAGTTCCGTCAAGAGTGGCCTGAGCTCGATGCGGAGAACTGGCGCTGGATGAAGGAGAACAAGATCGACCCCGCCACCGGCATGCCCCAGGCACCGCAGGTTGACGGCCACGGCCCCTGCGCTCCCGAAGCCGCTGCTCTGCGGAGGCGCCCCGTCGGCAGCGGCAGCTTGGGTGCTGTTGTCGAGGGAGGTCAGGTCGCCCGGGACGCCGGCCAGGGCTGGTTGAGCCGCAACAAATACATTATCGGTGCCGTCTTCCTGTTCGGCTATGTCCTGGTCACCCGCGTCCTAGGTGTCGAGACGGCTTAGGCGGAGAGACGACGTGGCCGTGGTGCAGTAATTCACTCTGTATTGGAAGCGGGTAAGGCGTTTGGATTCAACTGGATGGTACCTGGCATGCGGCGTTTCGGTATACTGCATTTTCTCTGCTCTCGCATGCTACCAAGCACCCGGCGTTTGCTGTTTTAGCTATCATAATGCTGATAGGTCCGTTCGGGACTGCCACACACACATAGCTCTGACTTGGCAAAGCGACGATCGGATGGCCCGCCTTAGTACACGGCCGCCCACTGCCTTCTGCATAATCGTCAACGGGCATTAGAACATTACTTTAGAGAGAGGAACAAGAAATGCCACATGCACAATTACGATATACGGAGTCTCATGTCGTAAAGTGATCATTCCAGAGTTGATAAGTCGACAAAAAGCATGGAGCACATTAATACGCACTGCGCTGTAGAAAGCCTCCGCCTTTCGCGTCTCGCGAGCCGATATGGACACAAATCTATAATTGTTCTATTCGGTCGTAGGGTTTCAACTATACGCTTCATGCTTGGAATGGGCAAGCGTGTTCAACGAGTTTAAGACTTAGTGGTGCTTAGTATGTTGACCCACGTTTATTTGTGAATGATATTACAGAGGCGTGTCGCCACCGAAGGCCAGCGTGAATTCATTATTTACTCATATCATAGGTAGTTGAAGCCATCATCCGGACATAAATGTCGAGTTTAAAAATGTACATTTACGTCCGGATGATAGCTTCAACTACGCATATATGTTTGTTTCGCAGAGAAAAAAAGATTTTGATGACATATTCACCCCATCTTTTGAGAGCGTAATATCTTCGCGCTGTTGCTGCAGGCTAAGGCGCACCAAATACCCCCCTTGACCATCACACCTGCCAACAGCGTTAGCTTTCAGCTGCAACGCTCCTTTCTGTACTAAGTTGAATTTTCATACTATAGACTAATTCAACACCACAGACTTCTCAACAGGGCGTATAGCTCAGTGGTAGAGCGCTCGCTTTGCAGAATCTTCTCGAATGCGAGAGGTCTTGGGTTCGATCCCCAATTCGTCCATAGCGTTTCTTTTTTGCCTTTTTTCTCGATGATCTTGACCCAGGAGGATTGGCTCCATGTGAGGCACGTAGTGGTGGCTTAGCTAAAGTCGTTTACAAAGGGGTGTTACAGTTAAATCTTAACGTAGTTTTTCTTTTTAACTTTTTACTTGTAGTAGCTAGCTACAATTATCGTATACGCGAGCATTTAATAAATAATTCTACATTTCATGGGCAGTTGAAGCTATCATCCGGACGCGAATGTAGAATTAGTAAATTTACATTTGATGGGTAGTTGAGGCTATCGTCTGGGCGCGAATGTTGGATTAACAATTTTACAATTACATCCGGACGATAGCCTCAACTACCCATATGTGTTGGTTTTTTATAAAAGAAATTAATAAAATAGTAAGCGGAGTAGGGAGGCTCTGTACGCTCGACCCTCGTTAGTTTGCTCTTTGCTAGTTACTTACTAGTTATTGGTACAATCCGTCTACAAAGCACTTCTTTTTATCTTCTCTAATTCTTGTATGCTACAAGTAGGTTGGAAAGTGTGATAGTGCGGTGGAAGGCGCTGTTCATTACATACAGAAGGGTAATACAGCCGAGAGCCAGCGTGATTTATTTTTCTTGGTATGAGACACCTGCTCAAAGACACTCCATGGGTAGTTGAAATTAAATATATATCTACGTCCGGACAATAGCTTCAAGTCCTCGAACAAGTCAAGTGTTGATGAGCAGTCGTTTCTTCTTGCCTACCATTAGGCGTTGTTGTGATGTTCTTTACATTAGCTTGCAATTGAAATACATCCTGCGTTGTACGGAAAACTTGATCACGTTCGCATTGTGGACTCACCTCGGTCAGCGCGTCTCAAACCATGCAGCTCAATAATTCAGTTCTAGCGGAAGCGGCAGAGGCATTATGGTGTCCATCTTGTGGCATTGGTAATGGTAGAAAAGTGCAATAAGTACCAGACACCTCTTCAGTGTGGGAGGCGTTGAGTATTGTGATGTTTCTTCGAAGACGTATTTGTTTTTTTCTTTGAGAATGAATTCAAACGCCCCTGAAACCTATATACAGCATACACTGCTGAGAGAGACGATGGATCTCTTTAAACTGCTTTAATATTGCTCCTTCCGTTTGGTCTTCTTTCGACTCAATGCGTACTCCGTCTATTTGCCCTCAGCAGCCAACTCACGCTCCGCCTGCTGGTAGTACTTGGCGGTGTCAACACCATGCTAAATACTGTCAGCTGTGCACTGCTACAGAGAAGGAATTCTTAGTATCTGACCTGGTTGTGGTTGGCGAAGTTGAACCACGGGAGCAAATGGTTGAAGACGGCGCTGTATCTCGAGTTCCTTGAAGCAACGCCCTGGTGATGCTCCGACATGCTCGACACACCGTAAAGAGGCTCGCCAGCCTTGACCTTGTCAACCATCTCTCTCATGTCCATCTCGATCTCCCTCCTGTTCTCGGTGACACCGTAGAAGCGGTCTGCAAGGTATCATCAGCACGGGCTCTTGGCGAGGAAGACCGGGGGGCGGTACAGATGGAGCGGTTGTACACAGTCAGGAAGCCGGCGACGGCGCCGATACCGACAGTCACGCGCATGATGGGAGGGAAGCCGCCGCGGCCAACGTACGAGGGAGCGACGCGCTCCCACAGGCTGAGCAGGGCGGGGCCGGCGGCAGCAGTGGCAGCACCGGCGGCGTAGTCGGAGGGGCGCGCATAGCCGACGACTCTCTTGAAGTGACTGCTGCTGTCAGCAGCGGCAATTGGGAGGGGTGCAGGGCGGTAGGCGGGCATACGGATCGCTGTCAATGAGCTGGATAATATGTCAGTCGCTATTGGCCCATTGGACTGGTGGTGTCGAGGGATGGTGCACGCACCGGGTAGTCGCCGTTGAGCTGCTTGGTCGGCACCGAGGGCCGTGTCCGCACTTCGGGGTTCGCCATTGTGGTCTGGGGAGGGATTGAGGCAGCTGTTCTGGCGTCGCAGCTGGGCAAGGGTAGAGGTGGATGTCGGGTGAAGTTCGAGGATCGGCACGCCAAGGCGGCGGGCGCGAGCTGCTGCCGCGAAAAGGTGACGCCGCTGCTTTCCTTGACCCGCGCGCGTCTCTGACAGCTCCCTCAGCGCGCCGACAATTATGCCCGCCGCGCCCACCCTGCTGCGCTGAACACGCCAAAACCATGGCCACCATGGAGCTCGACACCCAGAGCCGCTCGCGCAACGGCTCCATCGTCCCTGTCACGCACGCGCGCCCCACCGTTGCCGACCTCAACGGCGAGAACCACTATGCTCAGGTTGCGCGCAAGCACTGGTTGGACAGCTCCAAGCCGCCCAAGGTCCGCCCGCAGGTTGTCAAGGATGAGCTTTGGGATGCCTTGGAAAAGGACGACTTCCCGTACGCCTCGCTGCTGATTCTGGAGAATCTGCAGCTGCTCGAGAAGTACTTGTGGCCGGGCTACACAGACGACGCGTCCAATCACCATGTCCTGCTGTTGGCCTTGCTCGTCAATGTCAAGCGCAGGGAGAACCTGGCCTCCTGGGGTGAGTCTACTGCCGTCAGCTCTCTACTGCTTTCTGCTAACCGTGACAAAGAGCATTTCGCAACCAGGCCGTCCGAGTTTTCGTCCTTCTTCCGCCGCATCCTCTCCATGACCATCGACGCCTCTCTCTCCTCTCAGCTCCGCACCTATCTGATTTCCTTCGTCATCGGAGCCTTTCAATCCCTGGATAGTGGCCTGGTACGCAAGGAATGCGCACCGCTGGTTTCGATTGCCATTTGGCAAAACCTGCATAGCGAAGCTGTGCGGGAGGACAAGCTGGAGAAGAATGTCATGCTGAGGAAGGCATGGAGGTCTGCTGGAAAGAAGTACGACGCTGGCGATGAGGAGGTCAAGACGAAACTGCGCTTCGAGCGCGCATGGCTTTATACGCTTCTTCTGGACTTCTTGAACAAGATCTACAGCCCTGCTCGAGAGAACCTGCGCTACTGCGAGCGATTCCTCGAGTTGCTAATCGATTTAGAGAGCCAGCTGCCCACTCGCCGCTACGTCAACACCCTCCTTCACGACCTCAACCTGCTCCCTGCCATCCAACTGTCTCCGCTGTTCGCCGACGAGGAAAACGGGCTTTTCCGCGACTTGTGTGTTCTCCTCAGGCACTTCACCTTCTTCCCGATCGACGACCAGGTTGGCCAGCAGCAAACCCCCGCGGAGTACCATCAGGCCCATTGCGCGAAATTGGCCAGGCTACAGCGAACCGCGATCAAGCACTTCCCCTCAAAACTCACGATTCTGGCCCTTTCCAATTACAGGTCTTTAGATCAAAGAGGAGATCTTGAGGCCCACCTAGAAGCGTTGACGGAGGAGGAGCTGGTTGCGCTCTGCAAGTTGCTAGGGTTCAGGACGGAATACCCTAAATCCTCGCTTGTAACTCTCGACCGATCCTTCTTCACCGAGCTTATCGTGTCTGCTCACGAGAGCAAGCCGACATTCCAGGATTCTGTTAGGGAAATGGCGATCCTTCCTACGGAGAGCACGCTCTATGAATCTACCTTCATCCGCAACGAGACATACGATGGATCACGGCCATTGGCAATCCCCAAGTTGAACCTTCAGTACTTGACCCTTGGAGATTTCCTTTGGAGGTCGTTCATTTTGCACCGCTGCGAGGCCTTTTACGAGATCAGGAAAGACATGGAAGACGTCATCAAGCGTTTACAGCGAAAGAATGTCCGGGGGACGGTACAGTTCGGCGGAAACTCTAGGATGGCATTACCCATATCAAAACCTGCCATTACCGATGTTGCCCCTGCCAAAGTTGGAGAGACGTCTCCATCCAGGGTGCAAGCGGAGGTTATTCTTGATGTGAGCCGCTTGAACTTCAATGTTCTCAAGGAATGGGAGTCTCTGCGCTCTGATGACGTCGTCTACCTTCTCTCCGTCGACCCCCCAGAGGATTCACGCGCTATTAAAAATGGTGGCGCTCCCCCAAGCGGTGCTGAAAGGATTGGGTTGCGCTACCTGCGATGCGCCGAAGTCGTGCAAGTTCTAGATGAGAACGGACGTCAGCTGCGCGAAAAGAAGAACGCTCAGGAAGGTCAGGGGCGCAGAGCTCGCCAACGTCGGATTCTTCTCAAGCTCGATAATCTGGCATACCAAGAGGACATGGACCGTGTTGCCAAAGGGCAGCCTAACATCTACGATTCCATCAACTTGATTGTGCGTCGCCGGGGTCGGGAGAATAACTTCAAGCCTATTCTGGAGTCCATCAGACGCTTGACGCTTTCTGACCTTCCTGCCCCCTCGTGGCTCCAGGAGGTCTTTTTGGGCTACGGGGACCCCGCCGGTGCTACGTACAAGCGCTTGGCGAACCGACTGAGGAGGATCGATTTCCGCGATACTTTCCTCAACTGGGGTCACCTCGTCTCCAGCCTCGAAGGCAAGGCCGTCGAACCTGCTGACGATACGAAGGGAAGTTTTGGACCACCGTATGTCCTGGAGTTTCCAGAGGAAGAACCGCAAGAAGTCCCTGCACGCCATTCGAAGAAGCGGAGACGAACCAAGGCCGGGTTGCAGGAGCCTGCTCAGAACGCGCCCGAAGCTGTCCGTGTCTCAACGTACAAGCCACCTAACATGGGCCCCTATCCCACAGATGCGCCCAAGCTCAACACTGTACCATTCACGCCTGCGCAGACCGAGGCAATCACATCTGGTACCCAGCCAGGTTTGACTGTCATAGTTGGTCCTCCAGGTACTGGTAAGACCGACGTTGCAACTCAGATTATCAACAACATTTATCACAACTTCCCCAACCAGCGGACACTGCTCATCGCACACAGCAATCAAGCACTGAACCAACTCTTCCAAAAGATTGTCGCCCTCGATATCGACGAGAGGCATCTGCTTCGTCTCGGTCACGGTGAGGAGGAATTGGAGACAGAGGCCAGTTACAGTAAACATGGCCGTGTGGAATCTTTCCGCGAAATTGGCACGCGGTATCTAGCAGAGGTGGATCGGCTGGCTGCCAACTTCAATGCTCCCGGCGCACACGGCCAATCATGCGAAACGGCCGGCTACTTCAACTCGGTCTATGTCCAGCCTGCATGGACGAAGTACTGGAACGCGGTCGAATCTGGCGAGTTGAGCGACGAGGATCTAGTCGCCGAGTTTCCTTTCCATCACTACTTCTCAAATGCCCCGCAACCTCTATTCCCTCAAGGGGCCTCCCGGGATGCTCTCATGGACATCGCTGCTGGATGCTACCGCCATGTTGAGAAGATCTTCTCGGAGCTCGAAGACATTCGACCATTCGAGATTCTGCGAAGCCCAAGAGACAGCGCAAACTACCTCTTGGTCAAGGAGGCCAGGATTATTGCCATGACTTCTACTCACGCAGCCATGAGACGGCAAGAAATTGCAAACCTCGGATTCCACTATGACAATGTAATTATGGAGGAAGCTGCACAAATCACCGAGATCGAAAACTTCATCCCTCTTGCATTGCAGAGCCCGAAGGAGGGCGAGTTGCCGTTGCAAAGAGTTGTCTTGTGCGGTGATCATCTTCAAAACTCACCGGTGGTCCAAAACCTTGCCTTCAGGCAATACGCCAACCTCGAGCAGTCGCTTTTCCTCAGACTAGTCAGGCTCGGCGTACCCACAATCATGCTTGACCAGCAAGGCCGTGCGAGGCCCAGTTTAGCAGAACTCTACAAGTGGCGGTATCCAAAGCTGGAGAACCTACCTACTGTCGAATTGAGCCCGGAATTCCAGACTGCCAACGCCGGTTTCCGCTTTGACTACCAGTTCATCAACGTGCCAGACTACAAGGGCCGTGGTGAGATGGAGCCAACGCCGCATTTTATTCAAAACTTGGGCGAGGCGGAATATGCGGTGGCTCTTTACATGTACATGCGCCTGCTCGGTTACCCGCCATCAAAGATCTCCATCTTGACAACGTACGCCGGCCAGAAGGCACTCATCAGGGATGTTCTGTCCCATCGCTGCGCCAAGAACAGGCTTTTTGGTATGCCCAGGATCGTGACAACGGTCGACAAGTACCAAGGCGAGCAGAACGACTGTAAGTTTTCCTATCACATCCTCTTCAGCATCAAAGTAAGTGATCTCTCCTAACAAGACTCAGATGTCATCCTATCCCTCGTCCGCACGGCCCGCGTTGGTTACCTCCGCGACATCCGCCGCCTCACCGTGGCGCTTTCTCGCGCCCGCCTCGGCCTCTACGTCCTCGGCCGCCGCGAGGTTTTCGAGGCCAGCTACGAACTCAAGCCCGCCTTCGATATCCTGCTCCAACGTCCGGACAAACTCGCTCTCGTTACGAACGAGATGTTTCCAACGACTCGTGCGCTGGAGGCCGAACCAGAGGCAACGGAGATGGAGGGTGTCGAGCACTTGGGCCAGTATGTGTTTGAGATGACGCAGGCGAAGGTGGCAGCGCTGAAGGCGAACGGCGGCGTGCTGCCGCCGGTTGAACAGATGCCGAAGGAGGAAGATATGGATGTGGATGAGGTTGAGGATGAAGAAGAGATGGAGGATGATGGCCCGGAGGATGACGAAGAAGAAGAGGCGTAGAATTTTCGGAAATAATTATCTGGCTCTTGTTGATGAGCATTGTTCTTTTTCCTTTTTCATCTCTCCTGATGGAAAGCGTAGTATATGAGTCGATGCGAGATAAGGGGTTCTCAAGGATACCATAGGACGATTGGAGAAGAAAACTACATAACTTTTACCTTCCAGATGAAATGAGCTAGGCTCTATCGTGCGTCATGTAAGCGATTTTCTGGTTGAAATGGGATGAGCGGACGTTGATCCTTGCATCGATTGCCTTCATGAATAAAAAAAACCAATATATATGGGTAGCTGAAGCTATCGTCCGGACGTGTATGTAGAACTATTAATTCCACATTCTCGTCCAGACGATAGCTTCATCTACCCATAACATGAGCAAAAAACAAATATATACTAGTCATCGGCTGCGAGAGGGGACTGTGCGACGGAGGAATTTCGTCCTATACGACTAGGATGGCTATCTACAACAGGTGGGGTTCCGCTTAACCGTGATACTCCCCTCCGGACCGAGTTATACGTAGATGACAACACGAGTAATCTATTAAGATGGATCGATAAGAGACTATGGAGCAAAAGAAAAGAAATGCTGTGGACGAATTGGGGATCGCTGATGAGGATGTTAATATCATGTAACTAGATGTTTTTGGTGTGGATCGAACTTACAACCCAAGACCTCTCGCATTCGAGAAGATTCTGCAAAGCGAGACATCAAAACATTCCTGCCAGATAGAGCGCGAGATGTATTACTCTTCGAGGAGGTTATTGTTGCGTAAGTATCGATTAACTTACTACCCATCACGAAAAATCTCACTATTACTCAACTGCATTACCCCTCTGTAGACCACTCTAACTGAATCCATTGATTGGTATCGACATGCTACAATTGGCAGCTGGCAGTCGTATGTAGTTTTATACTTTGGTTACTTATCATCTTAACAGGAATATAAACTAGGAGGGCTCCCGTTATCCAGCAAACGCCCCGATGGAAAAGCAATCAAACCTAACATCCAGATACGAAAAATAAACAAGAACAGTGAAATTCATCGATCAACATGACTCTCGCACTCAAGTTCCTAGCATACCTACCACCCAAACTTCTCGACGTGTACCTCGACCGCCCTTCCCTCCCCAACCAAGCCCGCACACGCATTCCTCACGTCCCTGTTCAACGCATCCGGGCCGCTCACCACGGCCCCTGTCCTGCCCGCTCCGTCCTCGCCTCCAACCTCCCTCACCCATCCGGCCACGATGGCGCCGATGTCCGGCCTGCCCGTGCTCTCCGTCGGCCCCTCGATCCTCACCTCGGCACCCCACTGCCTCAGCTCCTCGATCCGCTGCTCGGGCAGCCACTCCCTGTGCGTGCGCTGCCGAACGACCCACACGAACAAGACTTTCTTCGGCGCTCCTGCTGCCGCGCCAGCACGCGCGGGGTCGTCGTAATGGCGCGTCTGCCGCTCCAGGTCGGGCCGGGCGGCGGGGTTGAGCAGGGTCCAGAGCAGAGGGAAAGCAACGGCGACGCCGGAGCCGCCAGCGACGACGATGGCGCGGTCGGAGGCGCGTAGTAGGCGCAGGGAGCGCGTGGAGCCGTAGGGCCCGTCGAGGCGGACGAGGGTGGACGAGTTGGTCTGGGCGTGGCGCAGGAGGTCGCGGCTGAAGCCCGACTGGGCGCGGACGAGCAGCGAGAGCCAGGCGTGGCGCTCCGAGTCGTCGTGGTGCCGGTGGGGGAGGACGTGCGGCTTGGACGGGGCGGGCGTGGCGATGGTGAAGGGGTGGGCCTGCAGCGCGTGGAGCCCGCCCAGCGCGGGGATGCTGACGAAGACGTGATCGGGAGCGTTCCAGCCGTGCACGACGGTGCGGCGCCAGAGCGACGTCGCCCAGGTGCCCGAGGGGATGGACCAGTTGGACGAGAGGCGGACGGTCTGGCCGTCGGGGAGGATGGTCAGGTCGGCGCGGAAGTAGGTCGATTTGATGGCGAGGCGGTAGATAAGGCGGTCGGTAATAAAGATGAGGAGAGCGATGCCGACCCAGACGCGAGAGCGGCTGTGGTGGATGAAGAGGAAGACGAGCCCGAAGGTTTGGAGGACAATGTGCAGCGCTAGGAAAAGCTCATAGAAGGCGGCACGGAAGCTCCGAAGAGATGTCAAGTAGAGAAGCTCGTAACAAACGAAGGTCAAGAGTCCGAAGGAGACTACGCGGGTGAAGATGAATCGGGACAGGGAAAAGCCAAGAGGACGCAGCAGGCCGTACCACACAGTAAACATGCCTAAGCCGTGCAGCAGTGCGAGCAGGCACAGCAGCTCTCCCAACCGACGGTGGAAGATATTGAGCGATGCGTAAGAATAGCCGGTCAGCCATGTAATGGGCTGGTTCTTCGCAGCGAACAGGTAAAACAGTGGCAGGTTTACGGCAATCAGCAGGCCACATCGGTCTGCGAAGACGAAGATGTTCATGGCAGTGAACTCCAGCCGGAAGAGCAGGTAGAAGACATTCAAGCCCAGGAGGGCCAGGATGGCCAGGCTCTGTCCATTCGACGGCAGCTGCTTGTGGACGATGGGGATCGGCCGCGGCTGAGACACGAGCCAAGCTTTGACGCGGTGCAACATGAGAGACAACACCCCCGGCTTCTGCAGCTTCGCACCATCCCGCGGCAGCAGTGGTTGACGCTCATCCGGAACCTTGCCACGGCCGTGTTTGCTGGCGTCTGGCGGCGTAGCTGTACCCTCCAGCGTGCTGCTCGACGACGACGACGCGCCGCTTTCTCCGGCGCCCACTATGATGCGAGGTGTCATTCCATTCTCTTTCTTAGCTTTTCTGGCAACCGCCCGTCGCCGGTATGCCTGCTGCATAACGCCACCCCATTGCGCAATAGCGAAGCCGAGCAGGACGAGAAGCAATACGGCGTTGTACGTGCTCAGCAGCCTTCGTGAGAACAAGACGGCCTCGACAAGCTTCCTGAACCTGGGGTCCTGTCCCGGATTGTTCCCAGGGTCGAAGTCCTCGTTTACCGATATGGTGTCGTCATCGTTGGCAAGCTGCGCCGCGGCGAAGAATGGAAATGCAGCGTCCGGAGCAGTGGCGGAGTATGCGTACTGGATCGCGGCCCTGAGCCAGGCACTCGCGGGGTCGTCCATAGCGCCGAGCGGGACGAACAAGTGGCGCCGGACGGGAGAAGGGGCGTAGATAGGAGCGGATCTGCGGAGAAGGCGTGGTTGCGCTTGAAGGTATCAACCTCAGCGATCTACACGAGCCGAGTCATGTCGCCTACGAATGTCCGTCTGATGTCATCCAGGCTAAACGACACGCTGCTGCGTCTGCTGCAAGGACTTCTCACGAATGACTAGCGTAATGGAAAGGGGACGTCGCTCGTTCGTTGGCCAGCTCTCCTCGGCGCCGAAAAGCATAACGGCCGGCCGAAGAATTTGGCTTTCCCACCACCGGAACCCTGCTGATATCTGGACGTATTTATCCAGTTACATCCGGCAGGCATAGTTTGCTCTGCAACTCTTCTGCCGCCCATCGTGTCACCCGCTACTACTGGATTGATGTCTCACCAAAAAGAGGCACCATCACATGAGCCGAATCATATTAAGTCTCCTCAGGAAATACTGTGTAAATCCGCTCACATGGCGGAATGTTTCTCCGAACCAACCAGCCATCAAGCATTGTCGCTATGAAGATATAAATGTTGCCAACCCACCCGCAACAGCGCCGATCATGCTGAGCAAATGCTAACTAGTGTTGTTCGTACTAAGCGCTGACGAGAATGGATACCGTGCCCCCACCACAGGCTCGTTGCCATGTCACTTTCGCATCCGTACCCATCCGGTGGAGAGTATGACCGTCAAACAACTCGTCTCTCGTCGACTGGATGCTGCACGTGTCTATGCCCGTTAGCTCTTTTCCTTCGGCTCTTCAGAAGAAGCAGGCTCTACAGGTTGTCCCTGATCCGACACTGATAGACTCTCCACAGCAGGCGTCAACGTTCCAGGACTCACGTCTGCACGTGAGTCGTCGTCCTGTATCGTGTTGCTTCTGCTCTCATCTACCAGTGTCGTGTTCGGGGACAAACTTGGAGAGTCCTGCGAGGCGGGTTCTTGGAGAGCCGGAGGGAACATCTGCACTCCGCCGTCGTCATCATCGCTATCTTCATCGCTGCTGACAGCCGGAGTATCGAGGTTCTGGAGCTCCGGGCTCTTCATCAACGCACCCACGTCGTCGCGGGCGTCATCAGGAGAATTCTCGCCGCTCATCAGGGGATCGTTTGTAATACTATCGGGCGTCTGGGGTCCCAGCTGCCCATCATCCTGTCCGAGAGGGCTGGGTTCCGGTGGCGGGTTGTATCCCACCGCCTTTGCAACGGCCGCAGCTTCCTCGTCTGTGGCCGCCTGCTGGAGCTCGTCGAGCATGAGGCTGTGCCTGTGGCCTGTGTCGAGCAGGTGTCCGCCTGCAGCTCCGCTCTTGTCGAGCAGGTCCCGGTAGCCCGTCCTCGTGGGATCTTGCAGACGCTTCCGCTTGGTCTTGGCCCTTTTGCTGGTGGGCCTAACAACGATAACAGGCACGGGCGAATGTTGAAGGCAGTACTTGGAGACGGATCCGGGAAGCAGCCCTTGAAAGCCACCGAGACTTCGACCACGCGTCCCCACAATGAGAATTGCTGGTTCGTGTAGGTTGATCTGCAATGCTGTGAGCGTATGCCCAACTTAGAGGCAAGTAGAGTACCAAACATACCATCTCATCAATGACCTTGTGGACCGTGCCGACCGAGAACTCTAGGATGAGGTTGACAGCCTTGTTCTCAGTGTTCTTCATTTGGATCCTGTCCATCAACTTTTCCGCCTCCGCTCGGTATCGTCCATGGTCGATACTGCTCTCTCCGGCAACCTTGTCGCCCTTTTCGACGACCTGCAAACACACAATTTCGTCTCCATCGTCGACGAGCTCGTCAATGAGCCACTCAAGCGCATATTCCGAGTAGTCGTTCGAGTCCAGGCCGCAGAGAAAGGTCCGCGACCGCTTTGTGTATTCGTAGTCCTTGTGTTTCCTGATCAATGTGAACGAGTTCTCTTCGATGAAGTCGGCGGGCTTGTCAAACGTGTCGAAGGATACGCGAGGCTGGAAAACACTAAGCAGACGTCAGCAAGAGGGATCCCCCAATCACGGGGCGTTGGGCATGTGGGACAGGAACAAATTGTGTTGAGACACTTTCGTGATCAACGCACTTTGGAGCTAGTGAATGCGCTGCAGCTCCGCGCGCGGGCAGTGGGACCAGAGTGGGGCGAGCTGCAGTGGCTTTGGGGCGTAAAGGGAACATAGCGGAACGATGGCGGGAGCAAGGGCGGACACTCACGGTGGAGGCGGAGGAGAGGACAGACGGCGCTGTCTGATCTTCGGGCTGCCACTTCGTTTAGGTAGACCTTGATTCGCGAGGAACTGGATGGACGGGCGGCGCTCAGCGTCCTGGTTTCGGACGGCTGCGAGAGGATCCAGCTTTGCGGCAGCGGCAGCGGGGGTGCCTGCCGGGGATGTTGGCGATGGCGCGCCGTCGCGGCCCGGCGTGGGGTGCGGCATGATAGGCAGTTGCTGATTGGTATGTCGAAGGGGCACGAGGACAGAGCAGCCGCGGAGCCGCTGGTGCAGAGCCTGTGAAATGGGGAGACGTCGCAGCGGACGTGGGCCTCAGCGCGCTTCGACTGCCTCTTGTGCGCTGCCGCGGCTGCTGACAAGGCCGGGGGGTGCGAGGGGGTGGTTCCCTTTGCGAGCGAATCGATGGCGGCGCAGAGCGAGCGGAGACGGCGCGGCACGCGGGGACCTGGGCGATAGTTCCAGAAAGGACGGGGAGCTACGGCGGAGGAGGAGCAGTTTGAGTGCGTTGGAGTGAGGCTTGGCTGCCACGCTCGGCATGATGCAAGGCCACTCCAGAGAGCGCGGGGAGACCCTGGACCGCCGCCCGCTCGCCGTCGGCCACAAGCGAAGCGCGCCGCTGCCGTCACTCTACCATGAACAGCCCAAAGACAACCGCATACAGTCTGCTCGTGATGGTGGCCCAAGCACTGGAAAATCAAGCCGGGCACAGGCAACTTCTAGTAGATTTCTAGCAAACATGCTAGCAATCAGTCAACCAGGTCTATAAAAGACCGGCTAGTTAGCTGAATACAATCACTATGCGATCTTTTCAACTCAAGCAGCCACGTTCCCCAGCCCTACGTCACGCTAGATCCGCCTGTTCCCCTGTCTCCAATCCGTCCTGCCCTAAACGGCCTAATTCAAGCCGACATCAAACCACTTCTCCACACCAAGGAGCCGCATGTCGTGGCTGGAACACAACCCCTACCAAATGGCGCCCCTGGGTGCTGTCTTCGGTGAGCTCACACAAGAGCTCACCGGTCTGCTTGCTACAACGCGATATTGATCAAGGAATTGGTAGCTTCGGCGCGCGTGTGACCAGGCACAAAACTATTGCCTAATGTGGAATCAAGCATTTTGAGGCGTTGCTCTTGGCATTGGCACTTGTACTTTTTCGAACGCTGTCATGAATATCCACAACTCCAACCCCCAATCTATTTTTGTGCTCTGAACTAACGCGTATTTGGGAAATAAGTCTAGAGTGTCCCTCTGCTATATCGTCTGAGGTCCATTCCTGCACCGTCGTCAAAGTCGTAAACACTCTAGGCCAGCGCCTTGAAATCGTCCTCCTTGGCCTTGCCCGCGCCAACCAGGCGCTGGACCTCCTCGGCGTAGACCTGCTTAATCTCAGCAGCATCCTTCTTGCCGTTCAGCTTGGCAACCATGGCGGCAAGGTCGTCGGCATCCAGCTTAGTGATCAGAGCATCAGTCTGGTTGAGCACAGCGTCGATCTGCGAGGCAGAAGCGTCGCCGCCGGTAGCGAAGTAGTTGGCATCCTTGACCGCGTTACGGATGACACGCTTGTTCTTCTTCGCAGCGTTCTTCGCAGCCTCCTTAGCCTTCTTGGCCGCCTCCTTGTCAGCCTTCGCCGCAGCCTCCTTCTCGGCGGCCTGGCGAGCCTCCTCTTCCTTCTTCTTCTGGGCCTCCTCTGCCTGGCGCTTGGCCTCGGCCTCCTTCTCGAGACGCTTCTTGTGCTTCTGAGCGTACTCCTCCTGGCGGAACTTCTTGATACGCTCGTCGGTGGCCAAGCAGTCGTCAACGAGATGCCTCAGACGAGCAGTGTCCTCGGTCTTCTTCTTCTTGCGGGCATTGAGGTTCTTCTTCTCGATGTGGCGCTTCTGGTCACGGCTCTCGTTGTCGTCGGGAACATCCTCGTCCTGGTACTCGAAGGACCTCCAGCTGTCAAAGTTGTACCAGAAATTGTAGAAGTTCTCGACCTCCTCCTTGGTGCTCTTCTCGTCGCCCAGCATGGGGACGGGCTGGATCTTGGAGAAGCGGGCCTCGGACTCGAAAACCTTGCCCCACAGCTTGTAGAAGTTGCCCTTCTGAGCCTCCTTCTTGGTCGGGGGCTCAACATCGGCGGCCTCGTCGACCGAGTCAAACTGGCGACGCTTGGTGGGGTCAAGCAGAACCTCAGTGGCCTTCTGGATGCACTTGAAGAAGTTGTCGTCTTGCGCCTTGCCAGCGGCCGCCTTCTTGTCAGGGTGGTGCTTGAGAACCTTCTTGCGGTGGGCGCGCTTGATCTGCTCCTCAGTGGCTCTCCAGCGGTACCTGGAGATACCAAGGACAGCATAGTGATCTTGGGCCTGTTGTTCATGCGTTAGCGAGGATTGTGTGAAAGCGGTGCACTCAGGATCCTTACCTTCCAGTCCTTGGCCTCACGCTGGAGCATCAGCGGGTCCTCAGGCTCAGAAATCTCGCCATCGTCCTCGTCCTCGACCTTCTTGGCGGCCTTCTCAGCCTGGATGCGGTCGTCCTCGGAGAAGGTGCGCTGGTGGCGCTTTCTGCGGGCGTGGGCGAGGAAGTGAGGGCCGACGGGCTCAACGTTACGCGGCGTCGGGGCGGAGAGGGTGCCGGTGGCCTTGAAGTCCTTGTCGGCAGCCCAGCCCGCGGGCAGGACAGGCAGCGGGAAGTTGATCTGCACGGCGGACATGGTGCTTGGAAGAGGTGTTGTGTGCTTGATGTGCGGCAGTCGAAACTGGAGATTTTCTGAAAGGAAGCAAACTGCATCCCGAGGTGCCGCCGAGCGGACGGATCTCTCTTCCGTCAAAGCCCGGGGGACCAGCTGGCAGCAGCTCACGCCGCGTAATTTGGCCCTGCCCCAGTCCCAGCTCTACAGAATCGGCGGCGTCGCAAGAGAATGTCCTCGCGCGCAATTCGCTTGCGAGCATAGTCCAACCGTCACCATGTTTCAGGTACACTCTCCGCATTCCGCATTCTGTTCATTGTGCTGAATCAAGAGTCCAGCGTCTCAAAGGCGCCATAGACTCGCGCATCGCCGAGGAGCAGGCCCGCCAGCGTCAGGCTGCGCAACAGAGTCAGGGCCAGCATCCCGCTCGCTCGAGCTCCCTTCGCCGCTCCAACTCGAATGCGCTGTCCCCCGCAGGCCGCCGCCCACGCACTCCCGACCTAAGCGGCGACAAGCCGCCGGTCAGAGGCCCCGATCCCGCCGAGTTCGACCCCGATGTCGTCGTAGGCGAAGACGAGCTCAGTCGCAGCACCACTCCGCGCCCGCCAAACGACAAGGACGATTCCGCTCAGCAGCAATCCACTGAGAATGGCGATGCAGCCAAGGGAGACAAGGAGGGCGCAGAAGCGGCAAGGGATGCCAAGTCTGCTGCCTCGACTGCCTCGAATGAGCTGCCCACAGAGGTGCGCGTAAGGCTACGTAAGCTGGAAAAGTTGGAGCCCAAATATTCTGGTATTTCCCTTCTTCCCGCCGTGCAGGTGGAGAGCCTGACCAGGTCGCAGAACTGCTACGCTCATACCGCATCGCCCACGCCCGTGTCACCGCTATTGAGCCCTTCGAAGCTTCCTTGAGAGAACACACTCCTCTAACCTCGATCAACGACTCCGGTGCCCTGGTCGAGTACCTGCAACAGCTTCAGCTGAAGGGAGATATGGTCATGGAAGAGCTCAAGCGCGTATCGGGCGAACGTGATTCTCTGCAGAAGAAGTTGGGCGAGGCAGAAAAACGTGCGACTGAGGCGCAGGAAGAGGCGGAGAAGCTACGCGCGGCCCGGGACTCGGCAGACAAATCCGCAACGGACACCGATACCGGAGAGAAGGACACCAAGCAGACGAACGGGAACAAGGATGTAGTTGAGGAGTCGGAAGAGTTCTTCTCCTATGACAGTGAGCTCCCGCGCGTTCAGAAAGAGCTTCAAGAGAGGGAAGAACAGGTCGCCAAACTCGAAGAAGAGAACAAGACTCTCAAGAACGACTTGACTTCGGCCAAAGAGTCCGCTGAGCAGCTGGTCAAGGATTTGGAGGCCTCTACGCGGGACCTGCAAGCGATCAAGGATACCAAGAATCGGGCCGAGAAGGACGCTGCAGAGCAGGCGAAGAAGCTCCAAGCGACTGCCGACGAGTTGAATGAAAAGTTAGCGAAGGCTCAGAAGGATCTCGAAAGTCAAGCGAAAGCCCGGGGTGAACAGGACAATGTGAACAAGGACCTGCAGTCCAAGATCGACGAGGTCAACAAGGAGCTTGAGGATTCGCGCAAGTCCAAGTCCAACGATTCCGCTGCTGATGAAGAGAAGAAACGTCTCGAGAGCGAACTGCAGCAACTTAAGGCCGAAATGTCCGAACTTCGTTCCACGCAGTCCAAGGCCGAGCAGCGCGGCGAGACTCTGAACGGACTTGTCCAGACACTGAAGGGCCAGCTGAAGGATGCCGAAAACGAAAAAGGCCGTCTTCAAAAAGAGATCGAAACCAGCACGGCGAAGTCTCAGCAAGAGCCTGAAAAGCCCGCCCAGGAGCCGGAGAAACCTGCTGCTGTAGAAACGACCACAACTACCGGGGCAGCAAAGAAGAAGAATAACAAGAAGAAGAAGAAGGGCGGCAAAGGTGGGGCGGCTGGCGCAGCCACCAGTGCCACACCGGAGAGGGCCAGTACGCCTGCACCATCAGAGACGGCCACTTTGGTCCCCGAAAAGGAGAACGAAGACTGGGAAGCGCCCATGCGGGCACAACTGGATGAACTCAAGACTACCTTGGAGCAAAGAGATGCCACTATCGATCGCCTTGTCAGCAAGATCAAGGATCAGGAGGCTCTGCAGGAGGAACTTGATGATTTGAGACATGAGCTCGTGGAAGTTGGCGGAGATCATGTCGAAGCAAAGGACAAGATCAAGGAACTCACGGCAGAGAAGACAGCCTTGCAAGGAAGCATCGAGAAGTTGGAAAAGGAGATCGCCGAGCTGCGCACTAAACAAGCCACGAGCGCGGAATCAGAAAAGGAACGTCAAAGTTTGGCGACTGATTTTGCGGAGCTCAAGGCTAAGGCGGACTCATTGGAGACGGACCTGGAGGCAGCCAACCAGTTGGCTGCTCAACGATTTAAGGATCTTACGGAACTAAGGGAGGTGCTGCAGAAAGCGCAGCCTGAGCTCGCTTCCCTACGGAAAGAGGTTGCCGAGCTGAAGACCGTCAAGGATGAGGCAACGAGCAAAGCCGCTGAAGTACGGAAACTCGAGGCTAGAGAACGGGACCTGCGGGCCGAGATTGCCACCTTCAAGTCGCAGGTCTCTGCAAAGGATGTCGAGATCAGGTCGCTCAACGACAAGCTGAAGCAAGAGACCAGTAAGAACATCGCATTAGATCAAACGTGTAGCAAGGCCCAGCGGGACCTCGAGAGATCCGAAGGCGAACGCTCCGAAGCAGTCGAAACGCGTGATCGACTTCAGAAGGACCTCGAAAAAGCTCGAGAGGAACTGAAGATGGCCCGGGGAAACATCAGGGGCTTGGAGCAGCAGGCTGAGAAACTCAACCGGGACGCATCAACGCTCAGGGACGAGATCGAGCTGAAGAGCGCACAATATGCCAGCGCACAAAGCCTGATGAACAGCATGCAAGACCAGACTCAGGAGATGGGCACGCAGATGAAGGAGGTGCGAGAGAAATGCGAGAGTCTCGAGGAAGAGCTCGCAGATGCGCACAGACTCCTGAGCGAACGCGGTCGCGAGGGTGAAACGATGAGGAGGCTCCTTGCTGACGTGGAGAGTCGAGCGGAGGCGCGCGTGAAGGAGATGCGGGAACGCATGGACCTTGCCATCGAGGAGAGAGATCGTGCGGAGGACCAAGCAAACACCATCGGACGACGTCGGGCGAGAGAGTTGGAGGACCTGAAGCAAAAGGTCAGGGATGCTGAGCGGACTCTGAGTCGTGTCCAAGAAGAGAAAGAACAGCAATCGACAGCCGAGAAAGAATTGCGCAGACAGAAGGAGGACCTAGAGCGCAAGGCAGCCCAGGCTACGGAGGAGGTCGCGGAGGTTAGGTCAGCCATGAACCAGCTCCGTGATGCCTTGGATGAGGGCGAGAAGCAGACCCGTGAACTGGAAAGGGAGAAGGGCGAGTTGCGCCGCTCTCTGGAGGAGACGCAGTCGAAACTGGAGAAACTGCAGAAATCAAGCAAGGTATGTGTAGACGAGCAAGTGTTAGGGAAGCCATATCTAACAGGCAGCAGTCGTTGGCAGACGAGCTTCGAGGGCTGCAATCCAAGACGAAGTCTCCTACACAGTCCGGGATGCAATCTTCACGGTCATCTATGGAATCAGGACGTGGGCGGGTTGCGTCCCCTCCGCTGTCCAAAGGCAGATCGCCATCTATTGCTACGGAAGTCGGGCAGGGGGCAGGTAACAACATGGACGTCGTGTACCTGAAGAACGTGCTGCTGCAGTTTCTGGAGCAGAAGGACAAGAAGCACCAGATGCAGCTCGTGCCGGTGCTGGGGATGCTGCTGCACTTCGACAAGAAGGACGAGCAGAAGTGGATGTCTGCGATCACCACGCGATGATTTTGATTTCTAGACAGCGTGATGTTTAGCTGAGGTCAGCACGCGCGGCCGGATGTCCGCAGGGTTGGAGGGTATGCCGCGGGAGTCTGGGACGGGCAGCGTCATAGGCGGCACAGTGTAGCAGAGGGATAGTGTAGACGCAATCGGCATTGCATTGATTCGCGCAGCGCAGCGGAAGAGCGGCAGGGCGGTTGCGGTGGGTGCCGCGGGGTGGCTGGTTGCGGTTTGGCAGGGCAGGGCTTGGGCTGATGGGCGGAGGTTGCGGGCGCGTGGAGATCTGCTTTGCAAACCTGCTGCCGCCGCTGCGCAGCGCGCTTGCATCATCTCGCCTTCGCAGCGAGCAGACGCTGCCCTGCGCTCCCCTCAGCGCTACCCGACCCCAATGCGCAGCCGCCGGCACCACCAGCTGTTGAGCACGCCGCCCGCCTGTTGCGCCTGAACGCCGCCCCTCTCCCGCCCGTGACTTGTGTCGCACACCCTGCAGTGCGGCCAGTGACCGTTCGCCCCGCCGCCAATCGCACGGCCCACCGTCCTTCCCGGCCTACTGTCTTCCCGGCCGTCACGACTGCAGCCCGCCGGGCAGCACTTGGTCTGAAAGCGCCGTCTCCACAACCACCGCGCCCGCCAACACGCTCAACCTCGCCCGCCAGCAGCGCCTGCTCCGACCCTCCAAGCGCCCGTCTTCCGCCGTTCGATGAGCCGCGGCCGCGCCGCCTCTCCGATCTCCCGATCGCCGGTCGCACCCTCACACCAAGAAACCAGTCTGACCGCACCGCGACCCAGCGCGCCCTCGCCTGTATGAACGGCACCGACGCCGACATGAACGGCACCGACATCAAGAAGGCCGCCATCAACAAGGCCAAGCAGGTCGCACAGGCCGCCAATGGCAACGGAGGCAAGAAGCGCCGGAAGGGCACCGATCTCAAGCCCATCATCACCACCGAGCAGCAGAAGCAGGACCAGAGTCCCGCCAGCTCCAACAACAGCTTCCAGTACAGGTGCGTTGCCCGCCCCCTACGCCCCCTGCCACAGCGCCCCCAAACTAACGTGCCGATCGCAGCGTGCAAAATACCGCATCGCCGCTCCAGCACCACAAGGTCTCGTACACTTCGCAGCTCAGCCGCTCGCCCTCGTCCACCTCGTCGTCCGAAGCCGACCCTGCCGAGAACACGGCTGACGAGGAAGACTCGGAGGACTACTGCAAGGGCGGCTACCACCCCGTCCAGGTCGGCGAGCAGTACAACAACGGCCGTTACACCGTCGTGCGCAAGCTGGGCTGGGGTCATTTCTCCACCGTCTGGCTGTCGCGCGATAACAACACTGGCAAGCATGTAGCCTTGAAGGTTGTGCGCTCCGCCGCACACTACACCGAGACCGCCCTTGACGAGATCAAGCTGCTGAACAAGGTGGTCGACGCCAACAAGGACCACCCGGGCCGCGCGCATGTCGTGAGCCTCCTGGACTCGTTCAACCACAAAGGCCCCAACGGCGTGCACGTTTGCATGGTGTTCGAGGTGCTGGGTGAAAACCTATTGGGCCTTATCAAGAGGTGGAACCACCGTGGTATTCCCATGCCGCTGGTCAAGCAGATCACCAAGCAGGTTTTGCTCGGCCTGGACTACCTGCACCGCGAATGCGGCATTATCCACACCGACCTAAAGCCGGAGAACGTTTTGATCGAGATTGGCGACGTAGAGCAGATCGTGAAGACCTATGTTAACGAGGAGCCGAAGAAGAAGGACGAGAAGGATGACAACAGGAACGGTAGAAGGCGGAGGAGAACTCTCATTACAGGCAGCCAGCCCCTGCCCAGCCCACTCAATGCCAACTTCAACCACTCTGATCTAGCAAACTTTCCCGGGAGCGCAGCCAGTCTCAACAAGATCGTCAACGAGAATTCAGGTAACGAATCCCCAATTTCCGGCGAAAGCCCACTTCCAAAAGGCGATGTCGTAATGAGTGGCGCAATAGGCACGGCTTCGACATCGGCTTCGGGAATGTCCATGCTGGAGACTTTGGGCGTCAAACAACCTGGCAACGAGGATGACGTGCAAAAGGCGAGGGAGAAGACCGCGTAAGTGCGACCGAGTGATTGACGACGCGCTGATTCTGACGAGGCTCAGGGATCTCTTAACAAGAGAAGTCTCGGGCATAAGCCTGGACAAATCAAGTAAGCCATCTGCGGAGAACTTGAAGAAGGACGCAGGGTTCGAGAAAATTTCCGTCAAGATTGCCGATCTTGGGAACGCATGTTGGGTCGGCCATCACTTCACAAACGACATTCAGACCAGGCAATACCGTTCTCCGGAGGTGATTCTTGGGGCCAAGTGGGGTGCGAGTACGGACGTCTGGAGCATGGCTGCCATGGTGAGTTTGCTTGGACGCTTCGCTCGATGGGTGGCAAACACTAAGGGAAACAGGTTTTTGAACTTATTACGGGCGACTATCTCTTCGACCCACAATCGGGCACCAAGTACGGTAAAGACGACGACCACATTGCACAAATCATCGAACTTCTCGGCACCTTTCCCAAATCTCTCTGCCAGTCGGGCAAATGGTCGCAAGAGATATTCAACCGGCGCGGTGAATTGCGAAACATCCATCGCCTGCGCCACTGGGCTCTTCCAGATGTTCTCCGGGAGAAATATCACTTTAGCGTTGAGGATTCCAAGAAGATTTCGGATTTCCTGCTGCCCATGCTGGAGCTGCTGCCAGCCGAGCGGGCCAATGCAGGTGGCATGAGCAACCATAGCTTCCTTGATGATACTAAGGGCATGGAAGGTATCAAGCTTGAAATTCCGGTGGGCAGCAAGGGTGATGGCATAGAGGGATGGGCTAGCGAAGTCAAGAAGCCTCGGTAGATGACGACAAGGGTTCTCGTCTTTCCCACGGAAGCCCCAACGACTAGTCTTTTTCTGTTTCTTGCGTTTAACGGAAATAGACGAGCAAACTGGGTGTTTATGGTTTGGTTGATCATATGATAACTTCCTCTTTCCTTCCCTTTCTCTTTCCTCGTCATGCTCTCCGCGCACATTTTCCCCTTGGAAAAGGTTCATTGGATTGGTGATGGTATCTCTCCAACCCTCACGTACAACCCTGATTCCTGCCCCAAAGGTTTAACATAGAATCTTACCTTTCTTGATAGGAAGATTCGCCCGAGGGTGTCAATAAGGGAACAGTCAAAAAGAAAAGCAATCACGGATAACGAAATGTAACATCGGTGGGCTACTGGTCGGTCATACAAGATTATGGAATGTGTGTGTGTTTGAGAGGAGTAAGAAAGCTCTCTACACTGGATTTTGCCCGACATGGTAAATACATGGCGGGGAGACATCTATGCCGTCGTCCCCTTTTTCCAAGCGTCCTTGCTCCGTGGTTTGCGAGCGCAGACAGACCTTGGTCTCACTAAAACAGCACGACTTCTACAGGCTCTGGTTCTAGACCACATGTTTTCGACCATGGCAATCGGTACCGCTTGAGGTGGATTTGCACAAACATAAGCCCAGCCGCGGCACCTACATTGGAGACTTCTTTTCGCGCCACGCTACTGGATCTACTTCGTACAACTGGTGATTCTGCAAATATTTTCTGATCCCCTTTTTTTCTCAGTGGTGGATTTTTTGGCTTATGCGGCGAACTGTGGTCCTTGTGATTCAATTTGTTTGCTTTTATTCCCGCGCGCCTTTTTCGTGTGCTTCCCGTGTAGCCAGCTCTGAAACTGCCATAGACAGTGAGATGTTGATTTAGGTGTGCGTCATTTGTATGTACTTACGATCATACATTTGCCTTGGTATCACGGATGAGGAAGGAAGTTATGTGTTGGTTTACACTGAAAGCGTGGTATGTCGATCCCTTGAAGCGAGCCTCAGGAATAAGTCTACCAAGCGCGGTGCGGGACTTGAAATTGAGGATTAATGGTAACCACGGCGTCTGATGACTCCTACATAGTGAACCACTGCAATCCAAGGATTTCTGTAAGCTAGCTGCACGACCAGTGGTTGGCCTTCGGCGGCTTCACCCAAGCTCGGGGAGGCTTGAGACTCGAGCACTAAGACATTGACCGTCGATTGCAAGCTCTGTTTCACTTGAATCGTGGTACCCTGTCGAGGCTGTTCCCGGCCGTTGTCTCGCCACGTTGGTGGAGGGGAAGTGAAACGGAATAAGCCTACCGACTTGGGTTATCCGGAAATGTAGCTGACTAGTTGTCTCGGTTTCTCAACTTCTGTTCCGACTGAGTAAGGCCAAAGTGATGGTTTGGAGGGTGAGACTTGCACAACCACGCGTTCCCTTGAAATATTCCACGAACGACTCAATGTCAAATCGATGACAAGAATAGGCAAGTAGAAGAACAGAAGTAGAGATACGAGCACTTGATCACAGTTATAACTATCTGTTGTAATAGATGCCGCATTGTAATAAGAAACCAGATGGGTTGCTTTATACTCTGCTCAGATGCTATGGTGAGCTTTCTCGTCCGAAAACAATTGCGAAATGGCGAGGTACTGTTACTTCATAAGATTTGAGGCAAGATTCAATAATAGCATTGAAGGTGCAAGCATAAACGAGGACGACAAATGAAATTCTGATTTAATCTATTGCTAGCGGTTGTCCTCACATTCCTCCACTGGGAGACTCCCGGCAGCCATTCTAAGCCTGGAAAACGTGGCCAATAAGCGAACCGTAGCCATCGGAAGAACCGTAGCCATCGGGAGAACCGTAACCGTCAGGCGAACCATAGCCATCGGGAGCACCGTAAGCGTCGGGCGAACCATAGCCATCGGGCGAACCGTACTGACTTTCGAGGTTGGTAGGGACATAGTCGTCCTCCGAGGAGGGTAACTGGGGTGAGCCAGGTCCTGGGACGATGACAGGGACGTGGGTAGATCCCGTGGATCCCCTTCCGGCACCGCCTAAACCAGGGCACGAATTGACGCCCTCCATGCCGGCGGTACGGGACTCATCAACTGGCAGGCCTGGGCCCTTGGCCATCTGGCAGGCGCCCGAGTTGGGGTCCTTCTCGCAGGGACACAGGTGCAGCTTGATGTTCTGCGTGGGATCCAACATGTTGACAACGGGGCCACCGGCAATGGTGGAAACACCGGGTCCGTGGTCATCGTAGGGGCACCTGTAGACGTAGTTGCAGCTCTTGCCGGTCGGGCAGGGGATGTTGGGCTGGCCACCGGGACTCTCGACGACGAAAGAGTCGTTCCAGAAGGGGCAGCGGTCGCCCGAGTGAGTTGCCTGGTTCCAGCAGTCGACGTCTGTTTGTGCTGGTCAGCAAGACGTCGTGCTGGATTTGGGGAGACGACTTACAGCTCAGGTTGTACCAAACCTGGTCCGGGAAGGCTGAATATTCGAACTGGATGATGGCGGTACCCTCGGTCCTGATCTTGAGCGATGGTCCTCCACCACCCTCCTTTTGCTTGTACCGCTCGCTCCAGGACTGTCCCGGGGGGATGACATGCTCTGGGCCATCCGAGTCGCCAACCGAGTGGAGGTAGACGGTTTTCTGGCAGTTGTTGATGATCTCGGCGGAACCAGTTGCACCTTCGATGGCGTGGTCAGCCCGAGCAACCGAGCCGAGGCCAACCACCGTGACGGCGGCGAGTTTGATGGCGTACTTCATCGTAGGCAATGAGGCTTGAGGTGAAATGCTGTAGAGAGAACTGAGGAAAGAAAACCTAAGGCTTTTATACCTCACCGTTCGGATCAGACCCTCTCTGTACCATTTTCCGTACTACTTTTTTCTTCTTCAACAGGGTCCTATGGCTTGTTCGTTTTGGTCCCTGTTGCTGGTCCCGAAAACACGGTACCCATTCTGAAAATAGTTGAAGGAACGGCTTGATGACGCATTTTTACCATGTGGAGGCTTCTCCAACATCAACAAAAGCACTTTTGGTTCAAGCAAAGAAATATTTATCCACATCTTTCGGAATAATAGCGGTGCTGCAATCTTTCGTGAGTACACTACTGATTTTTATGGTGACCCGCTTGTCCGTGGTACGAGAAATTAATCATCTCAACTTCACTCGGCCTTACGATTTCTAGCATAGGGTAAACAAGAGAAAGCGCCGGTAAGAACGTAGAAAAGGGTAATAAGCATGCATCAGTTGGCCCACCCTTTACTGTATAACTGTGTTCATACCCAGCCTCATAGCTGCTAAGTCCTCCGAATGTCAACAAAATAGTCGTTCACAATTATAAAGTGGAAACTCGCACTGCGGTATCATCCCATTTGCGCGGCGGAACTTAGACTTCCCCCCATCTCGCCAGCTAATACACCGTCTACTACCAAGGTTCTTGACCCTTCTTAAGCTTCTTTAAATTTTCTTGCGCCACGCTTGTAGCCCGGCCCCAAAGTCTGTAGTCAATCATCTCTCTACAAGCCCCTCCTCTAAGCCCTACCGTTAGGTATGATGAGCATTTCAGTTTCGAGCTCCGTACGTCATAAAGCCCCCAGAAAATCAATGAACGAGCTTTCTTCAATCGGTTTTCTCGACTTTCTGTGGGATGCCTGTGCACATATTTCCACTCCTCTGAGGTGATTTCATCAATTCAGCCAATGAAACGACCGGGCACTTGGTCTAGGGGTATGATTTTCGCTTCGCATCGTCATCAATCGTGCTTGTGAAAGGTCGTGGGTTCAATTCCCACAGTGTCCATCTTTTTGCTCTTTGCGGGGCCTCCAGGTATCATTTTGCTGTCTGTGCTGCTTCGGAAATATTTACTGAGCCTGCTGAACTTTTGAGCCAGCTGAGAAGCCGTTGTGTTGAGTTATAAACTTAAAATTTTTAAGTGATGTCATGCCTCTTCTAGAAATACGAAGCAAGTTAAACCTTTCACGTTCAGACTAGGCGCTGTCACTTTCATTGGTTGTTTTGACAGTTGAAATATGGAGCGTACGTGGCCCCATCGCCTATGCCCGGTTGGTGATGAGCTGATCATTTCTCGTGTGATGCACATCCTGATCCTTACAAATGCTACACCATGAGCTATGGTTCTCGATTAGTGAATTTGTCAAACTTGGCCCTTCTCCTGCAACTAACTCTATAGCAGGTATGGTTGTCAGGCCGGGGTAGCGGCCGAGTATAACGAAGAGTAGAGACAGCGTGACGGACGGGCAGAGCTCATAGAGTTACTACCTAGCCGTCTTTCTATTTTGTATACGGATGCGTGACCATTCACTATAGCAATCATCCGACCCACCTCCAGGGGTGCATAATCTTTTTTTTTTTTCGTTGTACCAAACGAAGGACGTAGGAATACACTCCGAAGAGGTAGATCATACCCCAACTGCATCTTTCCCATGCTTCCCCGACCGATCCTCCGCAAAATCCCGATCTCCTCCCAGGACGGTTCTGCTATCCACTATTTCCCGCATGAAGCTCCCCAGACCCACTATGATAGCATACCTAGAACGTTCTCCGACCACAGCAGCACGGCGTCTTTGGCCGTTGTGAACTCCCCCCGCATACTTAGCCGCGCACCCGGGTCTCCCCGTATGTTCCCGGGGAATGCGCTCCTTCCCCGCTTCTCTCCGCGGCCAAGGTGTCAATGATACCCCGAACGACTTGGCGAGAGCGTGCCGTTGTCGGAGAGCTATCACGGTTTGTCCGGCAGCAAAGGGACGGGCCAGAGGAGGCACATATCCGAGGGTTTGTTGGCTTAGCGATGGCCGAGGATGCGCGGAAAATCGAGCTTGGGCGCGGGTTATCCGAAACACATGACGTTGACCAAGAGGCATCGAGAAGGAGGAATGGGATGCTGAAGGGAGCAATTGATGAGCAACGGCGACGATCGAACGATGCTTAATTGCTGCTAAGGGATTGATCGAAGCGAAGCGCCCATGTGACTTCGGTTTGGCGGGGCTTCGTTCCTGAGTCACAGCTCACTCAATTCCAACGCAAATTCCAATCAGGTTTGGGTGAGTTTCATGCATTCATTTATACATCACAATTCGATCTCCTACTCCAATGATGCCGTCTCCTTTTCCATCCGGGAACGTCGTCACCCATTAAACACACAAAAAGAGCTTGGTTGCGGTCTTAGGCAACAAGCTTACAGCTGGCCAGCAGTGTTGAAGTCGACAAGAGCCTCCTGGACGCGGACCGTCATGGTCTTCTCGCCCTCGCGGACCCAGACACGGGGGTCGTAGAACTTCTTGTTGGGCTTGTCGGCACCCTCGGGGTTGCCGACCTGCGACATGATGTAGTCCTTCTTGTTGAGGACGTAGTCACGGATACCGATGAGGTAGGCCCTACGTATTCGTTAGTGTTTGTAGGAATTGAGTTTGGGGCGTCCACATACCACTGCAGATCGGTGTCGAGGTTGACCTTGACGACACCGTAGCTGATGGCCTGCTGGAACTCCTCCTTGGAGGAGCCGGAGCCACCGTGGAAGACGAGGAAGACGGGCTTGTCGTCAGTGCCGCCAATGGCCTGCTTGACGTGGGCCTGGTGCTTGGACAGGAGCTCGGGGTGGAGCTTGACGTTGCCGGGCTTGTAGACACCGTGGACGTTACCGAAACCAGCGGCAATGGAGAAGTAGGGAGAGATGGCCGAGAGGCGCTGGTAGATCATCAGGATGTCCTCGGGCTGGGTGTAGAGGGAGTTGTTGTCAACGTCCTCGTTGTTGACACCATCCTCCTCACCACCGGTGATACCGATCTCCATCTCGAGGAGCTGCTTCATGGGGGCCATGCGCTGGAGGTACTTGGCCGTGGTGGAGACGTTGAACTCGACGTCCTCCTCGGACAGGTCGATCATGTGCGAGGACCAGAGGGGCTCGCCGGTAGCCTTGAACCACTTCTCGTCGGCATCGAGCATGCCGTCCAACCAGGGCAGAAGCTTCTTGGCGCAGTGGTCGGTGTGGAGGATGACGGGGATGCCATAGGCGGGAGCAATGGCGCGGATGTAGTGAGCCGCGGCAATGGCACCCTGGATGGAAGCCTCCTGGTTCTTGTTGTCGACGCCCTTGCCGGCGAAGTAGGCGGCACCACCCTGCGAGGTCTGCAGGATGATGGGCGACTTCTTGTCGCGGGCAGCCTCGAGCGCGGCAACGACTGTCGACGAGCTGGTGACGTTCTGGGCAGGGTCAGCCAATGGCAAGAACGAGAGGCGGGCGATGACTTACGATGGCGGGGATGGCAAACTTGTGCTGCTGAGCGTACTTGAAGAGCTTGAGGACGTCATCGCCGTAGATGACGCCGGACTTGCGGCTGAGAACGTCCTGGGCACCCATTTTGGTAGAAGTGGTGGGAGTGGTATGTGAGGCTGGAAAGACGTGAGTTGGGGGCGAAGCGCAGGGGAGGCAACGGGGTATCACAAAGAAGACGCAGAAGAGAAGAGGGTGGAGGGGGAGGGGCAGTTTTTGAAGCTGCCGGCGCAGTGGAGCGGTTGCATCAGCGGGGCCATGGCTGGCGGCGGGCTGGGCGCACGGGCACTAGGGAGAAGCGAACTCACCAGATCAAGGCGTGCAGCGGCGATGAGAGTGCGATGATTTCAGTGGGCTCGAGTCGGTGGGAGGAAGAAGCTGCGTGTGTTGAGGGGCAGGTGGGGATTTCATCATAACACTGCGGCCGATTGTGTCATGGCCGGCGGGGCTACGGCTCTGCATCGGCGCAGCACTGCTCAAATCGTCCCGAGGATCCTCGTCGCCGGCAAGCGCAGGCACGCCCGGCGCGCGCCCTCACTGGCCGCCCAGCCCGCAGGATCAGCGACCTGCCGGCGCTGTCCGTCAGATGAATCCGCCCTCCCAAGGGTCCCGTCCCGCTGCCACGAGCTGCCACAACACTCCAATCTCCCGTCGTGCATTGGACACGCTAATCGCCTTGGGCCGTCCGTTCGCTTCGACGGCCGGCGGCGGCCAGCCCGCCAGAGTCTTGACCCAGCCTGCTTATCTCGCAGCATGCCGCATGCCTCTCCTATCTCGCATTCTCGATTTTTTCTCTCGTGCATTTTTTTTTATCGCGCAGCCCGTGACATGATCCTGATGTCCCCTCGGGGCCGAAGAACCTCAGAGTTAGTGTATACACAGTTATTTGCCTCCGCCGACCCAAAACAGAGGTCGGCCGATCATGATTCCACCTCATGCACCACCTCACTCGAGCGCTCCACGGCGTAAACGCGCAATTTTCGCCTTACGCCTCCCTCCGAACCCTTCACCTTGATCTCGACCTCATATTCGCCCAGATGTCTCACTTTTGTCTCGTCGTTTGGCTCCGTGCCGTCCAGGAAGGACACATCACGCTCTGACACCACCACGCGCGCTGCCTCCTCGTTGACAGCAAGCTGCTGAGTGATGAACGCAGCCACGTCCTTGGTAGACACCGAGCCGTGGATCGGAATGCGCGAATCTACGGGCTTCGGCGGCGCTGCAGATGCCGCAGCCAGCACGTCCGCTGCAGACACACCCCGGAGCTGCGGCTGCGGCTGCTCCCTGGGCTTTTCCTTGGGCTTCCCTGTGTCTCTTGGTGTCCCGGCGATATCGATGCGCGAGGGAACGAAGATTTCAATCAGCTCCATGGATCGTTGAGGCTGTGCAACAGTCAGCAATTTGAAGTAGATAGAGGCTGCCATGTGAAGCACGCACGCTGATTCCCTCAACCTCAATCGGCTTGGGCGTCGCGATCTCCAACACCTCAGCGCGCGCTTCCTCCTGCTTCACTTCGGCCTCTTCCATGCCAAACGTGTAATCGCGCTCAATGGTGACATCGTTGGCCTTGAGCTGGAGCAGTTCGGCGGGCGTGATGTACTCGGCGGTATAGCGAGGGAACCAGCCGTTCCTCATCAGACCAGCCGGGACGGGGACGAACGAGCCTGCCGGGATCCAGTGAGCTGGAGCTGTGCAATTGGCAGCTTTCCGGGCGTACCTTTACGGCCATAGGCTTTGACGTCTTTGAGCAGGCGGACGGAAAGCGTCTGCGGGAGGTTGCTGGCCTTCTTCTTTGCGCCGCGGACCTGCTGCTGGAACCGCGGCCAGGCGCCCAGGCCGGAATTGGTGAAGCGGCGCGCACACGAGGTGCATTGAGGCAGCAGCGAGGGCCGCAGCGGAGCGGACATGGTGATGGCACTTTTGCAGGTAAGGTCGACGGCGCACAGCGCGTCTTGGGTTGGACTTCTTGGCGCGCGCAGCCTCGGCCTTTTTTCTCTCCGATCCTCTCTCACGGACGGCGGCGGCCATCGCGGCCTGCGCTGCCGGTCGAGCTGCGCAATAAGAGCAATCGATCTGCTGCCAGCCAGATGGCTGATTCGCCCGCCGCGCTCACGCCCCTCAGCCTGCTCCGGCGATAGCCGCAAAGCACTCCTCTGCACACCTTCATGCCCGCCCAAGCCCCCGCCGCCAACTCCTCCACTCTCTAGGATGCCGGAAAAGCCGTTGACCATTGCGACCTACGCCGCCGGTGCCTCTCTGGCGGCCATCACTCTCGTTTACGTCTTTGGTCCGACCTTCTTCCTCGACGACGATGCCGCCAACTCCGCGCGCAAAAAGGGCGTCGTCGGCCTCAGCAATCCCGCAAATGACTGCTTTATCAATTCTGTTCTCCAGACGCTCGCAGGCCTCCCGCACCTGCGTCTGTACCTGATCCGGGAGATCCATCGCCGCGCGCTCGACGGCCCCGAAGTCTACAAGGTCCCGGAGAATGGCAAGGACGTCGAGGGCGGCCAAAAGGACCTTGACGCGGTGAAGCTTGACGGGCTACAGCAGGGCATCGTGACCCATGCCTTGAAGGATGTGTTGGATAGGTTGAATGAGCGCCCTATATACCGCAAGACCATCTCGGCGCAAACTTTTGTCGGCGCGCTTGAGCGCGCATTCATGTCGCGCATCAGCAGACAACAGCAGGACGCCCAGGAGTTCCTCCAGCTCGTTACCGAACGCGTCTCCGAGGAGTATCATGCCGGCCACATAGCGCGGAGGCGGGCAAGGAGGCAGCAGGCGGCCCTATTGAGAGTCGACGCGCCGGAAAAGGAGAGCGCCGATCTCAGAAAGGAGCTCCTAAAGCAGAAAACGGGTTCTGCCGCGGACGCGGACGTGGATTCGGATACCGAGGAACAAGATGACGAGGAAGGCTTTCCTTTCGAAGGCCAATTGGAGTCCCAGATTGAGTGCCTCACTTGCCACTTCAAGCCGGCGCCATCGGTTTCCAGCTTCGTCACCTTGACCTTGAACGTGCCCCACCAGTCCTCAACCACGCTAAACCAATGCTTCGACGGCATGCTCAAGATTGAGCATATCGATGATTTCAAATGCGAGTATTGCCGCTTACAACATGCTGTGGAACTTAAAGAGAAGGAATTGGCGAAGGCTGTGAAGGATGATGCACGGGAGCGGCTGGAGACAGACATAGCAAAATTGCGCAAGGCTCTGGAGGAAAATCCGGAGAAACCGCCAGCAGACGTCGAACTGCCAGATAGCACTTTGGCGCCTAAAAGGAGGATTGCGCGGCACATGCGCATCTCCACTTTCCCCAAGGTTCTCGCTGTTCATCTTTCGAGGTCACTTTTCATGGCCGGAAACTACGGGACCTATTCGTCGAAGAATATGGCAAAGGTTTCTTTTCCCGAAACCTTGCCGCTTGGCGGAATTCTGGATCAGAGGAAGTACCATTTATTAGGTGTCGTTACCCACAAGGGAGGCCACAACAGTGGTCACTATGAGAGCTTCCGGCGCCAGATTCAAATCCCCCCCTACTCTACACCACATTCCTTTGGTACTGAGGGTGTATATAGTCTAAACGGCAGCCCAAATCCCAGCGCGTTGCCTAGCACAGTGCCCAGCACAGTCCAAAGCCCTCGCCCTTCGGCGTACAGGGAGCCCCTCGAACCCGCAGAGATCCCCGAGTCTGCCCATTTACCCTCTCCTGCCTTTCCCACCGCATCATCGTTATCACTGTCATCCAAATCTTCGCGCTCCTCGATGCGCCAACGTGCAACGCCGACGTCTGTGCCTCGGGATGACAATTTGTCGCTCAAGCAGACGTCGTCTCCCGGACACTCCCCATCGAAGTTGCACTCGATGGGCGAAAGAGCAGCAACAAAGGCAGAGTCGATTGCCAAGTCGGTGAAGCGGAAGTCGAAGAAGCGCGATAACAGGTGGTGGCGCATCAGTGACGACAAGGTCAAAGAGAGCAAGACCAGCGACGTTCTGGGGATGCAGAAGGAGGTTTACCTTTTGTTCTACGAGATCGCGAGACCCGAAGAGGAGGACGTATGAATCCAAACACTTTCCGTCGCGTCTGTACAGCCATAGGAGAAGATGGTGGCGTTTCGGTGTATTTCGAGGCATTCTCGACATTTATTCATTTTGGCATTCAAGCCAGCTTCTTGGGTGGCAGGTGTCAATTACCGGCGGTTGGTCTTCACTTAGAGCGTGTTAGAGATGGGTGACTGGCATTCTTTTCCCTTTCCTTTTATTCGGCATCAGTGTGGGTGTCACCTCTCGCTTTATCCTCTTCTTTCTCTCTTGTTCCGAGACCTTCACATGAGTAGGCCACATGCCTACTGCTCGGACATGTCCATTCCCTGAGAATTCAGATATGCTCTGAATCGTTCAATTTATCTCCTTTTGTCCCACACAGTTGATGGCCTGCTTGCCACTGCTTTATTTCCTGTGATGCTCTCTGGACGCAAGACCAACTTCGCCATTAAGTAAGGATATTCGAATGCTTGAAATATCATCAGTGGATTGCGAGGCTCAGGAAATTTCAATTTGAAAGGCCCCAGTGAACAGAAGCAAAAGCCCGTACCCCGTACATCGCACATAGTGAAGGTCGATACATTTCTACAAAGCTGCAAATTCGTATCTAATGTTCCAGCCGAATCTGAGCACTGGATAGATCTTACGACAATGGCAACCTTGACCTGCGGGGTATGTCGTGCCTTGCAAAGTGAAGTAAATTGCTTCTTAAAAAAAAGTCACCAGACGGAATGCTTAAAATCGCTTGAGTCGCATAACCCGTTGCGTCGTTGCCATCTTTTTGCTCGTCCAAGGCATAAATAATATTGCACCCTTTTCTATTTTCAACCATCCATACATTTTATTCATTGTTTTGCAAAGATGGTTATCCATGGTTGTAAATAGATATCGTGGCCGAAGGCTGGCGCGAAGAGGAAGAATAAGAGGCAATACCTCTGCAGTTTTTCTTCGAGGAACAATACGTCACCCCGATGATTTTAGTTAGTATTTAACTTGTTTATATAGATAGTAGAAGCTATATTCTAGAAGTAAGTGTTTAACGCGATTCTTAATATATATAATTCACATTTGTACCTGTCTAGATTATTGCCTTATCTACCCACGCCACGAACGAAATAAATTCTTACTAGTCTTCGGTTGTAATTAATAATACCTCTCTCTACCTCGTCTACTTACTACCTACGTGAAAGAGTTAAGAAAGTACTTATTAATTAATTCATTCACTCACTTCAACATTTCGGTTGAAAGTGATATTATAGCGGCCAACTAGTAGCAAAGAAAACAGATGCCTGCTGCTGCTTGTTAAGCAGCTCATAAACAAGTAGCGGGCAGGACAAATTTGTCAGTGTTTCCCTACGTGCCAAGGGTCAAAGTGGACCAACCCCCCACCCCTTTTTGCATCCCTTTCCAACAACCAACAACCCCAGAAGGCAAAACAGAAGGCCTGGGCAAAAGAGAAGCGCCAACCCGGGATCGAACCGGGGACCTCGGGATGATTGCTGAGTTTAACTGCAATCCTACGCTCTACCGCTGAGCTATTGACGCTTGCTTTGATTTGCTGGATGATGATACTCGGCCTCAATTTTGCAATATAAAGTGCATTTCTTTCTTGTCTGCGATGAAATGACTCGGAAAGAGCGATAGAGATGAGCAATACGTGCAAGATTACTGGTGGCTGGCTCAGCAATCATCCCGATGTGCCCAGTTCGATCCCAGGTTGGCGCTTCTCTTTTGCCTAGGCCTTCTGTTTTGCCTTCTGGGACGGCAGCACGAGGCGCCGGTTACGCAGCGCCTCCAGACGCGGGGACTGTTCCATAGATGTCTCAGAAGTGAGGAGCGGATTGGCGGGTACAGTATAGCAGAATAGATATTGTCCTTCCGCTGCTCCGGTACTGTATTTGCCCCTGGGATGCAACGACGGAGCAACGGCAGTGTAGTGAGATGGCTTTCTCATTTCAAAATTAGGGAGACTAGTCTACAAAGGCCTAAAGTGAAGAGTACAGGGCGGGTCCACTTAATTCTAAATAAGGGCCCACCGCGAAGGATAGCAGAGGCGCAGATCTGGATGATAAGAGCGATTAGTAAAAAACGCAGATCGAGAGGCTCTTGTGGTGCGCTGGCGATGGTGCCACGGTTCGGGGCCGGGCTGAGGCCTGAGGCGACGACAACCCACGATGCAAGCGGACGGGGCGGCTCGAAATAAGGCGGACTCGTCAGCGTTTTCAGAGGGCAAAGTGGCGTTTGCGCATCGCAATCGGGGTCATTTCGCAAAGCCCTTGCAGTTTTGGCCGGGGGTGGGCCGTGTGGCTGGGGCTCAACGATGGTTGCGCGTCCGGAGACTCCGCCTCTGACGGTGATGCAAGGCGCATCCATGAGCCTGCGACAGCCGCCCTTCGACGCCGATCCCGTTCGGTTGGAATTTGCATGTTAATGGTCTACACCCGCTCTTCGACACGCATCGTCGACCGACTCCTTCGCTCCCCGCTAAACGCCGTTGCACCGTCCTCGCCGCTCGCTCCAACTCTCACACCTCGCTCACTCCGCGCGCCGCCCCATGCTGCCCACCGCCGACGACTGCGATGACTGCGTTCCCGACTACATGCGCCGCTCGGCGTCGAGCACTCTGTTCTCGTGCCTGCCCTTCGTCGCCACCTTCCTCGTAGTCGCCCTCATCGTGCACCACCGCCTGTTCCCGCTGCTCTCGGGCTCGCAATCGCCCACCTCGCCGCCGCCGCCGCACCACCATGAGTCGCACTCGCCCACGACTGCCGTCGCCTTCCGCGAGCCGTGGAGGCGGAAGTTCGGCGCTCCGTCGGCTCAGCGCGTCGCCGGGCTCGTCTTCTCGACCAACGTGGCCCTGAGCACCGTGCTGGTCGAGCTCATTCTCTGCGAAATCTCGAACTCGCTCAACCAGGCCGCCCGCGGCCTGGCCCTCCGCACCACCCTCTCGCTGCTGCTGGTCCTGATGATACTGGTCACGCCCGCCCTGGAAATCCACTCGGTCATTTCCGCCGGAGGATGGAGCTTCACCGATTCGGGCAAGGGGGGGAGGATCAAGATTGCGTGGTTGCTGGAGGGCGTTGGAATGTCGCTTTGGTTGCTGGGTTTCTGGTGGTTGGGCGAGGGGCTGCTGGGCAGCTACCTGCACGAGAAGAGCTATGTGAACAAGCACAGCTTCAGCGAAGGATGTCTCGAGCGGATCGGTGTCATTGGCGTCAGCCTGATGGCCAGTCTTGCAGGCTTTGCCGCCGTTAGTTCTCTGTGGCAGAACTTTGGCGTCAAGCAGAAGACGGTGAGTGCTGCTCTGCTTGTGAAAAGGGATCCTCCACTAACGGCAACAGATCACAGAGGCAGACATTGCTCGCAAGCAGGCTGGCCTGGACGCAACGAATGACATGCTGCAGGCCAAGCAAAGTCGGCTGCGTGCCGTGCAGCGCCGCCTGTCCGAGAACCAGCAAGAAGGCTTCATGACGCGCGTTATCGGAAGCATCCGCGGCAACGCCGAGCAGCAGGAGCGCCAGAGCCTGGAGCTCGAGATCTCCGGCTTGGAGACCATGGCAGCCGGGCTCTCCAACTCGCTGCTGGCCATGCAGAACAGACGTCAAGCCCAGCTGCGGTCCAAGACGGCCGTGGGCAAGCTGCTCAACCTCTTCTCGTACATTTTCTCCATTTACTGTCTGTACCGCATCGGTGCAACCACACTGACGACATTCCGCCGCCTGCACTCGCCCGGCACCAACTTCTCCAACAGCGACCCCATCAACAACATCCTCGCCCTGCTGGCCAAGCACTGGGACCCGTCGCTGGACCGCGCCGCCTGGTCGCGCCAGATTTCCTTCTTGCTGGCCGGCGTCATGCTGCTGGCCTCGTTCAACAGCGTGCTGCAGACGTTCCTGCTGCTCTCGCGCCTGGCCGGCCCCGCCCTGGCCCTGCTGCAGCACGCCCGCTCCAACCTCGCCCTCATCGTGTCGCAGATCTCTGCCGCCTACGTCATCAGCTCCGCCCTGCTGCTGCGCTCCAACCTGCCGCCCGAGTACCGCGGTGTCATCAGCGAGGCCCTCGGCGCCCCGCTCGAGCCCGGTTTCGTCGAGCGCTGGTTCGAGGGCTGGTTCCTGGCCGCCTGCGTCGCCTCGGCCCTCGGCGTGTGGTTGGGCAAGAAGGTGAGGATGGGCGAGTGGGGAGGCGACTTGGACGACGATTACGCCGAGGCCGACGTCGAGATGGGGAAGATGAGCTGAGAAAGGGTGGATGATCCTCTGAAACTTTTTCTCCTTTGTTGTTGATTTGACATTATGAACCTTGTAATCACACCCCAAGAGGAAAAAAGGACGTGCCTCACGACTGTGGACGGGCATCATGCGGATTGCATAAGCGATGGCTGGACCTTTCGCACTACGCACTGCATTTACATGTATTCGCAACCAAGAATCAATAGAGCAATCTGACGTTATAATGAGCTTTCACTTGGCTGTGTTGAGGCTTGGCAGCTTCTAAGATGTGACGTCCAGGCTTCGGTCATGGCACTTGCAGACAACCTTCGCATATCATTCAAGTCTCCACTTTATCATGGAGATATAGACCATTTTTCCACCGCTGCGGGTGATGTCGCTAGTCTGTCGAGGGCGAACGGGGGATAGTTATGGTGATGTCACCCTCTGCGTCCTCGTCCGATATGTTCATGTCAAGTGAGATAGCAGAAATGAAAGACAGAGAGCACTCACTCGAACAAAACCTCCTACTCCAATCCATCAACATGCCTCACTCCAAGGTTCCCGGCGACCAGGCACCACCAGCGAGAAATTTCTGAAGGAGGCGCAGTGTACCGTAGTTGCCCCCCTGCCACCCTCGTCAGTTTGCAATCACTCACGACAACAACACGATACTCTCTACAGCCCACGGTCTCGGCGCTGACAACGTGCCGGCGCACGAGGAGGGTGCCGGCGCTGCGGGTGGTGACGCTCCCGTTGCCGGCGATTCGTACGCCAGCGTCGGCGTCGGCTCGCATGCTACCAACGTGCCTGGCGGCGAGCATGGCAACGTTGGCCAGAAGGTCAACGAGAGACCTGCTCAGTAGAGAAGCATGGTTTGGGCAATGGGGGAATTCTTGGTCTTATATTAGAAGGGGGCAATTCCTGGGTTACGAGTAATGGAGCAATCAAATTAAGCTTAACGATTTAAGCTTTCGATCTTGGAGTTTGCTGTGCCGTGCCGCTACTTAAGGTTGCGAGAGAATCAAGCTTTCCGACTTCCTGACTCCTTAGAGAGACTGCATCCTGTTTATCCAGATGTGAATGTGCGCTTCAAAAACTACACAATGTCAGCCATTCACTTCAATTAAGGACGTACAGGCGGATGTTAAAGCCGAAGTTGAATGCCAGCGCGAACAGTGGCAGTATTCATCAATTCAATTTCTCTGTCCAGAGAATTGTTTCAGCTACCCATAGTTCAAGTGTTTGATACACAGAAAAAAAAATCGTGCTTGTTTTTGATTGCAGGACCTTTGTATTATCTCGGAGAGACAGACTCATTCAATTGATTTGTAAAACAGTTCCACGCATCGTTCAGGAGGTTTCACATAAAAGTTTTGTATGTTGTCAAAATATTTACATTGAAGTTCAAATGTTTGTTCAGCGACTGCGCATTATCGCATGAGTTGCTTTATTTCCACCCAGTACATCATCCCATTTCTATTTCTAGACACATTCCCGTACCGCCATGCCATCAAAAATCAAAAATCGTACTCAACCGGCCATTTAAGGGCAGTTGAGGTCGAAGAGGGCGCCGAAGTTGTCGTCGACGACGCCGAAGTCCTGGGCCTCGGTCGAGGTGTCGTGAAGAGTGTACCACCAGATGGAGTAGCTGGAGGCGTACTTGCACAGCACGGCATCCCAGAAGATCTTGGCGTTCTCCTTGTTGGCGATGCTGTTGCCGAAGTTGGGGCCGCCAGTGGGCCAGCCGGTCTCGGTGATCCACAGGTGGGCGGCCGGGTTGTACTGGTTGATGAAGCTCTGCGTCTCGTCCAGGGCCTTCTGGAACGTCTCCTGGGCCTGGTCGGGGGTCACGCCCTGCCAGTAGGGGTAGGCGTCAACGCCGAGGAAGTCGACGGCCTGGATAAGATCGGCCGACGAGGCGTTGAACGCGTTGTACGTGTCGACGTGGCCGACCCAGATGCCCTTGCCACCGTACTTGTCCTGCGAGATCATGCCGCGGACGTCGTAGACCTGCTCGGCCAGGCGCCACGAGTGCGTGTCGCCACGGTACAGGTCCTCACTGCCGACCGACACGGCCGAGATCCAGTCGACGCCGTACTTGGAGATGGCCGCCTCGAGAGCCGCCTTCTCGGCGCTGTAGTGGGCGTCATCCTCGGTCCAGATGCCGACCAGGAGCTGAATGCCGGCGTCCTTGGCAGCGGGGACGGCCAGCTCAAGCGTGTTGCAGTCGGAGGCGGCGTAGACACGGACGTCCTTGAAGTTGCCGGGCAGGTTCTTCATGCCCTTGAAGTCTTGGGCCCACTGAGCCTGGGTCTTGCAGCTGCCATCGGCGTTGGTGGCGCCAATGTTGAAGCCCTTGCGGAAAGCGCTGGCCAGCGGGGCGGCACCGGCGAGGAGGACGGCGGCGTTGGTGAGCCTCATTGTGAAATTATTAAGCTATTAACGATTGTGTGATTGTAAAAACGAAGGACTACGGCACCAATTGATGACCGTGGAGGGAGAATGAGTGAGAGAGAGGAAGGGTGGAGGATGGAAGAAGAGCGGGAGGGAGCCGTGTGAATAAATAGAAACGTCGGCATGGGTGGATGTGGTGTGGACGGGCTCCACGTCGATGATCAGCTGCAGGGGTGTGCGGCCTTGATCCCAGCGGGCCATCGGGCTAATCTCGTAAAGGTCGAGCGATTTAATGGGCCAGAGCAGGGGAAGGGGCGGAATGAGACAGGAGAAACAGTATTTCCATTGCCGGGGCCATTGGCTGGCCTGCGGCAGACGGGGGGTGCGGGAATGAGGCGCGTTTTCCGGTGGTGGTCGGGAGAGGCACGGCGGCTTGCAGTCGGCACAGCCTCTCCCGGAGCGCCACCCATCCCCACCAACCACGAGCGAGATTGTTCGCTGCAAGGCCAGCCAAGGGCTAGACCGCCGCCATGTGACGTACGTCGTGCGATCCGTGGTCAATGGCTTGCTGCTTATTTCCTCTTGTGCCACGCCAAGAGCGAGCGCTGCGTAAGCGATGCGGCTGAAAGACTGATGTGCACTCCGTCATAGCCGTATCGTTCTGGAACCGTCTGCTGCTGGGGGATTGACGGTAGCCCTACGTACCGGTCAGGCGGCAGTTGTGGAGAGGGCGTTGATGCTCGGAAATGAAAGGAGCTTGTGTGGCTGCGAACGGACCCAGCCTCTCCACCAAGGGGCATGAATTGCATGGACCATGTGCTCCCGCGCCGTTCCTCTGCCGTCCAGCTCTACTTCTATTCATATCTACTCTGTCTTGTCCGTTGATCGTCGAAGGATTTTCTAATTTTGCTCCCAGCTGACAGCAGACGCTGTGGTCTGTACGACTTCGCTTCGATACGAGAAGCCGTATTCTTTGGGCAAGAGAAGTTCGCTCAGGCCTTTCTTGGCGTCCCGAAAGGGCTTCACAGCCAGGGTAGGTCTAGCAGATGCAGACGGTCCACCGTAACATAGGGCTGCGAGTGCTGGAAGTCGAAAGCTTTGATCAGGCCGACCAAGTGCGTGGCTGCAGCACACAGCACCAGCACATGGAATATCTGGTGCGAGCTTCCCCAGATGTCAAAGCGGCCCGGCCAAATGCGTTCGGGAAATCGGATCTAGGAGCATCGTCAAGACACAGCATACAATAGGCGACACGAGCATTGGGAAAATCTTACGGCATATATGGCAGCACCAGCGATGTACATGAGCCCATGCGCGACCAGCCAATCGAGGGCGATCCTTTCCCTTAAGGCCAGGAGCCCGTACAACTTGAGGCCGCTCACGACGGGGAAGATGGCGGACAGGCCGAGCCCGACGAACATGGCAGCTCGGACGGGACGGAAGGCGGGCGAGCGGAATTTGTCCAGGACGGCGGCTACGGCACAGGCGATGCTGTTGGTCGTGATCTGGGCGGTGTCAGCTCGTCTCCTTCGGGCCATGTGCGAGACGGACCATGATCCAATAGAAGCGCACGTAGGACGGATGTTCTAGAAGGCCGTAGTACACGCTCGGGATGAAGCTCCCCCAAATCAGGAAAACGATGCCCATGTAGTCCAGCTTGTTGCCAAAGCGCGAGACGTGCGGCGAGTGGTTGCTGATCAGGTGGTAGGTGCCGCTCATGCCAAGGCAGATGGTAGCACCCAGGAAGAAGCAGCCAAACATGACCACGTCCTCGTGCGTGGCCGTGTCGTAGCGCGGCCTGAGGGCGCCGTACAGGGCACACCCTCCGGAAACGGCGGCAACGGCACCCAGCAGGTGCGTGTAGACGTTGACCGTCTCATTGTGCAGGTAGAACAGGCTCTTTGCAGACTTGCGGAAGGAATTTGAGGCTGGGCGGTAGCCGCTCTGGATGTAGTGGTTGTCCTGCTGCCAAGGGTGGATTTCGTGCCAGAGGAGGGTCAGGCGCGTTTCAGCGCGCTCTTTTGCTGAAGCCATGGCTATGGCGGAGAAAGAGTTTGTGGATGAGCAGTTGTTGGGCGAGGAGCCACGGCCTGACTCGTGCGGTGGTGTCAATCGCGCCTGCCTCGCCAACACCACCCCGCCATAGCTCCGACACCGCCCTCAACCGCTGTCACCGACAATGAACGCCCCCCAGCGGCCCGTTGGCCGTCGAGGCCCGTCGATGCAATGGAGCAGGCTCAAGCCAGGCCCTTCAGACCCGCTCGAGGCCTACGGCCTGCCTTCCAAGGGCGAGACAAGGAAAGCCTAGCTTTGGCCCTCGCTGCTCTTCTCTCCTAACGCCCACCAGGCTCAATGACGCCCGCGCCCAGGAGTCCTTCTATAACAAAATCGTAGACCGCTACATGAAGTTCTGCGCAGCTTCCGGCGGCGGCGACAAGCTGGCCGAGCAGTTCGCCGCCATGTCCGTCTCTCAGACAAACCCGGCCCCGGCCCCAAAAGTATCACAGTCCCCGTCTCCCCCGGGCGCGCGTCCTTCTCTGGCCTCGCCGAAGACCGTGCCGCTGACTCCCTCGACCGTCCGTCCGACTAAGCGCGACGCTTCGCAGACGCTCGATTCGCCGCCCGTCTCGTCACCCAACCCGACTGCCGAGCTCGGCACCATCCTGTCCGCCATGCGCAAGCTCCGCGAGGCCATCGTAGCTTCCCACCGCACCGATCACTTCGCTCAGCGCGCCTACATCTTCATCATACACGCCGCCATCCTGACCAAGTCCTGGGAGTCGTATCTGCCCGCCCTGCGCTATCTCCTCAACCACATCCACGCCCACACCCCCATGACAAGCTCCGAGTTCAACGAGTTTGCCGGCTACTACGTGCTCGACCTGGCTTGCCGCCAAGGAGACCTTGCCTCCGCCTTTGCGCACAGGTCCAGGCTAGGCCTCGCCTATTCAGACCCGACGGGCCGTGTCGATCGCCTGCTCCGAGCGCTGGTTATGGATGACTGGATCAGCTTTTGGCAGCTGCATAAGCTGGTCGACGGCTACCAGAAGCGCATTCTCGAGTTCAAGGAGGACGACATCCGCCTCCACGCTCTCAAGTGCCTTGGTAGGAGCTACTTCGGCGCTGAAAAGGGGTACATCGAGAAGTGCACTGGCCGCGATTGGGATCAGCTCGTAAAGAGCGGGGTCGGGTGGGAACTTCACGAGGGGGATAAGGTCGTTATCCGCCGTCCAAAAGCAAGGTGAGCTTATCGGTCAGTACGCGCTTCGTCATGTTTATTGCTGTCTGTGCATGCATTCTGTGGAGTCATTGGTTAGGTTAGTATACCCCTGAGCTCCTTTCTGTCGTATATCAAAAGGCACTGTTAGAACTGCAGTGCCGAAAACATGAGTCACGTTAACAGCAAACAAGAGTGGTGTTCTCGAATCGTGACTGCGTGACTTTCATGGCAAAGACATTCATATTGCTGCATCCGATGGCTCCAGAATTCGGATGTGCTGCAAGAGACATGTTAAATTCGTCATGACACTTTTTACGAGCTTCAGGACCTCGAGAGACACTGAAAGCTTGTCCAACGCATTGCCAGGTCTTCAGTAAAACTCCGCTAAACATTTTAACAAAGTACTACAGTGTACTTTCCCGTAATCATTCACTGTAAACGAAGACATTCGCATGCTTACGCCGTGAATTCCTACATTGAAATAAACTGTACTTTCCCCTCGAATTTTTGAGTATCTTGCTTGGGCTTTGGTTCTCATTTGTGTGAGTCTCGTTTATCACTGCTGAATAACGCCATGAATACCGGACATCGCGAGGGCAGAATCATCCCATTATCAAACGAACCCCCGTTCCTCTTTCTTGAAAGCGTTGCTGGACTGATCTCGGAATGCTGCCCTGCACACAGTCAGCTTTATCGACATCAATACTCTGGCCGAAACATACCTCCACCTCACTCATCTCTCCAGCGGAAATCACACAAGCTCGCCCCCTCAACAGCGCAGTCAGGATCCCGTCCCTTAACTTCCGCTTCCTCGCCTGCGTACTCATTCATATCCTCCATGATCTTCATATTCTCCACCGGCACTCTTATCTTCCTTCCCCGTCCCTTCTCTCTTTTGCCTTCCCCATCCATTTCCTCCACAACCTTGCCATTTCTATTATCTACAAAAACATACTTATCTGAGTACTACTTGACTACTAAACTGGTATTGGATGCAGGATGAGCGGCAGCACACTGTGATGAAAAAAACATCTATGCGTAATCATACGGGTGATGGGGTACAGTAGTAATGCTGTTGTGATAAAGGTTGATGATGACAAGCTGAACGAGGGGCGTAGTGGGCACATGATCAGCGGTGTATCATCATGGCGCTGGAGGCTACGGACATTATGCAGCCAGGTCCAAGGGTGGATCTCTTGACAGAAAATAGCAATATGGCTGGTCAATGGGGTCGAGGAGTTGAAAGTGTTGGTGGGGGTGCAGTAAAAAAGGGAATTCTGAGCAGGGTCAAGGATGGTCAGGTGGTGTTCGACTATCAGGAGAAGAAATTCAGGAAAAGGAAATCCAGGAATAGCGTGAAGGGAAAGGGGAAGAGGTGGATAAAAGTAAGAGGAGTGGTTTTGGTGATGTTTGTATCGTGCGGGTAGTCGTTCCTTTTCTTGACTGGTAGAAGTGGTAGGACGTGGGGTAGTGAGAAAAAGAGAGAGAGTGTGTGTGTGTAATTGGATTTTGCGCTGATGATGCAGAATGAATCGGAAACTGCTGTTGCTCACTTTATCGGCCAGTTACTGGCCGTATATATATGCGTTAGTAGAATGAACGTATTCTCGTAAGGAAGTTGCCGTTGAAGTAAGGAATGCAATGCTGATTATCCGCAAAACAAAAGAATGAAAGCCGCGATTTCATGAAGAAAATGGTAAGCACAGACTTGGGTGTCACAGCAGGCATAGTGAACTGGGGATTGACCTGCTCGTAAAACTCCTTTCTAAACAAGTGCTTGAACTCCAGTTAGAACTACGCACTTTGAAAAATTTCCTGTAGAGCATAATCTGATTGTGTAGGCACAAGAATGGAGTCAGTGGCCACATATTTCCCAGAAAATTCTGATGGAATGTCAACAACAGTGGAAGCACGGTCGACAAACGAGCGCGTTTCACATATGAATAATCAGGTCTAGATATGTGCAAAAGTGAGTAGCACTGCCGTTAACAAGGCGAACTAGATAAGGTTTTCGGCATCTGAAGGTATACTTCAGTATCACAGCTCAAGTATTCATTATCGAGATCAAAATTTCATACCCACCGGACCTACTAAATGCAGACAAGGTCACTCTCGAAAGTGTGTGATTACCTTGTACACTCAGTCTCGTAGTGCCCAAATCTGTCAAAACCGATTCGCCCCTTGCAGCTGATAAAAATTTGGCGGCCTACCCCTGTGGTGAGTGGTGCGGTACGCTACTATGTAGCAGTCTCCCTGTTACCATCACGTCTGGAAGCAGAAGATTTGGCAATTGCATCCCACACCAGTAAACTTTTTAGTTATGTCTTTTTTTTATTCGAGAGAGAGAGATACGAGGTCCATTATCGAGGATGTTACCAGTCTAGCTTAGAGACAGAGTATAAGAAGAAGAGCGTTCGACAAGGCAATCACAGGAACCAGACACCGTGGAGACGGAATAAGGAGCGACGTACGAAGGGGCTAGAATCATGTCTGGCGATTCAGTCGTGAAAAGGAAGGCGCAGTCCGGAAAATTTACTGGATAGAAACTCAGGAAGCACCGCTCATCGAAACGAGCCGAGGCCACAGCGCAGCAGCGCAGAAGTCTGAAGAGACGGCCTCGCAAAACTTCGATTTTGGATTTGTGTTACACACAATGCCATAACATGCAGTGGTTGTTTCTCATTATTGTGCAACTGTGCTCGGGATTTTCTCGGTAGAAAGAAAAATTATACGGTATTAAGCATTGCGGGCCGGGTTGTAATCATCCAAAGGCGCGGTGGCCTAATGGTAAGGCGGTAAGTCATCACAACATCACACCTCAACATCAACAACGTACTAATTGAAATATAGTTGCTTTCCGGCTTCCAAGCAGTGGAACATGGCAAAGATTGTGGGTTCGAGTCCCATCCGCGTCGAGCGTATCTTTTTTTGCTTCTCCTGGGGCCGTGGGCGAGGGAGTGATGTTTTGTGCCCCACCGGGTGGGCACAGCGGGCGGCAGAGCTGCATCGGAGCAAACTCCTCCCGCGGAAACCGCCATGGCGGTGACGGGCGGGGTAGCATTGCATCCAACATGGCGGTGGGTGGGAATGCAGGGACTGAACCCTTGGAGTGGGACCCCGGCGTCGAGAGGCGAGAGCTCTCTGTACCCAATGATTCTTTTTCCCAGCCAACGCATGCGGTGGGTCAAACTTCAGCCTTACTTTTGCCGTGAAGAGTGATTGGTCGAAGGAGGGCATTTCGTGCTGCACGTCGAAGGACAGCAGGATCGGGCAAGGGTGCAGCTCGGCTGGCATTCGCTCGATGGTCAGGGAAAGCCCTATGCCGCCATGACCCCACATCGGATACAACGTTCATACTACGCTCCTTTCGCCTGTGCTGAGCACGACACCGGCTGCTATCGGCTTTTGGCGCCTATCATTTCCGCTCAATCTTCGCCGATGGATCATGGTGCGGCGCTCAGGGGGGTGGAGGAGTCTGTGAAGAAGTAAAAGACGGACGGACATGCATGTGTCGATCGCTGGGATGTTGCTCCTGCTGCTCAAACCGCGCAACGAGCGGGAAGCAACTGTCTTCTGACTACTGGCCTACAAGGCGTAAAAACGATCCTCCGGTCCATATTCAAGGACAGATGACTGCCACTCGAACAAAAAAAAAAAATGCTCCTTTGTTGACTGTGATGCTTCTTCGATCCAACATAAGAGCGTAAATTTCTGCGTGAAAAGGATGCTATTAGCTTCTTCTGTCTCAGCCATCAAGGAACTTATCTCCGACGGAAGATGTCCGGCCTCACACGCGACACCAGTGTGGCTCTGCACGCCATTTGCTTCATTCAGTAAAAGACCGTGTGGCTTGGCGAAAACCGCGGATGCCCAACGTGCATCAGAATGCGAGGCGCCGGCACAACGAATGAAGAACAGAATCCCTAGTGTAGACAGCTATTTTAGCATGCATTCAAGGAGGCGAGCTGCATGCATGAAGCCCGAGTGTCAGCAAGAATATCCCATTACGCGTCGCGCACATCGGCTTTTTAGATGCCCAACAGGTTCCGAGGCGAAAAATAGTCAGGCAGCAGCAGTGTTGGTGAGGGGTCGGAAGGAGCGACACAGGAGAAGCGAGCTGCTCCGCTGATCCGCTGTGTCGGAATGCTGGGACAAAAGGAGAAGCGGAGTGTGGGTAGGAGCCATCCGTGCTTCCGACTCTAAGACACGCTGCCTGGACGTCTTGCATGCTCCCTGCATCGGCACTAAAGTCCTTATCAGGATGGAGCGGCGGTGCTTTCCCTACTTTTTCTGCGAAAGCAATTTGGGATTCGCTTTCGGATTCGGCCAAAGCGAATCTCTATCTATGTACCAACTCACGTGTAAAATGCATTACGATACAACTCGATCCATATTGTAACTCTGCCTATCTCTGATCCCTAACAAGTGATCCGAGAAAGCATTCCACCCTCAGGCGTCCGAGAGCCATCCCCAAGCATCAAAACCACTTCATAAAATGCAATGACACAGCCGTGTGGATTCGGGTATGCAGCCCATTGTGAATATAATGCTCCGTACGCCCCAATGTGCCCTCTCGTCAGTGCCCATGGTCCCCTGTAATGCCAGTGCAAAATGCGAATGCAAGAGAATGCTAATGTCAACCCTAGAGTTTGGTGCGATGAATAAAGGGGTGCTTCAGAGCTTCCGTGGGCGTGATGCGCTTTTCAGGATTGAGCGCTAGGCACTTGTCCAGGAGGTCGTAGAAGAGGTTGATCTCCTTGATTTCAGCCTCGCTCAACCCCTTGGTGCTACTGATCAGGCGAGACTTGAGATCACGGCTTGGCTTGACGAAATTCATCATACGAGTCACGTCCTGTGTGCTCTTTGTCAGTATCTCCTCTCGTGCCGATACATCGGGCCGGGCCAACATACCTTTCCAGTTATTTTGTCGGTCTCCACACTTCGGAACATTTGAAAATTGACGTCGAAATGTTCGAACACGTAATCAGCCCATCCCTTTTTCAGAAGCTTAGGGCTAAGTTTGCCGCGGCATTCCTGGATGGACCGGAGCATCTGGTTGTTGTCGCGTCCCGTGAACAGAATCTTGCCCGTGTAGAGCTCGAAAAGAGTGCACCCGACAGCCCACATGTCGATGCCGTAGTCGTGAGGAATCCCTAGCATGATCTCTGGGGCGCGATAGAAGCGACTCACCAACAACCCAGCCGGAACCTCGCATTCTGAGATGTCCGCCGCGGATCCCAGATCGCAAATCTTGAGAATGGTCCGATTTTCATTGACCAGCATGTTGTCGGGCTTGATATCCGCGTGAACAATGTTGCACTTGCGGAGCAGACTCAGGGCGACGAACATCTGCTGAGCATAAGAGCGGACTGCCTTCAAATGAAGTCCCACATCGCGGCCAAACTTTTTCAAGACTTCACGTAAGTTAATGCTGAGATGCTCGAAGACCATGCAAAGGTGGTGCTTATGATCGAACGACCTCTCAAGCCGGATGCAGTGCCGTTTGTCCTCGGGGTCGTTGTCAATGAGCTTCTCCAGCATCTCAATCTCTTTTACACCGGCTTTTCGCAAAATCTCGTCGTTGCGGATGATCTTGATCGCGACGAGGTTGCCGGTCCTGATATCCTTTGCACGGACGACCTCCGAGAACACTCCCTTACCCAGACGAGCTTGAACCTCGTACCGGTCGTCGAGAAGCTCGTTGAGAATAACCTTGTAGTACCCTTGCGGGTCGTCCCAGACGTCGAGCATGCTGCTGTCCAGTTTTTTGACTTGCGGCGCCTTTGCATTCTCAGTGTTCTCGCTAACTTTGGCAGGGGTCTCAGCGAACATGTCGTCATCGTCATCCTCGGCGAACATGTCGAAGTCATCTTTGGCCTTCTTCGCGGAGGCGTCATCGGCCTTGGATTCTGCAATGGGGGCCTCGCGTGGTTCCGGCTGAACTTCAACCTCATTGTAGGCCGCGGCTGACACATCTTGGCTGTGTCGTCGGTCAATTCTGGCCCTGTCCTCCTGAGTGTCCATGGTTGGATCATAGTCAGCAGCAGAGGGCCCTTCGGCATCAGCAGTATCCACACGCTTGCGATTGGCAAGCTCTTCGTCGTTTTGAACTGCAACAACTGGTGGTGAAGCTGGTGCGGAGCTGTCTTGCGGAGTGCTGGGTGACGTCACCATGGGTGAGACTGAATGCACGTCAGCTGCAAGTACACCACTGCTGGTGTAATACATACCAGAACGCTCCGTATGACCACCGGGACTCTCGGCTTGTGGGGTTGAATGCCCTGATTCAATCCCAGGTTGCAGAACTTGAACACGCAGAGGCGTAGACTGGCCCATGTACTTAGCTTTGATTGCTTCCCTCCTCTTGCGACGTCGCTCCACTTCAGCGTCGTAGTTAACGGACTCAGGTTCGGGTTCGGGCTGATCTTGGTTGTGTGCATCAACCATTTCGGCATCTCCGCTCGCCCCGTTCGGAGCTTCGGCTGGACTGCATTGCATCAGTGGACCGCCAACATCAAACATAGAATGCACGGACCTGGTGGTCTCAGCATCAGCATCTCCCATGGCCGTGTCCTTCCGTACATCCTGCGGCGCAGAACGAGAAGGAACGCCCTGTCGCGCCGGGGTGCGGCTTCCGTGCCCACTGTTGACTCGCTCAGTGCCTGGATGCTCCCGTGAGCGCCAATCTGCCCCGTTCTCCCGACCTTGCTGCCTCCGATCTCTCCGCTCCGGTTCATGTCTTCCATTGCGCCTGTCATAAGCCCTGTCGGGCCCTCCCCTCCTGGGCGGCGAACGGCTGCGTGTTGAGTGCCTGCTGTAGCGGTTGCGTTCGCGGTCTCGGGGATCGTCGTACCTCGACGATAAGCGGGACGAGTCGCCGCGATCTAGATCGGCATACGACACACGATGTCGGCGGTCATCGTCGTATGAGCGTCTCTCTTCGTAGCGAACCTTGAAGTGGCGTGGATCGCGACGGTCCCGGTCGCTGTAAAAGTCATCGTCCCGGCGGCGCTTTTCTCCGCGCGGCGAGCGGTGTCTGTAGGGAGAGCGCGAGCGGTGGCGGCGAGGAGGGTCCTCATACGCGTCCCTCGGAGATCTCGAATCTGATGCGCGGGGTCTGGAGTGACGGTCAACGCTGATGCCCCTCGACGATGGCTGAGCCGTAGTTGCCTTGTCGACCTCGTGTTCGTGGATCTCTCCCTCAGATTCGGAGCGTGAGCTCATCTTGACTGTAGCTAACCTGTGCGGAATCTAGTTGCCTGCGGCGGAGATGTGGAGGGTTGCAGATTAGCTTGCGTCTCTGCGTAGAAGGCAGGCCTGACAGAAGTCGAACCAGCGAGATGTGTTCCTTCCTCCTGAACCCCCGACGTGGAGACTCTGCTGCGAACCCTGCGGGCGCAATGTGGCGAGGCGAAAAACGAAGTGCTGGCAACGCGATTGCCCCGCGCGCACGTAGATAATGGATGAAGAAGCTCCGGCTGCGCAAAAGTGACGCGGTTGCGGCTCATGCGCTGCATCTAGAAAGGGCGTAGGTCGGTCGTAACTTCTGCGGGCTGCCAAGACGCAGCCGCGACCTCGCTGATTTTCTGCTCGGGCGTAAATTTCTGGCTTGGCGCTATGTGGCTGATGACCTGGCTCGTTTGCTTTGTAATAAACACGATCTGGCCAATCCGTGCCTCTCGTTGAGGTGAGCTCACGGACCACAGATACCGCGCTAACGTTATTTATGCCTGCAACCGTGGTGCGTTGTATGGGAACTAAAGCAGCACTAAACACGACGCCGTTGCTGCTACCCGTGAGACAATAGTAGCCTTAGAAAGAGCTGCTCCAGAAACTCAACTGCTTATCTCTTAGAATGTCTCCGACTTGTACTTTCACCTTTTTTTATCTAACATACTCATTATCTCGTTCGCCGTTCTGAAGGGTTAACGTTTCGCCGAAATGCATAAGGCAAGGACTTCTTTGGTTGCCGTGGGCTATCCACATTTCAATTTACTTTAACCTGAGACTGAAAGGGTCCCTCACCCGAACGCATTACGGATCGCTGCTCAAGTCCTGAATTTTGGTGGTGTGAGGGTGGTAGAGAAATTGCTGCACCCTCAACTAACGTATGAGGCAGCTGCTTGTGATTGATTCATGGATATGTCTCGGCTTTCAGTAGAAGTAACTCTCTGATTGGTTTGTTGTCTCGCGTTACTCAGATGACGAAACAACCGGCAAATGCGACCGATTTGCTAAGTCATCAGCCCGCAGATCGTTATGCTCATCCCTCTTATTATTTCGTTGGTCTCAGTGCGCGAGCGTTGGTCCACCTGGCACCCGCCTCCCCGCCATTCCGAAATTCGCTCGCAGTGATCAGGTAGCGGCGCAGGCGCAAACACGGACGAGAGTCACAACCGATATAGCAAACCCGTGGGCACATGAAGGAGGGGTCATGAGCGAGAGGTGGTCCCGTTGCCTGGTGTCGTAACCACGGCCCATGATTCGAGGGCTCCGATCGCTGCTATATGGAGAGGGCTGCCCTGTGAGAATCTTCATCTATGTCTGGCAAGGGAAAGGCGCTCATGCACCAAAACACCCGCTCCGGCGGGGGCAGCAATCTCCCGCCACCAGCAAGCAGCTCCTGGACCTGTCCAGCGGCCTGACCAGCATGATGCCACTTGTGGCCTGAGGACGCGGGCGCTTGCGGAACGCTTGACTTCATCAAAGCTAGCCACGCATGCTTTCCTTTTACCCCAAGCCATCTGGTAGAACTGGCTTGGATCTAAGAAAAGTCACCCCTGCGCCAATAAAGCAAATGACTCGAAAGCCGAGTTTCGAGGCGCGCTCATTGGAAACGGTTGCGCAGGATGCATGTCGGCGCAGCGCAAGAGAGGTTTCAGCTGGGCCACGCGAACATGTCGTCGACGTCGACGACCTGACCTGACCCACGCAGATGCAACCTCGAGTGGTGGGACCCCTGCTGACGAAGGGAGCTGAAAACCGGGGAGCAGGATCTAATCGGCGCCGCCGTTAGGCCAAGCCGAGTATGTAAAGCGGGCGCCACACGATTCATGATCGCCTCTAGCCAGCGCAGGCGGTTCACGCCGTGGCGGTCTAGCGGCATGCAACTCGGGCACGGGAGCCAACGCTCGCAAGCCTCGCAAAGCTCAGCTCGTGTTCCCGGCGTGTGCCATCGCCTATATGCCGGCAGGCGATTCGAGTGCTGAAGTATAACTGGATCTGGCTAAATTCTTTAGCTCGACGAGGATGGCTGCGCTCGAGTGCCGGTCGATCCTGACCAAGCTCAGAGCTCATGGCTGTCTACGCGCCAGACCATCAGCATTCTGCCGCTCGTCCCCCGGTGATTTACATGTCATGCTGGCTCGAGCGCGAGGCCTGCTGGTCGGCATTTGCCTGCACGCTCTTGGCATCGAACTCACGTCCAGCGCAATAAGCGATGCCTGGAGCCTCAGACATTGCGGGTTCTCGTCTCGGCCTTCTGCGAGGGGAGCCAAGGAGCCTAACGCAAGACGGTTTGCCTAGCAGAAGGCGATCCCGCTACAGGCGAGATCCGAGCAGGACTAGGAGGGGCGCTACTGGTCATCAGGCACGGGTCGGCGTCTGCTTGTACGTGCTCTCGAGCGCCCTACGGTTCCTTCGTACATTCGGGACGCAGGGTGGGAAAAGATGAAGGACCCACAGCCACAAAGTTTTCTGCATCAACACACCCTCAGGGGCGGCGGTGGCGAGTGGACACGCAACCGTCGCCGTCCACTCACGACGCAGCCCGACGCTTCTTTCCCAAGCGGCGGCGTTGGGAGTGCCGGCCTCTGCGCACGGAGATTTGGACGTCGAATCCCGGCCCGTGCAAGCCATACGAGGCAGGCGCGACGAAAGGAGTTCTTTGGGCGTCTAGGACTTGGGCAGCAGCAGTCTGTCCAAGCTCGCAACACCAGCGCTACCGACGTTAACCTCGGAGCCGGCAAGGCACGCGGCTCTGCTGGGCCGTCCGTGTGCAACGGAACAGAGCGGGTGTAGAGGATGCTGATCTGGCGACCCAACGGCGGAGATCAGCAGCAAGCATGTGAGCCTGAGCCAAAAGCCGCATCGGCAACGGATCGCCGTCCCTGACGGAGAAGCGCGCTACGGCGGGGACTGGCTGCGCGATGATTGCAGCGGCTGTCGACGTTGGAGACGCGGGCGCCACCACCACGCGTCATCTGGCGGCTGTGGCTCGTGGAGAGAGTGAAGAAAAGTCGGGCCGATTGCCGTTCTCTGTGTAGTAGAGGGTGAGGGCGAGGGCGAGGGTCCACGATCAACACTTGGCCGCGCAGCGACGGACGACAAGCGCAGGCGTGGCGATCATGTTCCAGACCGGCCGCTTGTGGGGTAGTTCCCGGGAGTGCTGCGAGGTGGAGGACGTCAGGGTGCAGCGGCAGCCGTCAGATCTGGCGCGCACTCATCAGTGCCTCTCCATGGACGGAGCCAGCGCCTGCGAAGCCATGGGCCGGCGGCGGGCAGGCGCTGGGCGGCGGGTGGACCGCGACTCGATTGCTGCGCCCACCGACGATCCCGCTCATCAGGGTGATGCTCGCATGGGTGCTTGAATCAGCGTCTTGGGCGGAGCTGGTATATCTGTGCAAGATCCGGCCGCACTGGGCGTGGGTGGTTCCGGATTAGCTGGGGCTAGCCGACGTAGCGTACCGCAGAGCCAGGACGCGTGCTCGCGCTCGAAACGAGGTGTTTGCTCGCCATTGTCAAAGGCAGAGGCTGTCTTCATCAAACTAGCGGCCCCAGGGTTTAAGAGCAGACGGCAGCGGTAGGGATCAAGGCCCGCGGCTGATCGCGCGGTCGTGGGCAGAAGGCGCATGGTGCGTTTGTCTGCAGCAGTCCACCGCAGGTCCGTCTTTTAAAATCGCCTGCCGGTCCTTTCGCGCAAGCAGGCTCTCGCGCGCCGTCCCCTATTCGCCCGCACGCCTCGATTGCCCGCTCAGGAACACCGCTTAGGAAGCATCTCCGCCCCGGCGCTTGGTTCGGACGTCCACTAGGTGAGGACCCTTATGCGCACTGGGCCGCCCCGATTTGCGCCATTGGGCGCTGATAGTGACCGCCTATAACCTGTGCAGAGACACTCAGTTTTGCGAGGCCAAGGCCGGCCCCAGGCCGTCGCAGTGAGAGAATTGTTAGACCGTCCAGCCGTCCATCCGTGGTATGCGTCCATCAGGTAAGAAAACCGGTGCCTGGCCCTGCGCCTAGCGTCGTGCTTAGCCTTTCCCTCCACTGCGACACGCTGACAGTGCCCAACCCATGGTCTTGTTGTCTTGACACTGACAACAGCAATGTGCAGAATTGCCCATAGACCCGACCCTGCCCTCGTCGGTGACTCCGCAAAACCATTCCACCGCCGCCGTCCCGCCGCCGCCGAGATCTGCAGACGAGACAGATCATCGAGTCATTCTGTCTTCCTCTTCATCCGTCCCCGTCCAAAGAGGTAACATGCCGGCCTACCAGCAGCGGCCTTTGTTTCGACCCATCCAGGTCGGCCCTTCTCCTCCGCAGCTCTCTTCTCAGTCCTCGGACAACACTCCCTCGCCCACCACCACCACTCCCAAGCTCGGCTCCAAGAGGGGGCGCATCACCGCCATAGCTTGCGTGCCGTGCAAGAAGCGAAAGAGCAAGGTGCGTGTCGCGTCCCGCTGCGTCGTCCCACCTCCCACTGACGCCGTGGCCGCCTGCAGTGCAATGGGTTGCAGCCCGTCTGCAACACATGCGCTATCAAAGGCTCGACATGCAGCTACGACATGCGACAGGAACATAGGTGGCAGGGCACGCTGCGTGTGAACGTGAAGAAGCTGGAGCAGGAGCTAGAAGAGGTCAAGTCCGTCCTTCCGTTGCTCGCAACATCGTCCCAGCGCGAGGCTGCAACCCGACTCGCAATCGAGATCCAGAACAACGGCTTTTCCGAGCATTCGGCCGACGAGATGAGGAAGATACTCGAGGGGCCCAGGACGATCCGACCAGAGCCCGACGACGCCGCCCCCGCCGTGGGCTCCTCGTCGTCATCGTCAATCGGCGGCGACCAGAAGAGTGACGTAACGGCGACGGCAGCATCGCCAGAATCGATGCCAGCCTACTACGCGGGATACGAGCAGAACGTCAGTCCTGGCTTCACCCAAGGCCTGCCCACCACCACAGAGGTGTGCTCCACACGCCCCATCAGTCTGAGGTACCTAACACGACGTCGTAGGCGCAATGGTCGGCACATCCCCTCCTGACGACAGGCGACAGCGGCGTATGGATGCCGGACGGCACATTTTCTCCACCGCACGTGCAAACGTCGCCGTATCGGGAAGGGTCAACCGCTCCCGCGGTCTTGTCGCACGGAAAGTTAGTGCCATCAAGCGACGGGCCCGAGCACATCCACTGACCTTTACTACAGCAAGCAGGACATTCTTGGGCCGAGTGCTTCGTCGATTCCCATCGCACCCCATCCCATTAACCACCCATCCATGAATTTCCAGTCAGCCTTGGCGCACGGGTCGTCAATCAATCCAGTGACGTATACCTACGCAACCTTCCGGGAAAGAAAGAGGCAAGAACAAGCGGACGGAGAACCAGATATGAAGGTCTTTGGCGACCGAGAGAACGACATCCGTGGTCTGCTGAATGGGGAGACTGAGTTTAGTAACGAACAGCCTCTGTCGGTCTGGGCTCCACGGGTGGCAAATGTCTTTTTCAACCACGTTGGTATTCCGGAAAAGCTCGCGGCCTGCGAAGTGCTAAAGGAGGTTATGGCGGTATGCATCCAAAGACTTTCCAGCGCTCCCAAGGGGCGGAGTGCCCGGTCTAATATGGTCGGTCCTACTGACAAGCGAAATAGTGGCAAATCTGTCCCAGCCGGCAGAATCTAGAAAGGCTTCCAGAATGGGCGAGACCCACGCAATTTCAGCAGGTCATGCCGCACGATCCGACCATCGACTTTCTCCCCTGGTAGGTTTTCGAATGGCCGGAGTACGGTCCGGGAAGAGGACGGAAAACTCCTAACACTTTGTCCTGTAGGCCTTCTGTCCGCGACTTTTTTCTGCACAACACCGACCAGCACGTAGCAGGCGTCCTCGTAAACCATCTGTCCCTAAATTGGCCCCACGAAGATTCCCATACTGTTTATTGCGAGCCGAGCTCTGGTAAACTGGCCTTGTCAGTTGCCTTCCGCGAGCACATTAGCAACCTCAGCAACTGGACGCTTGCCCCAGAATTGTTCGAACAGATGCCGTTCCTGCTCGGTAAGGTCCGAGCAACAGGGATGCATTGAGGCATGCAACGGTTGAAATGGTCCTGGCGGCACATCCCCCTATGGTTCGGCCCAAACGGACATGTGTGACGATATTCGCAACGGCCTTGGATAAAATGTGTTCACCCAGCACGACGACATGGTTCCCCTCGACTGATAATAAAAAACTATCCGGCGATTGGATCTGCGGGGATTTTGATCCTTGGGAGACGTGGAAAGTAATTAGTTGGAACGGTGCAGTGCTGGACCGAGACAAAATCGGCACCGCTACACATCCTCTCTTTGCAATCTTACCGTCGATCCTGGTAAAATCCGACCTTCACACATAGTTGGCATTGGACTGCTTGCTTTGATGCAATCGTTGATCCAACGAATCTGGTGTGCAACGTGCATGCGCTCCGTCGTGTGTTCATGTTAGATGATCCTTTTCCCCCGTGCGAGTGCCGACCCCAGCTCTTTCATGCTTCACCCCCTTGTACATCAGTTGACATTCCCCCCAAGTTTTCGCGATATTGTATTGTCTTTCTCTTGCTCTTTTCCTTTGTTTCTAGTCGGCAGTGTTGGTACGTGCGTATTAAGCCTTTCGGATTCTGTATTTGTGTTTGAATATTTGACTTTTCCAAGTTTGGTGTTTTGTGATGAACGCCTATGGGCAAAATTGCAGCAAGCGTGGCGCTCAAGAGGAGGGATATCGGTTTTATTCCCAGTACTGTTTGCTTTCCTGCGGTTCCTCGGCGTGTGTGTGTGATCCGATAGACACGAGGGAAGTCTGGCGTTGTGAATTTCGGACGACAGAAGGACCGGCAATCCTTATGCAGAAACTCCTTTTCAGCTTGGCCCACCGTATTCCCTGCGGCTGCCCACCTCGTCAGTCTAGAATCCACGGGGGTCGGTGTCTGACTCAGGACAGATGGGGAAAGGGCCGAAAATGAAGTGAGAAGGGAGGAGGAAGGAGAGGTGGAGCAGCAGCCTGTAGATAAATAAAAATGGGGAGGAGAGGAAAAGCACAGTGTCAGCAAGCCATGCACCACGAGCCAAGCGTTTTGGATTGTGTAAGATCAGGGCCGGGCGACCTTCAGTTCAAGTAGCGCAGCGGCCACGGGCACCGTCGCCAGCTGTGCCCGAATTCTATTAGCATGTATTTCTCCAGGTCGCAACGTAATGGCTTGGGCGGAAATAATCCGGAGCAAACGAGGGGCGTTCGTCTCTTTTAACAGACTGACAGGAACGCCTGATCTGATCGGATTTACAAAACATGCACACGCCCTCGCCTGTCCACACAGTGCGCTCCGATCTTCGCCCATTGCGTCACGGCGCGAATCGGTGCACGGAATGCATCACCCGTTTGGATTCCTCGTAATCTTACTGGTGCACTCCATGCGCTCTTACAACGGCACCTATACAGCGCCGCAGTGAACAATACCTTTGATGGGCCGCAGCGACACATTCACGCCCAAGGACAGGTGCTGCGGTCAAGCCCAGGCCTCAGGCGCCAGAGGCGTGCGGCCCAAGCATTACCCGATCTGGCATTTCTGAGGCGGAAAAAGAAAACAAAACACGCAACCAACCGAGATTCCGATTGACCGAAGCGGTAGCTGCAGGGTCTTCACATGGAAACCGCCCAGGGCTCAACGCGAAGAGCTGCACGAGCTGTTCGTTATTTCCGGCCGGGCACCTGTTTATCTCGTCGATGGCTTCCATCTCGGTGAAAAGGCCGAGATGGAAGCCATCGAAAGATTACGCCGCTCTACTGTCCCCACCGGAGTACTGCATGTAAAATATGGTTGCAAGGAAGGATGGCCCCACTCGCCCCGAGGGCGCGGCCCCGCAAGGTACAATATTAGGAGTTTATGCGCAAGCTCGGGTCACGGGAGTGGTCGAAAACGTGCTCGCGCCATGTGCCGCTACAGTCGTACAATTGGTGCTATTACCGGTTTCTCTAACAGGCCAGAACTACGCGTACTTCATATATTGTATCTCGATCCTGTTTTCGGGGCCGGATGCGGGGCGCAAGGCCAGCCATACACAGTGGCGCTCGTCAAATGGCTCGAGCTCTACACCAACGAATGATGTAATGGGTACGCCTGGACCCGAACGATTTAGTCGAATATTGAACGCACCGACCTACTCATGTCAGAAGCAGCATGTGGATTGGGAAATGCCAGTCACAATGTGAAAAAACAAACTGCGCCGCACGCCTAGACTAGCCGACAGAGGGATGCCATCCGAAACACACCACTAATCGTTATTTCCGGCCCTTGCAGCCTGCCGCCAAGAGTATACACAGCCTACGTTGCTCTCCACGACTTTCATGCCCCAGCACCCGCTTCGCTGACGGTACCACTCTCCGACGTGTCCTTCTTCTCTGCGTCGTTTTTCTTGGCTGCTGCCATTTGCCAGGCCGGAATCGCGGCGCGCCCGTTGCTGAACCTGGCGTACGGGCTTGAGGATGCCTGCGCGGCAGGCGTCGCCGCTGACGAGCTGCTGCCATCTTGTTGCTGTGTTTCGCTCGTGTTATTCGTTGAGCCTCCGGCCGGCGCAGACGAAGCTGCAGCCGGGGTCGCAGGAGTCGGACCCCCGCCATTCACACCAGCAGCTGGAGAGCCCCACATATTTGCGCCTGATGTCGGTCTCGCCGTGGTGCTTGGCGTGCCGGACCCCATGCGGTTCCCAACCAGCGTCTTCAGGCTCTTCAGTTCCTGCGAAAGATCCTTCAATCTATTGTCGGTGCCCTCCTTGTGTGCTTCGAGTGCCTTCGGGATCAGGTCCCGCAGCCCCCGCACGTCATCCTCCAGCCTGCGGCTGTCGGCGTCGCGCCGCTTCAGAGATTCCTTGAGAGAATCCATGACCGACTCCATTTCCGCGACCGCTGAGTCCAGGCGCTGTGTCCTTGCTTCCTCGGCGGCCTTGAGAGCGGTTGTGTCTGTATTCAGTTGGTCCAGAAGGGCGAATGCTTTCTCGAACGACTCATCAATCGACTTCTTATCCTGCTCGAGCTGGGGTGGCGTCGGGGGTGCTATTAGAGGGTAGATGTAACGCTGTGCGCGGTCAGCCTGAGTTAGGCAGACGGTATGGTCCTCATCTACCTTTGCAGTGAAATAGAGGCCGTAGCCTACTCCACCCATTACGGTGGCCATGATGAACCAGTCTCGCCAGTCGCGCTTTGGCACCCTACAATCGCGTCGGATCAGCCACTGGTTCGATTTGTTCTACGCGTCATTGCTGTCGCTTACGGCGGCGGAGGTGGAGGTTGCTGCCAGTAGCCCGGATATGCGCCATACCCAGGAGGCGGCGGCGGTTGTTGGTAGCCATAGCCTGGGGCAGGGCTCGAGACTGCCGATGACGGCGGCGGACCCTCGCCGCCTGCGCGAGCTAGAGCAGCATCAACCTCCTCCTGCGTGAGGTTCTTGGACTGGAGAAAGGCAATGCGCTTCTCTACGGGAGCGCTAGCTACTGAGGGATCTTGGAGGACTGCAATTGACGGTGAGTTCGGGTCCGGACGCGCTGCTGCAGATTTTGCTCACACGTAACCGCTGAGTTGACGAGGTCCTCGCGGACCATGGTGACGGCGGGTTTGGCTCAGCACTGAGTGTTCATTGAGGTCGGAGAGGTTGCGTGCGGGTCGCGGTGGAAGCGGATCGATAGCCGTTCACTGAGCCGAGGCTTCTGACCTGGCGCAGATGATCGTTGATCTTATCTAATCTAGATTGACCGTAGTGCTCGTGACACGCTTGCTCTATTTAGTTCTCCACATCCATGCTGCATTCTTTTCCATAGTGCTCGCTATGTGGCTCGCTTGCGACTGCTGTTTTCAACCGCTGCCCAGCAAATCCCAGCAAAGCACTGACTCGATCTCGTATCACGGATCTGCCCCGTGCCCACAGTGACTTGCAGCTCAGCCATGTACCCAAGACATCGATCATATCTATCTATATCCTCCAGTGTCACCTTCCCTATGGCTGCTTCATGCGTTCAGACACCACTCTGCTGTCATTTATAGCTTCTGGTGTCCGGCGTCAACCGTCCTCATGAGCGGCGATCCTAATGCTGTGCGCCGCCTTCGGCCTTGGCTTTCCTCTTCTTGCCTAATCGAATCCATCAGGTCGTTCTTGGGTCTGAAAATTCTCGACGCCTCCGCCGCCCTTTCCGAGGCCAAATCTTATCGATCAATCTCTTATACTGCCGTCACCCGGCGAAACTGTGAAACTCTGTACTTCGAACACAGCACAGGATGGCCACAGAGATTATTTCACCCAAAGGAATCGCTTCCGACAATGCGCCTCGTGATGAGGCCAAGACTCCCTCACGGGAGGAAGAGTTCCAGTTGATGGGCTCCACCAGCCCTGGAGTCAAGCGCATGGAGGCTTTATCTGCTCATCTTACTCTATTTGATCGCATCTTTCTATTCGTGGGCGTTTTCATCATCGCGTACTCATACTCCCTCGACGGAACCGTGAGGTACACTTATCAGGTATAAAGTCCTTTTTTTGGGCCGTATTCCTTTGCTAATCCCTCGAAGACCACTGCCACGGCCTCCTTCCAAAACCACAGTCTCTTGGCTTCCATCAATGTCGTCCGTAGCGTCATTGCCGCTGTTGCTCAGCCCACCGCCGCCAAAATTGCAGATGTGTTCGGTCGCATCGAACTCGTTCTCGTATCCATCTTCTTTTACGTGCTTGGAACCATCATCGAGGCAGTTTCCAACGATGTGGCCACATTCTGTGCTGGTGCTGTGCTGTACCAGGTCAGTGACTCGCATCTCAATTCATACCTAACCCAGCGCAGCTAACCCTGGTTCAGTTGGGCTACACGGCCGTCATATTGTTGGTTGAGGTCATCATTGGTGATGTCTCTTCCCTCCGTTCTCGTCTCTTCTTGTCGTATATTCCTGCAACCCCCTTCATCATCAACACTTGGGTTTCTGGCGACATCACCTCCTCAACCCTCGCCAATGCTGGCTGGAGATGGGGAATCGGCATGTGGGCCATTGTGTACCCGGTCAGCGCCCTCCCTCTTCTCGCCGCTTTGTTTATTGCCCATCGTCGCGCTAAGAAGTCCGCCGGGCTTGCCGACTACAAGACGCCCTTCGAGATATTGGGCGCTAAGGGCCTCGCAAAAGCGCTTTTCTGGCAGCTCGACGTGATTGGCATCATTCTCATGATCGCAGTATTCGCTCTGATCCTAACACCCCTTACACTCGCCGGCGGTACCGCCGAGAGCTGGAGCAAGGCTCATATTCTGGCCCCACTGATTATAGGCCTTTTTTGCATCCCGCTCTTCGCCTTCTGGGAAATCAAGGCTGTGCACCCGCTCATCCCATTCCATCTGCTCAAGGACCGGGCTGTCTGGGGTGCCCTCGGCATCGCCATGTGTTTGAACTGGGCTTGGTATATGCAAGCAGACTTCCTCTACACCGTCCTCGTCGTCGCCTTCAACGAGTCGATCAAGTCTGCCACGCGCATCACCCAGCTGTACAGCTTCGCCTCCGTCCTCATGGGCTGGTTCCTCGGCATCGTCGTCTTCAAGGTCCGCCGGCTCAAGCCCTTCATCGTCTTCGGCACGTGTCTGTTCATGGTCGCCTTCGGCATGCTGATCCACTACCGCGGCGGCACCTCGCTGAGCCACCACGCTGGCATGGTGGGCGCTCAGGTGGTGCTTGGTTTGGCTGGCGGCCTCTTCCCCTATCCCACACAGGCCTCGATCCAGGCCGCGACCAAGCATGAGCACTTGGCCATCGTTACCGGTCTCTTTTTGGGCACATACAACATCGGCTCGGCGCTGGGTGCGTGCGTCTCAGGTGCCGTCTGGTCGCAGGTCCTGCCAGGACAGCTCGAGAGGCATATCGGCAACGCGACGACGGCCGCCACCGTCTACGCGGACCCGCTCACCTGGTCCTACAGTAACCCTGTGGGTACGCCTGACCGTGATGCCGTCATCGCCGCCTACCGGACCACTCAGAATTACCTGTGCATCACCGGCATCTGTCTGAGCTCCCTGTTGATCTTCTTCTCGCTCGTCCTGCGCAATCCAAAGCTTACGGACCAGCAGAGTTTGCCGGAGGCTGAGGAGAAGGGCGGTGCGGCCCCCGAGGTGCAGGAGGGTGGGCAGAAGACTGGCATTCTGGCGAAACTGTTCTAGCTCTCTGCCTTATTTTTTTTTTATTGAAGTGCTTCACTATCTGAAATGTTAACCACCATGCGTATAGTACCAGGGGGCTTTGTATACGCTAAGAAAAATGTAGTTTACATATGTGATGAAATGGCCTGGAAGTTCTTAAGTTATAGTGATAGGAATGGATTGAATTAACGAAGCGATATAGAATACTAAAAAAGAGGGGGAAAAAAAAGCCCCGGAGACCACGTGGTTAATGAAAATTCACTTACTAGTATGTATTATCAAGGTCCTTCCTTGTCGGTAAGAGAGTGGTTAATGGGCGCAATCGTGCTTTTGTAGTAGAGCAGTCAACTAAGGGGGGGTACGCTCTAAGCGCGTACTATGCTGATCGTACGGTACGAACCCATACAACAGCACCACAGCCTATTAGCTATGTGGTAAAGGATCGGAGGACTGGCTCGATGACTATAGGCATACGTGAATAACGAAATACTCCCAAGCAAGGCTCGAACACGCGGCCTCCGGGAGCTACTGATGCGTGTGCTATGGAATACGCCAGCATCGTTGGTATGAGGAGGAATCTCACGTGCTCTCTATTTAACCCACCTTAATATTCAGTGAAAACCCCTTTCAGATTGCATATTACGTATCTACTCCGAGACACCCGCACTGAAGCAAGGAGCAAACTTTCTGCTGCCTTGATACCGCCTGGCTGGATTTTCGCCGCCACAGACCATCTGTACCTCGACTTCGACAGGGACGCGGGCACGACGAGGTATCTCGGCTCACCTGGGAGCTTACTTTTATTGAATACATCTAATGCTGACTTTCTTATGCTGCTTGGTCACTCTGGCCGTCTTGTCTGCCTTTAGCGTCTCTTTCCTTACGCTTGCGGGACTTCCTGCTCTTCTTCTTAACTGGCTGCTGGTCTTGCTCACTTGCTGATGCCGCTAATGATTGTTGTTCGAATTGATCGAGTAAGCCACTTCCCTCCGGCGCAGTAGTGGGACCATCCATATCCGCATGCTTCCGCTTCTTAGTGCCTTGCTCCTTTGGTGCGCCCGGATCCAGCGTGCTGAGGAAGGTGCTGTCGGTGATCGTGATTCCGTTCAAAGAATCACAGAGATCATCACAGCTAATGACCTGATTCTTCTCGTAGATGTTGTAGACCAGGTTGATAAAGTGACCATGATCACCGTTGTAGTTCTTATTGCTGAAAACAGGGTCTCTCCCACGGATCAGGTTCACCCAGCCCTTGAAATTTCCAAAGAGGAAAAGGAACTCCTGCGCTCTGGAGGTCTCGACATTAAGCTGCGCTGGACTCGTGATGAAGCCAAGCGACCTGGGTGCACCCGGTTTGTTGGCGACCAGAGACACCAGCACAATGCGACCCTCCCCACCCTGAGCAGCAGCAGTAGTCGCTACCGGTATCGAAAGGAGAGAAGCGCCGTCCTGACCGCGTATGCCTTGCTTGTGCGCCCCGGCCAGCTTTTCCACAATCAATTGTCGTTGGCCACCGTAAGGGGTAATGTCCAGAAAATCACTGGGCACGATTGTACGTTGCCCAATAGGATCGCCAGGCTCGAACTTGAGAAGGCCTAAGATAACTTGGACGACAAATTCAGCCTCGAAATCGTTAGCCTGGGATGTCTCGTTTTTTTGCGAAGAATACACCTCACGGCTATGTAGGAGGCTGCTCGAGACATCCACGGCAATGCGACGTGGAAGAGGCTTTTGCGCCACGAAGAACGGAGCGTGGGTCGAAATGGCCGAGTTGATTGTGTTCCAAAGCTGCTCGTCGCCTGGATTTTTGCAGTTCAGAGCGTCCCCGTAGAATCTATGAGAATTCCAGGCTCCGACGTCTGGAGTCAGCCGGTAAGAGTTTCTGAGCATATGAATGCGGTTGTCGCCGCTCTCATGAAGCTTCTGGAGCAATGAGTGCCTCAGTAGATCACCAAACTCATTTGACTGACTCGAGAAAACAACAGGCTGCTGCTGTTTGTGATCTCCCGAAAGGATGAGTAACTCTAGGCTCTCCCTGAACACCCCCAGAGGCACGGCCAGCTTGGGTATAGTGGACATTCCCGCCTCGTCCACGAGTAGGCACTGCACTTTTGCGTAGAGGAAGATAGGGTCTGCAGCGCATTGTGACTCCGTGAGGAAGATTATTTTCACTCGGCTCTTAAAATAAGCTTCCGTGAATGTGAGCTTCCTAAGTTTGTCTACAACGTCGCGAAGTTCCTTCATACTCCGGGTGTCGAGCCCTGTGACTTTTGCCTCAGAGAGCTCCTTCTTTTTTTGGAAATACTCCTTGGCCATGGAGTGAAGCTCGTGGGTAGGGCTGCTCCTCACGCTCTCCACAAATTTGTCGAGTTGGGTCTCGAAGTCATAGCCAGCGAGCTGATCGTCAAAGCCAGTCATCTCGCGGCGCTCGTAGAGTTCCCAGACTTCATTTATGAGCTCTTGGTCCTCCGGCCGCTGCTCAGCGCCATCTTGGTCCATCTGAAATGGGCCGACCTGGTGACCACCATTGAATCTTACAATCTGGTCATCGGCCAATTCAGTGACACTCAAAAAGTTGTTCATAGCAACATCTCGAGCGATTTTGGAGGGAGTTGTATGCCCAACGACTTTACCACATTGCGCGAGAGCCTCTCCCATGGCAACGTTTGTTGTAGTCTTGCCTGTTCCTGGAGGGCCCCACAAGGCGATGACACCAGTGGCACTGCTCATGGCTGACATGGCGGCGCTTCGCTGGTTCTTATCGAGCTGAATGCGGCTCATAACAGTCTGGAATCTGTTGCACATCTCTTTCTTCTGTCCGAACTCCTGAGCGAGGCAATCGGCATGGGTGATCATGGGCTCATGAAACCCAAGCAGAGCCCCGACATCGACGCCTTTATTGGCTTTCTTAGGCTGAGCACATAGATATAGCCCATTCAGTATACGCGATGTCGGGACCTCGTCATCAACGAGAGTGATGAAGCCCCTGTATCGGATATCCTCTTTAAGTGCGCTTGTATTGCCGACGCCACGGACACAAGCGAAAATGTGACAGCGAACATTAAAGAAGTCCTCGCAGGTCATCTCATTGAAAACCACATCCTTCTTGCCGATTCTGACTGAAATTGAGATGCGCGATTCAAGGCTTGGGAGCTTGGACGGAGTTGCCATGGGGTCGTGTCCTTTTAGCCAGATAGCAACAAGGAATTTGTTCGGCTGGCCGCTGAACTTCTTGAACTTCGTAACAATGTTGAAATCAGTCTCTAGCCTGCTCTCTCTTATGCGGCGTTGGTGCTCTTCCCTCTCACGCGTCACGGCAAGTTGGTATTGAAACATTTTTGCGTCTGAGGATGGCGCCTCGGTTGGAAGCCTGAAATTGGTCCAGTGAAGAGGTATTTCCGTACCCGGGATAGGGATATTGTCCTCATTGAGACCTATCTGCCAGCGGTTGACAAGCCAGCGTGGTACTGGGAGGCTTTTGTATGGGAAATCACGATCACTGAACTTCTTGGTGCTTTGGGCCTCCAGGCGGTAGAACCAATATGGGCCGTGGTCCATAGAAATCTTCATCAACGGACGAAAATACTTGATGAATTCCTTCGCCGTATCGACAGACTCGCTTGGGGTCCAGCTGTAGATGTGCATCTGGAATGATGGTTGAGCAAGCCACCAGATGATCTTTTCCACATCATTCAAGCCAGTTTCGAAGTCCCTCTCGGTGGTTTCACGGATGTGTTTCAGGTCTTTCGCCGCGATACCAAAAAACTTTATACCGGAGTCCCTTTCGGTAGACATTGACTGGATCATCTCAGGTGACTGGTCATCCGTCACGATATCATCCTCGAATGGCAACGCGGCGAGGCGAGAGCTGCTCAGTCCAGGCTGCTCCTCCTCAGGACGATCAGTCGGCCTTGATGGATTGATATCTATGCAGGTAAGCCAAAGTTCGCCGGCTGAATGAGCAGCAGCAACTCCGGTAGACTCGTCGTTGAGAACCTTCGGCGAAATGTATTCTGTCTTCAAGCTGGGGCCGACGTCCATTTCAAGTGAATGAAGTGACGCATTTTGCTCCGGATCTTGAGACATCTCGATAGAGTTGCCATATATGAAGGCCTCTATCAGAACATGGCGATGCTTGCTTTTTGCATGAAGTAGTTTTAGGTGGATAGAAGGCGTCTGCGTTGAAGGGAAATACGCCACCGTTATAAGCGACTCCAGCGGAAGTTGTGTCGATATCTTGCCGAAGACGTTGCTCCGTGTCGCATTGGAAAAAGCAACAACGGCTGGAGTATGGCTGAAAACCTGCGCCTTTTGGTTGCCACGTTTGCCTCTTTTGGACGTCTTGATTAGAAACGGCTTCTGGTCACGACCGCGGTGCTCCTGAACCGCTTGTTCCATATTGAGGTGGCCGGCAAATTTCGGGTACCCGGGGGATTCTTTGACGCTCTTGAAGTCGTTTGGGAAATCCTTTAGGTCGACAATTTGGCTTGAAGCAATTGCCATAGAGATCTCCTGCGCGCCTGCAGCGATCTCTTCCTGTGCTTTTTCTGCCTCTTGTTGCGCTGGACCTGCGGGCGGCGACGCCAGTAGTGGTGGTGGTAAGGGATCAACGTCCATTTTGCACTATTAAAAGCATATATCGAGGTTAGAGGCCAGTTCAAACCAGACAAAAGTGAGAAAGAGAGGGTTGCCCGAAGGCGACGGAAAGAACTTACCAGCGAAGCACGGGTGAGCGGCGAGGGACTGATGAGGAGTGGAGGAAAGACTCGACCATGACGGAAATGTTTTGTGGAGGACCAGCCTGCCGATGGCACTATACCTAAACGGGAAACCATGCTAAAATAGAAGGCGCGGTTGGGAGCCTACTACAACCGCCTGTAGCACGAGCCACCGCCAGCCCACCTACAGAGGGGTATCGCAGCCGACGACTAACTGAATTTATTTTTCGCTCATGCGATGGGTAGTTGAAGCTATCGTCCGGATGTGTTTGCATGAACTTAAAATCTACATCTACGTCCGGACATTAGCTCCATCTGCTCCCAGATGTAAAATAATTAAGGCAGACGCCACACGTATAGCGCGTCGTACGTCTGCGCACAAATGGCGGCATTCTTACGTGAGTAGTTGAAGCTATCGTCCGGATGCGAATGTGGAATTAATAAATATACATCCGCGTCCGGACAATAGCCTCTACTGCTTATATATGTTGCTACTCGGAGAGAAAATTTCTCAGGCAAAGCTACTGTAATAGAGGTAGGAGAACAACGTCGGAAGAATTAACTGGCTTTTCCCGTCACTTACTTGCCGTTCTGAAATACTTTGGTAGATGTTGCCTAGTGAAATTTCCGCAGTTAAGGCGATTCTTTTTATAAACCACCCTGAAATAACATTCTCTAATGTTGAACTGGCCTTTCATAGCACGGAGCATCACTCAAACAGGATGATCGCAACCTCTTCAGCCAACGAGAGCTGTAAATGGGCGTGGTTGAAAATGTCATTTTTACCGTATACGGGAAGAAACCGCTTTATGTGTAATTCCTAGGAGATTTACCACTATTGTAGAGAAGAAAGATGCACTAAAGCAACTAACTGGAAGATTACGATCAACGGAATCTACGGACAGTACCACTCCCAGGCTCTCCATCATTGGTCACATGAATAAACCCCCAAAAAGAAAGCTGGATCAAAGATTAAGCAAGTTGGGTATCCGCTGATCTAACGCCGAATAAGCAGGGGGCATACTCGTAAGCTTGAAAACGTAATATGAGAATGAAGCTTGTTCCTTTTTGGGAAGAGACTGGGAAATCAGCACGAGCGAACCATAGGTAAAAGTTATACAAAAGCAAGAAAGGAAGAGAAGAAAAAGGAAAGTCCAGCAATGCTGGGTGAAGATCATGAAGCCGCACAAACGACAATGATTACAGTCTTGCAATCTCAAGGCATCAACAAATCTGTCTTTCTTCTGTGCAGACCTTTGCTCAGGCGCTCCGACATCTGGGCCTGTTGCTCGGCCTGCATCTGGGCAGGAAGATTCGTGTTGCTTGCGAAGGGGGTGCGCATGAAGGGAGTCGGGGCGGGACCGGGAATGGCGCTGCGGTAAGGCTCTTCGTTGTCCAGCTGCTCGACGACGCGCTCGCGGCGGCGCTCGTCACGGGTCTGGCCGTGCTGGGGCGTCTCCTTGAAGCCTCCCTCGTCACGGTCCTCCTGCTTCTGCGGCCAGAGGATCTGTCGGGTCAGCACGGCGCGCACCTGCATGTAGGCCACGAAGAGCCAGAGCGGGATCAGGCCGACGGTCAGCACGCAGCCGACGATGTTGATGGGGCGGTTGTTGTCCAGCGCCTGGGCAACGGAGAAGGTGGCCGTCGTCAGGGCCGTGTTGGGGAAGATGAACGAATACCAGGTCATGGCGAAGTCCATCCGCCGGCGCGTGGCCGGACTGGCGTGTGCGCCGACGGATACGAAGAAGAACCAGAGGGCCAGCCCCCACAGCCAAAGGCCGGCCCAGTTGGCGAGAATCTTGCTGACCTGTCCGGCGAGCTTGCCGTCGCCCATGAAGGAATCGGGCACGCAACTGGGGAGGGTTTGGCCCATTGTGATCAAGCCGGAGATGGTGAAGCCAGACGGACCAACCGAGATGAACATACCGGGGCGAAGGGACTCGCGTGGTAGCTTCTGGGTCATCAAGCGGTAGAGAAAGGCAGCGTATATCATCAGCGAGACCATGAAGCCAATGCCCTGCAGGACGACTCCTCCGACGATGATCTCGAGTGAACGTTCTGCAACGGTTTTCTTGGCCAGATTGCCAGCGTGGGGGCCAACGATCAGAAGGGGATAGGCGGGGAAGATCCATACTGGTGTCATTTTCGAAATGGTAAAGGTCTGGGTTGACCACCTGGTGAGAGGTTAGTTTCAGGCTGCAGCGACGGGAGCAGGAGGGCTTACATGATAAGATAAATGCCGCAAGAGAAGACAATAGCCAGTCCACAGTATAGCCAGAAAAGGACGACCATAGCGTCTTCGAGCCAAGGGCCTGTCGAGTCTACGCCGTATTGGGATATGTTTAGAAGAACGGTGCCGAAACTAATGACGGAAGCGGGAATGAACAGGCATTCGGTGGGGTGGAGGAAGCTGGCGCGAAAGGTCGAGGGATATAGGTAGAAACGCATGCTGATCATGAAGACGTTGAATATGAAGAGCACGATGTTCAAAATGAAGAAGATGCATCCAATTTCGTACAGGCCGTTGAAACGCCAAGGGACTGCGGGCTGAGGTTAGTCGAACTAGCGCAGGGATCATGCTGCGCCAACGACGGATTGGGATAACGTACCAGTGTGTAGCACGTTGGCAATGCCCCCCGTGGCCATGGTCATGGTGAACCAGGTCCAGGTAAAGTGGCGCAGACGTTCTCTCAGAGACAAGCGCAGCGGGGCCTCCTTCTCGCTCATGTCGTCGGCGTCCTCCTGGACCTTGATGCCGTTCTGCGACGAGGCCATGGCATCTGCGGCGCTGTTCTCATCAGACCAATGCACGGTGGAGCCGCGATGAGTGTGAGCCGGGGGCGAAGACGAGCGGGACGAGGCCTCGGGCGAGATAGCAAAGGTGAAAGGGTGATTGCCAGGCTGCTCTGGCGAGGGAAGTGGGCTGGGCTCTCCCGTCGAGAAAGGAGAGCGAGATTGGGCCATTTAGGCGGCGCGGGTGGATGGCTGGAGGGAAGACGCAAGCTGCCGGTTGCCGAGCTTCGTGCGCTCCAGCTCCCATGGATAGAGACGCACGCGAGGAATTATGGAAAGCGAAGATGCGTTTCTCTCGGGACCGGCACGGCACCATGACGATCTTGGGCATGGGACTCGACAGGGCTGGCAAATCGCAGATCGACAATTCCCGGGCGGCATGCTGCCCGCGAGCTGCTAACCCCGCGAAAGGTGGCTGAAACCTGTTGAACCGACGCCCGAGCCTTCTCCATATATACGCCATCCTGTTTGGCTGCGACGCAGCCGCATCTGCCACACTTCAACCTTCTCAACACTCACTGACATCACCGTCAACGCCAAAGGATGTGATCAGCTGGAGCGTCGACGCCCTGAGGCCAGGTCCCTTCCCGGTCCCGCACCGAAGCGCACCTCATCGGCGCATCCGATTCTTGACCGCTGTCGCGCGAACATCGGGTACGGCACCCGACCGGAGCTCCGGGACCTGGGGGAGCGCGACAGATTCCCAAATGTCGACCATTGAGTGCTGCTGGACGAAGGCTAAATGAAGAGACGATGTTGGAGAGAGATGCAGGGCTGAGGGGCTAAGCGTGCGAGGCTGCGGAGAAGCCGGATTAACGAATAGCCAAAGCGAATAGGCAAGCCGTTCTTCCACCCGCGATGCGCCGCGCCCGGGGCCCGACTGCCGAACTGACATCCGCTTCCGACCCCAGACACCATATAGTTATTACTCCGCATGGCAGCCCTCAACTTCTCTCCTCTACCTTCCACTTTTCTTTCCTCTCACTGTTTCTGATTCAATTGGCGTTTCCACCATGGCAGGCTTCATACAAAAAGGCGCCAAGAACATCCTTCAAAAGAACCCCAACGACATTGTCTTCCTGTCTGCCCTGAGAACCCCGGTAACAAGGTCCAAAAAGGGCGGATTGAAGGATGCCTACGACCATGAGCTGCTCGCAACCGTGCTGAAGGCCACGCTTGACAAGAACCCCAAGCTCGACCCTGCCGCAGTACAGGATATCCAGATCGGCACCGTGCTGTCCGAGCTGGGCGGCTCTAAAGCCGGCCGCATGGCCGCCAACCACGTCGGCTACCCCACCAGCGTCTCCTTCCAGACCGTCAACCGTGCCTGCAGCTCCGGCCTGGCCGCCATCACCGGCGTCGCCCACAGCATAGCCGTCGGCCAGATCGACGTCGGCATTGGCGGCGGCATGGAGAGCATGACGCGCAACTACGGCTCGCGCGCCATCCCCACGGTCCTGTGGCCTGCGCTGAAGGACAGCCCCGTCAAGGACGCCCGCGACTGCATCATGAACATGGGCATTACCGCCGAGAACGTCGCCGAGCGCTACGGCGTTAGCCGCGCCGACCAGGACGCCTTCGCTGCCCGCTCCCAGCTGCGCGCCGCCCAGGCCCAGAAGGATGGCCTCTTCGACGCCGAGATCGTGCCCGTGACGACGCGCTTCCGCCCCGACCCCGAGGTGCCCGAGAATGAGGAGGAAATCACCGTCACCAAGGACGACGGCATCCGCCCCACCACCACCGTCGAGAAGCTGGCCTCCATGAAGCCTGCATTCAAGCCCGACGGCTCGTCCACCGCTGGCAACAGCTCGCAGGTTTCCGACGGCGCCGCCGCCGCTCTCATGATGCGCCGAAGCACCGCCCACGCCCTCGGTCTCCATGACTCCATCATCGGCAAGTGGGCTGGCACCCAGGTCGTCGGCTGCGCTCCCGATGAGATGGGCATTGGTCCTGCCGTCGCCATCCCTAAGCTGCTGGACTATACCGGTGTGAAGACGGAGGAGGTTGGCATCTGGGAGATCAACGAGGCTTTTGCCAGCCAGGCCGTCTACTGTGTGCGGAAGCTGGGCATTGATGAGGAGAAGGTCAACCCCAAGGGTGGTGCTATTGCCTTGGGTCATCCTCTGGGCGCCACTGGCGCAAGACAGTTGGCAACACTTCTGCCCGAGATGGAGAGGCAGAGCCAAGAAATTGGTGTTATTAGCATGTGTATCGGAACGGGTATGGGCATGGCCAGCTTGATTGTCAGGGAGTAGTCACAAGGCGGGAATCTGTAGAAATACCCTAAGATAAAACAAAAAATTCGATATCTTGTAACTTTCGTGACTTAAGGCTCTTGTGTTGCCTCGCCCTTGTTCTTCTTCTTCTTCTTTTTCTTTTTCTTCTTGTCAGAGCGGTCCAACAGAGCGTTCTCCGCAGCGACGGCAGCGTCACCAGAGTCTCCATGTTGTATAGAAACTTTTGCCGGTGCTGGTTTCGAAGTGGCTTTGTCAGACCCATCCGCAGAGTCTTCTTCGTCTGCCATTTGCTTGGTTGCGGGGGCGGACTCGGACTTTTGCTCCCGTGAATCGTCCTTCGGCTCCTCTACCGCTGCCTTCACCTGAGCCCCTGCCTGAGCCTTTTGCTTTTTATTCTTCTTCTTCGTGCGCTCCTCCAGCAGCTCATCCAGAAAACTGACGGGTCGCTTCCTCGACTTCTCCTGCGCTTGTGCTGCCGCTGTATTCGCCTGTTTAGGCGCCGCCCTGCCCTTTGCCTCCTCCTCGGATCCGCTCTCTTCTCCCTTCGATGCCTCTTTTTTTACTGGAGTCAGGGCAGCCTTCCTTTTCGACTTGAACATAGCCGCACGCCCATCCTCCTCCTCATCGCTGTCGTCCTGGGCTCTCACAGGCTTCGTTGGTCGTTCCAATTTCTTGCTCGGCAGGTGGGCGGCGGCGGTAGATTTTTGGTCTGACGACTGGACGCCACGGCTCTTAGCAGCGTTCTTGCCGAGGATCTGCTGGCGGAGGCGCTCGTTGGAAGAGAGCTGGTTGCGCTTGAAGCTACCGTCCAGGATATCTTTCGGTGGCTCAGCGCCGACGCCTAGGCTGGAAATCTGTGAGCAAATGACATCAGATTGCAAGTAGCATAGCCAGGGATCATACATGTCGGAACCAGCAGTAAACAGGGCAGATTCCTCCTTCTGCAGCTGCTCGGGTGTCTTTTGCGCGGCCTCATCTTCAGTGGAGCGCGGGGGCAGCCATGACGCGACCAGACTCTGGCTGCGAGCGAGGGCGACGCTGACGCGATTGAAGGCGACGTCTTCCGGGCGCACGGCGGAAGGCATGTCGGGGTGGTGCGGCAGCGAGTGAGAAAAAGTTGAGCGAGACCGAGACGATGTTCATCATCTGCCCGAGGCACATGCCGCCTGGCCGTCTGCCGCGAGCTGCCAAGAATTCCCGGAAAAGCTGCTTGAAGCCGGAACCATCACAAGTGCAGCAACAAGACCAGCACCCCATCTCCGCTCCATCCTTTCCCTCTTCTATCGCCCAAAAGCCACCATGTACAAGTTGGCGCGCGCCGGTAGGCCTATGGCCAGTGCCCTTAAGGTACCGCATCCTCATGATGATGCTGCGACCGTCCCGCCTGCATGAATGCTAATCCGCCTCCAGGGTACTCCTTTGAGGACTTCCATGGTCCAGCAGACCCGCAACCTGTCCATACATGAGTACCGCTCTGCGGCCCTGCTCGAGTCCGTATGCTGCCCGCCGCGAACCCCCACCACGCGTCCCGACTCCCGCTAACCCCGGCCCGCAGTATGGCATCGGCGTCCCCAAGGGCAGCGTCGCGCAGACGCCGCAGGAGGCCGAGACGGTTGCGAAGAACATCAGTACGTGAGCAATTGAGCTTGCTCGTTGGACGGCTGACCAACAACAGTAGCGGGCGACGACATGGTCATCAAGGCCCAGGTGCTTGCCGGTGGCAGAGGAAAGGGCACCTTCGACAACGGCTTCAAGGGCGGTGTCCGGGTTATCTACTCGTAGGGCCCCCCCTCATCCTCCTCCGAGTTATCCCCAAACCACGGCATATCAGCTGATCGTAGTGCTAAAATCAGACCCACCGAGGCTCGCATCCTTGCGGAGCAGATGATCGGCCACAAGCTCATCACCAAGCAGACGGGCGCCCAGGGCCGTCTCTGCAATGCCGTCTACATTGTCGAGCGCAAGTTCGCTCGCCGCGAGTTCTACCTCGCCATCCTGATGGACCGCGCCACCCAGGGCCCCGTCATCGTTGCTTCCTCCCAGGGTGGCATGGACATCGAGACCGTGGCCAAGGAGCACCCCGAGGCCATCATCACCACCAAGGTCGACATCCACAAGGGTGTCACTGACGAGATTGCCCGTGACATCGCCGTCCAGCTCGGCTTCTCCGAGCAGTGCATCGAGGATGCCAAGGACACCATCCAGAAGCTGTACAAGGTCTTCATGGAGAAGGATGCCACCCAGATCGAGATTAACCCTCTGTCCGAGACCACCGACCACCAGGTCCTTGCCATGGACGCCAAGCTGAACTTCGACGACAACGCCGATTTCCGCCAGGAGGAGGTCTTCTCGTGGCGCGACATCACCCAGGAGGACCCTGACGAGGTCAAGGCCGCTCAGTCCAACCTCAACTTCATCAAGCTTGACGGCGACATTGGCTGCCTGGTCAACGGTGCCGGTCTCGCCATGGCCACCATGGACATCATCAAGCTCAACGGCGGCCAGCCCGCCAACTTCCTCGACGTTGGTGGCGGTGCCACCCCCGAGGCCATCAAGAACGCCTTCGAGCTCATCACCTCGGACCCCAAGGTCACCGCTATCTTCGTCAACATCTTCGGTGGCATCGTCCGCTGCGACGCCATCGCCAAGGGTCTGATCCAGGTCGTGCAGAGCATGAACCTGCGCATCCCCATCATTGCCCGGTTACAGGGCACCAACATGGAGGCCGCCCACAAGCTCATCAACGAGTCCGGCCTCAAGATCTTCTCCATCGACGACCTGCAGAACGCCGCCGAGAAGTCGGTCCAGTTCTCCAAGGTTGTCAAGATGGCCCGCGACATCGACGTCGGCGTCGAGTTCACCCTGGGCATCTAAATACCCCGACGCCCTTCCGGCCGTGCGTAAATCTTGATTAATTGGTTGGGATGGTGGGAGGAACGCTGGGATTCGAGTCAAGCAAACATTAGAGGCTTTTCTTTTCTCTTACTGGGCGGCGTGTCTACCGAATTCCTTGGTTCCTGTGCCTATGTGCGTAAATGTATATGTGCTCCAAAGCATCCATGTGAGAAGCGAAAAAGCGAATGTCGAGTATGTCAGACAAAGGCGTCGTGCTGTGGGCGTGCATTTTGGATACATGATGCATTTATATTCATGTTGATGATGGAAGGCTCTTTTATCCATGTGGTTAGAAGCACAACCACACGGGGACTCTGAGCATATGCAATTCAAAGAGTGGCACGAAAAGCTCAACAAACTCAAGAGACGAGGATCCGGGAAACGGTGAGAAGAGTGAATTGGTTGTGCATTTTGATGGCGCTCAGAGCACTAAACTGAGATGTCTAACTTTCTCCTTCGAAGACTGCCCTCGCAAATGACTTCGCTATATCTTGAAGAGAACCCGGAACTTGGAGACGCATATAGGTACTCCGACCACACGCAAAGGGTTGGGCGCCTTTGCCAGACTGATGCCCAGTAACAGAAGCAATGTCCGACAGCTCCCTCCGATCGAATGTAAATTTGTCGTACGGCCAACAATGAAGATGATGTCTTTTCCGCGATCTTCAAAATCGTGTCTTCTTTGCGATCGGCTTCTCATTTGCACAATTGCTGGTTGGGGTGGGGATGACCATCTGTACAGAAGTTAGCCCGCCAGTCTTGCGCCAGCCGGAAATGCTGGTATGGAATCGAGTCTGAAATAGTTACATTATGCGCATGTCGTAATTTGCCGTTCCATCATGACCTTTGCCGGCGCTTCTACTCGAGGTGAAGAGGAGTTGGACTTTCGGCAAGTCTTCTACTAGAGATGTTAGTGATAAGACGAGCCTATGCGCATTTCCATGCGATACAAGAACTCAGAGGAAGTGCGTGGCTCACCTTTTGGTTTCAGTCAAGAAGGCAAAATCCATGAAAGCCAAGTGAGAAGGAGAATCTCACGAGGGAGGAGAAGTGAGACGGTACCCAATAATCCGGGTCGGATGCAACCAACTCGCGGCCGAAACGACGAGAAGACTGGGAAGAAGTTGCCAAGTCCCGCCTACAGGCTAACGAACCCTGATCGGACGGACGGTTTTAGGAGAAAAAGCCGACAAACCGGCGACGAACCTCGCAGCCGAAGCCACGAAGTAGGTCGGGCACACTTCTGTGCCTACGGGCTAACGTACCCGCTGGACGGACGGTTTTTTGAGAAAACTCCGACAAAAATGAGGAAGGAAATTGCCCAAGGCAAGAGGGAGGAGATCATTCGGGATCCGCTTAAAGGGCGGACTCGGCTCAGCCACGCGGTACGAAGCCACGAAGGAGCCTGGCACACTGAGATGTGCCTAACGGGCTAACGCCCCCGCTGGACGGACGGTTTTTTGAGGAAAAAGCCGACAAAACAAAGAAGAAAGGAAGGAAAGAAAAAGTGCGGTGGACGAAGGCGAGAAATTTATAGGAGCGGGCGGTGCGCGCTATTCCCAAACGAGTAACCATGCATCTTCTGAAAGGCGCGGATGGCAGAGCAACGCGCCCAGGTGGATCATTAAGCGAGGCGCACTCATACAGCGACAGATGACGTAGATAGAAGCGCTTGCTTCCACCTCTTTCCAATTCTTTCGTTCTTTTACCATCGCTTCACTGTTCGTGTCCATCCGCGACTTCAAAGTCTTAACGGCTTCCCACACCTAAGCTGGCTTCTACAACTATAAAAGGCCAGTCTATTATCTAAAGTAGATACGGGCTACTAGACACACGCTAGGCCTACTGACTGATTGTTGAGATACATGTAGGTATGCACGCGTGACGAAATAGCTAAGGAGGACTTGAGTTATAGTGATGGTGTACTGAAGAATGGATTGAATTTACGGGGCGATGAGAAGTATCTATACTGAATAGACTAGCCTAAAATGGAACGTCGACGTGTATGTCCTAGAGCTACAGGCCAACTCGACATACAAAGAGGTCACTTTGCAAACTCTTTTAATACTCTCCTCTCTCTCTCTCGCTCGCTCGCAATAATTCCACCGTCTACCTCACAGTGATAGCCTTAATACCAAGTCGTAGGCTAGAGGGATACCCGGGATTTATCGCCAAGCTTGCCTTCAAATATAGTGGAAATTTACTTTTAAGAAATAACGACATGAGCCTCGGGCACAATAGCCGCGTAGGGTGTTTAGCCAAGAGTCGCCAGTTCAATGGCCTTATTTTAGCCACTCCGGAAGTTTACCCGATTCAGTAAGGGTGATAGGATTCGGTCACGATATAGCAGTCAGTCGCGAATAGTATAGAAAGGTAGAATCGCTCTTAGATTAGTGTGATCGTCTGCGGCTTCAGCCTTTCTAAAGCGGTCATGTCAATCTTCGCATCGTAAAGGTATAGATCGGAAATGGCACCATCATACTCCCCTTCTCCCGCCTGCCCCTCTCCTTCCCTTCGGCGACACTCCAACGCGATATCTGCGGCCTCCTCAACGTTCCGCAGATTCTCCTCCCAGTCCCCTTCCTCCATGCTGTGACCGGGCTTGACCCTGTACCTCAGCTTCAACGCCGCCCGTCCAGACAGCTCCACCATGCCGATGCGCCTGAAGACCCGCCGCCCCCCGCTCGCCTTCCCAACAGGCTGCAGCAACAGTCCGACAACCTCCACGTACCGTCTTGGCAACTGGTGATGCTCGGCCTCGACGAAAAGGCAGAAGGCTTGCAGCACCTTGCTGTTGCTGGAGCGATTGCCATCATCTCTGCCGCCGTAGTGGTCGAGGTGACACTCGAAGTCCGCTCCGCTGTCGCCTCGCCAGGAAACACCGACACTGCGAAGGCGTTTGCTCTTTTCTTCTTCCTCATTGCCATCGCCGCCATCGTAACCGTCATTGCCGTCCTCATCATTGACCAACATGGTATAATGATGCTGGACGCATATGTAAGGAGACGATCCGACGGTCCGCGGGGGCGCGAAGCTGACGCGGTCCCAAACGACACCAACGTGCCGGATAAAGCCAGTGATGGTAAGGGAAGTAGAGGGCTCAACGCCAGGCAACGGGGTGCCGAATTGGTCGCGGAGGGCGGCGAGGTTGCCGTCGTCTTCGATCCGTGCGATGGGAGTCTGCGGTTTGGCAAAGCGGCTACGAGCAATCGGCTGGCTGGCTGACATCCAGGACCAGGAAGGTGCGCCATATGTGGTTGGTGATGTGCTGTTTTCGGCGGGGGATGAGGGGCTTGACAAATAATCTTCACTCTCTTCCCATGATGGGTGATAATGTTAGAAAAGCTCTCCGTATCAACAAGCACTGGTCCAGAACGAAACTCTTCCATCCTTCCACTTCCAAATAATATCTCAACCTTCCACAACAAGCTCCCAGGCAGCTCTCGCTCCCACAACCCCGCCACGTACGCATCCTCCGGCAACAACGCCCTGAACTCCTCAGCCAAACTCGACATGATGACTGGCATATCGCTCGCCTTGGTCAACCCCTTCCGCGCAAACTCCTCACAGACGTCCCGCCACAGTTCCCGCACGCGGGCGTCTCTCCCCTCCGTCGCGGCGACAGCGTCCCTCACGTCCCGCCTGGTCTGCCATTTCGCGTTGCCCACGCTCTGGCCGGGCCGCGCGAAGGGCCTCCTGAACGGCACGCCGCCGGGAAACGTCTCAGTCTTGAATGATCGGGATGGTGGCGGCGTCGACGGCGACGACGACTCCTCGTCCGCCTTGGCGCAACACTCCCACATCACCTCGGCCTCGGTGAAGTGCAGCACGCGCCTCGCGATCTGGCGCTCGTGATGGATCCACGCGCGGTCAAAGGACGGCGCCCTGCCGGCCCAGTGGCACGCAAAGGTGTCGAACGCGACGCACCACCAAGCCCGGTGGTCTCCAGCCCTCAACCGCAGCACCCGGTCGTCCTCGCGCCTCCGCTTGACGAACAAGCCGCCCCGCGCGTCCGCGGCGTGGTCGGCGCTGAGGTTCAGCAAGGCGCGGCGGTACGTGCTCGCCATGGCGGCGGCCTCGCGCGCCCAGTCGGCCGGCGAGTCCTGCAGGATGCACAGCGAGTCAATCCACAGCCAGCGCACGCCGAACCAGCCGCCCGCGACCTCGACCGCCTCGCGGAACGTCCGGGGCAGGTCGGCCAGGCTCGCGCCCGCCTCGCGCCGTTCGTCGACGTTGCGCGTCGTCAGCACGGGGAGCTCTTCCGCGCCCCATTGGCCCCAGCAATGACTGAGCGTGATGTAGCGGAGGTCGGCCGGGCCCATCGACGTGGCGTCCAGGTCGGCTTCCGGGCAGACGAGTCGCAGACGGCCGGTTCTCCTCGCGGTTTCGACGTCGAGGACGCGCGTGGGCAGGTGGCTGCGGCTGCTTTGCTCCTGGACTCCGGCGAGGGAAGCGTTGTTGCATTCGTCGTGCGCGCCGTCCGCGTTCTCCAGGCACTGCTTGAGCCACGCCTTGGAAACACGCGCCGACGCCACGGATCCAGAGCTGTCGTTCGCAGCTATCTCCCCCAGCTGTCCCTTCTCTTCATCATCCGCAGTACTTAGGTGCAAGTGTGCGTCAAGTGAGCCGTTCTCCACCGGCCACAATCGTAACCGGTAGTAAGTGTTGTAGTTGGTATACTGGCGCGGTCGCCGCCTGTCGGTCCAGACAAAGTAGAGATGGTTGCCGCCGTCAGCCTCGCGCGGACCCCAGCACATCTCCAGGCGGCGATGCTCGAGGTCGTCGCTATTTTGCGGGCCGGCAGGCGCGCGCAGAGCCTCGAGTAACTGGGAACACAGGGAACATTGCCCGTTCGCAGCCGTTTCCATCAGTGAGCGGATGTTGCGGTGATGCATGACGGCAAATGGCATATTCTGGTCGTCCGCGATCCCACAAGCCTCCTTGTCGTCGGCGATGAAGTGGCAGTAGTAGTTGAAGGCGTTTAGACATGCTCGGCAAAGACTGTGGACGGATTCTATCTCAATGGGATCCTGGCTAAGTGGTGTGGCGCGGACCACGTGTGGCTGTTGTGGAATGAATATTTGCGCGTCATCCGCGTCCAGCTTGTATCTACTGCTGTTGAGCACAATAAATACGAAGGAGAGATCCTTCATCTCTTCCTCAAATTTCGCCGATAGCTGCGCCTCATTCGAGGGAATGAAACCTGGGAAGTCTTCAAAATCCATTAGCAGGTTAATCCGGGAGTCAATTCTTTTCAACGTGAAATGGCACGACGGTGCAAAGAGAAAATGAGCCAATAAGAAAGGACCTGTTCAGTTTGAAGTTGAAAGGGGCGGAGGAAAAGGGCAGTAAGCACACAAGTAGGCACACAACATTGGCTGGGTAATCAAGACGGAACGATTGCCGCCAAACCTCAAGAGGTCCTGTTAGGGCCGGTAGGTCTCCACAATGATTGGCGCTGGTCAGATGTGAAATTTTGGGGGCCAAACCAGCCTTGCAAGAGCCGTAGCAACGGCCTCGATTTTGAACACCAGAAAAGGTTTTGTTGAGAAAAAGAGCTGCATTGCATTCCATTCTTGACGTGCTGCTGCTGCTGTCTTTCTTGTAGCGGGCTCAAGCCCAAAAGCAACGCATAGAAGTAGTACCGGATAAGAGTCGTAAGTCATCTGTGATCTACTCATGCGCCGTCCCGCTGTAAAGCCTTGCTGCCTAACCCATTGTCACATCTCGCGGCCGGTATATATAAGGAGAGCCAGAGCCAGTGTCTGGACCGGATGATCTTGCACGATCATGGAGTGCCGGGCGCGGCGCGGCGTAGCGTAGCTGGCTTAGAAACCGTGGACCTAAGAGCGACAAATCAGCCATGTCCAGAGCGGAAAAGGGCGCGGAGACTCACCTTGATGGTCTTGGCATCTAGCTCAAGTCCCTCCTTCTTGTCGATGAGGAACTCCTGGACATCCTTGCGCTGGTCACCCTGGAGCTGGATGACCTCGCCCATCTCACTGTCGTTCACGATGGTGCCATTGCAAGCGAACTTCTTCTTGATGACCTTGAGGATCTTCTTCTGGTCAAACTTCTTCGGAAGGCCCTGAACCGTGGTCAAAGTCTTGCGACCATTGCGCTCTGCCAAAGGCTCCGTGTCAGCGCTCCTGCGAAGCAAGGCGACATCGAAGGATTACGTACGCTGAATGCGAATGTGAATGTAGTTCTGGGTCTGACCCTTGGTGTCGCCAGTATCCTCATCTGCCTCCGCGAACGGATCAAATGCCTTGAGGTTCTGGATTTCCGTGGTCATGAACTCGGCTTGGACGGTTCGTGCGGCAGTAGGGTCTTTATGCGCGCAAAGCGGTAGTGCGGGATCGGGGTCTGGCTCGACGCTCGCGGTGTGTCGGGTTGAGTGGTGATGGTGGGGTAGTCCGAAGAGGTGGCAGTCACTCGTGAAGTGGAGGCGCTCCAGAGAGCCAAGCCCCGCGCTAATCCTCTTTGGTCGAAAAAGATCAGATATGGTAATGACTCAGCACCATGACCCTACACAGACTACAATCTAGCCTTCAGAGCCATTTCGATGCCTCTTCACAGGACAGCAGGAGCCTGTGTACTCAGCCTTATACCTCCCCATGTTGTAGATGTAGAATCCACCGTAGGACCTCCTGCTGCTACCTACCCAGCTGGCTTCCCTGTCACCCCATGGACTCATCAAGTTTATATTTCCTTTCTGTTTTTCCGTCAAACCACTCTCCAAGGCAGAAGTGCAGTGGTGGCATAATTCCAGCCATCACCCAATATGTGCACTTCACATCCACGGCCAAGAAACTCTGGCAATTTCCAGCAGCATTTCCTGGCCCTCGATCGCTTGCATCTGCTAGAAGAGATATTCGACCTTGCAGAGCCTACCGCCTCCCTCTGTGTGTATTATAGGTTCGAGAAACATCAGTGTTCCCGAAGATTTCCCTAGCTTTGCTATAGCTTTGACAACACTAGGCTGATGCCACTCGTTTTGGATGTAGCGAACGTCGGTCGATCGACGGTTTCGCAATACGGGCAAGACGAAGCAAGAATGCCACAGGAACCCTACGCATAATCCGTGAGTCTTGGACATGAAACTGATAGCGCACATCTGTTGACGCTTTTCTCCTTTCGACCATTGCGACACTATCGAGACGCAAGAGCCTCTTCAAAGATTCTAGGCACAAAGAAGTCGCGTGAGAACACCTCACGTCTCCAGACGGTATATTCCGCACGATAAAGCGAGCCGAAAGTGATGTGGCGATTCGTCTGTATCGACAAAACAACGGTGATACATTTGCTGCTTCCATATCGTTGGCGCGTGACGAGCCGATGGTGACTCTATCGTGATGGTATCGATGAGACAACGTGACGCTCCTGCTGCCTTCGCAAAGCCTTGAATTGCAACCGGCTCAGCGGAGTGGCGGTTGCCGCGGTATCCACATCACTTCTTGATGATATTATTATGAGTTGTATTGAGTGAGGATCACGTCCCCTATCAGCATAGGCACGAGACCAGGCCATCCGTCGACTCCGACCCGACGAGTACAAGCACGGGCGACGGCGCATGGCTGGTAAGATAGATCGTAGATGGAGGCGGGAATCCTTCGCCACCCGTGGTGTCATCCGTCGTCAGCCCCGGATAAAAGCACGCCCGGCTAGGATCGGTTTCCAGGATCTGAAGACTGCGAGAGGAATTGAAGTGGCATGAGAGGGTGAGTGAGCAAGCACGCCGTTGGCTAACTGGAACCATGGCTTCTAAGTGTCGTGTCAGTGCTGTAGACAGTGGGATCCGGATGACACGAGAAAAAGTAGTTACGCCGCCGGTGATCCAGTCACCTTTGTTGCCTTGACGGATGAATGAGTGGACAGCGCCTGCTTGCAGTGGTCTAGCGATTGCTGCTGAGATGTCGCCCATGTCACAGCTGCTCGGGGGCGCATGTACGGATGTGCGTGGTGGGGTGGAGCGAGCATTGCCAAGTTGCTTTTCTTGCTTTCGTGATCTCCACGTTGTTATCGTGGTTCGACATGAGGAGCTAGATGACTCCAGGCGCAGCGCGTGCACCCCCGACGCCCGTTAGATCAATGCGCCGGATTACGAAGGGCCGGCAGGGGAATGGCTGGAAAGAGAAGGAAAAGAAAAGAGACGTGTCATATTTCATGCCTCAGTGGCTGGGCGCGTAATAGGCGTGAACAACAACACCAATGGATCACCATGTCTACGAAAGTAGTCTGACGAGAAGAAAATGCAGAGACGGGGACACTAGGGGCGAGGAAAAGAGCACTGTTGGACAGCATCGGCCTGCGTCTGACGTTTGACGTGTATGCACTGCAGCGCCCGACTGCAGTGCGTCCGTCCTACTTCTACTGCCCCGAGCACGAGTGGTCCAGACACCGCACGCTCTCCGAGAAGGACTCGACGGCAGGAACAGCCGCATGCGTCGACGGGAAATCGCCGACGGACTGCCGGGGCCGCTGCAGGATCTCGAAAAGGAGTGTATCGAGGGGCCACGGGGTAACGCAGCGGGTGGTAGTCACGAAGACGGCAATCTATTTCACATGGCGATACATGCGTGACGCTGGGGGGGAGGAAGCGCTCGAGCGGCGGCTGGCGGACCGGCACGCGAGCAAGGCCTCAGAGAGCAGCGCTGACGGGCAAGATGCTGGCAGCATGCATGTCCCTCTGAGACAGGCCGCCGGGACCTTACTTCGAATAGAGGACGGCGGTGGAGCACTGCATGGTCGCCCAGCCTCTCGCTGACGGTGGCGTTTGCCGCTCGCAACGTCTTTGGGTTGGGGGTGCCACCGCATCCAGCCGGGTGCATGCATTAGAGGCTGCATATGGTCGGATCTGGAGTACATGAGGCGGGCGGGAGCAGCAATTAGCAGCGCCGTCGCACACAAGCGCGCGCGTTCCGCTCCGCGGGCTGTGTCGTTGGCCGCCTGGCGGAACGGAGAGCAAGGGCGCATCGTGCCACGGCCCTCGATCAAGAGCTGGTGGAGGTGTGACAAGACAGTCCCGTAGGGCGGCGGCGACACAGGGACTCTGTGCATGTGTGCAGCCTGCGGCGGGTCAGCCTTGGTGCGAGAGAAGAGAGGGAGAGGCTTGGGTAAGGCTCAGCGGGAGGAGCGGCGCGCGCGGGGCGGCGCGGAGGGAGCAGTGCCAGAGGCCATGGCAAGACCCAAGTCCCAAGTGCCGGGCCGTCAGGCGGCTTGAGAGTGCGGCATCTCGCATGGGAGATGGCTGGAACGGGCGGTGGAGGAGGGGGGCGGGAGTCGTCAGGTAGAGGAGCTGGTGCAGGGAGGGTTGAGTTGTGTCAGGCCGTGAGTGGGCTGGTCTCGCATGCGCATCTTAGCCGCGACGTGCTTGTTCAACACCGAGCCCAATCGACGCTGTCTGACGTTTGACAGGACGACGAGTTGCGGGCGCGGAATATTTGCTTCTTCGCCAGTGGTCTGGTGACGCCGTAAGCCGCATGACTGCGCCGCGCTCGAGTCCTGGCCCGCGTGTCGAAACGGCCACACGTTCGGTGCAGAAACAACAGCAAGGGACCGCATCCTTTTGCCACTCGCCGTCTGTCGCACGTTGCGCCATGAGCCAGCCTAACCACACCGGTCAGCCTGGCCGTGGTGACATCTACGGGTGGGGCCTTCGCGCCCATCACGAAGATCATGATGCGTGCGACCCAGCACCGGCCGGCCGGCGGCTGGGTGTCTGGAGCGACGCTAGGTACCTGCCATCCGCCGTGGCAGGAGCCGCTGCCGCCGGGTCAGATGACATTGGCGGGCAGATCTCTCGCGCAGCAGAATCGTGAAATGCACGGCACGGCACAGCGACAACAAGCGGCAGGGCTGCGCTCGGAAGCTTGCCTCAGAGCGTGCCACCCTGCGCCTCGAAATCGGGCCATCTCGCCTTAGCTCGCGAAACTGCCGATGCCAATGACGCTGCCTGCCCAACCTCATTGGCCGCGTCGTCCACACCCTCCTCGCGCGAGGCAATAGACTCAGCCTGCATCCTGGCTCGCTGCCCGGCGGAGGCTGCAATCCAAGGGCCCTCGGCGACCGGCGGTTGGCTGCGGCGCAGACCACCGAATCGCGTCTGGACGTCTGTGATTGCTAATTTCGTCAGTGTGAAAGGGGAAGCGAAATTATGACGTCCGTCCCGCCGGTAGCTCTTTTGCCTGCGAACTGTTGAAGATTGACCGGGGGCCTGTGCCACCCAAGACATGCGTCGCCCGGCGCAACCTTTGTCGATCAATGAAACTCTCACTCGTCACCAAGGGATTGGATGCACAGACTTGGAAGGTAGCGTGGCCGCTATGATGCATCTTCAGGCTTCTATTGTTTATTTTTTTTTGTTGGTCCATTGCTGCGCCTCTCGCTAAAGGCACCATTCCAGCGAACAAAGCCATCTTTGGTCAAATGTGCTAATCTTACAAAATGAGCTTTTCTGCTCTGGTATCAAAATGAATGTGAATGGAGCAAACTAAATCTCCAGCAAAATTGACACTCCAGGTGCTTATTGGGGGGTAAACTCCTCGAAATGCTGCATCTGTGCTCCGGGTCTCCTCTGAGCTGATCAGGTTCTTCCACCCCGGAAAACGGTCTTGGCAGTAAAAGAGAAAAAAGCAGATATCCGCTCGCCATTCTAATGAAGAAGCGACTGGGCCTCACGGCTGTGTAGTATCCGGAGCAATTAAAAGCAATACAGAAAACCTGGGAACCCCCTTTGTCTATATCTGTCCGCGGCGGAAGCTGAAACCAGGTGAATAAAAATGTCCATGGAACGCCGTCGGTGATTCGTTTTGCGCCGGACCCAGACCAACCCCGTAACACCTTACTGGAAAAGAAAAACAGTACAGCTCATCTCGTCGTGACTTTTGGGAAAAGTAGTATAGAACACATCGTGAAGAAGGCTCATGAAAAAATAAATGGGGAAATCTCCGTAATTGGTAAGCTTCCAGCCGGGCGGGGTCCCGTCTAGTGGGCGCAAAGGGGCCTTTGGAAGGACAGTTGTTGAGAGAACTGCTTGACCAGGTTTCCGGCCTGCTGGAAGTAAGAGCTCAACCATGCGTTGGCAGGGCTGGGGACGTATGAATGGTGGGGAGCAATGCCCGCGCCTTGGCATGGCACGTTCACGTGCTGAACGGAAGAGGCCGACGAGGCCGAGGAACAGGAAGAGACGTGGGAGAAGACGGATCCAGTGTCAGACCCGGAGCTTCCAGAAGAGATGGACAGCTCGGGGTACTGGAGGGAGTAGGGCGGAGGAGAGATGGGGGCCTGAGGAACGAAGTTGGCCATGTAGGGTTGCGGCATGGGCATCATTCCAGGCTGGAATCCGGGGTTGCACTGGTCATACGGCTGGATCGGAGGGGTGGAGATGGGAGCGGGAGCGTAGATGGGAGTGGGGGCCTTGGTGAACCTCGGGCAGCGCTGAATGAGGTCCCTCAGTTCGGGAAGCTTGATCCTAGTGGCCGGGTTGGGGTCGAAGATCCTCCTCAGGATGGCATCCAGCTCGTAGGAAATGGGCAGAATGGTCCGGAGGAAGTTAGGGTCCTTCATGAAGGCACGGAAGGTGGAGTCCTCCAGCGAGGCCTTCTTCCATGGGTTGCGGCCGCAGGTCAGGTTGACGAGAATGACGCCCAACGACCACACGTCATTGGGTGCCGACTCGTAAGATGCGTAAGCCTTGGGGTTGGGCTGTTGGCATTCTGCGTCAGGTTAGTGAGGCTGCTTGCAGGGATCATCGCGGTCGAGGAATGCTTACCTGGTGACATGTAAAAGGTAGAGCCGCAGCCGAAGTCCGAGGTGTAGGGATCCGAGGTGGCAAGGCCAAAGTCAGCGAGCTTGACCGTGTTACCGTTGTCGGTGACCAAGATGTTCTCAGGCTTCAGGTCCCGGTGGTAGATGCCAAGGGAGTGACAGTATCCAACGGCGTCCAAAATCTGCAGGAAGGCTCTCCGGGCAAGTTCGTCATCGCGAGCATACCTTCCACGCTCGGTGATGTTGGAGAAGAGATCGCCATCAGGGCAGTACTCTAGAACTACATAGGTGCACTCAGGTGAGTCCATGATCTTGACCAGCGACACTACATTCGGGTGCGAACTGGCCAAGTGATGGAGCTGGATCTCACGCTGCTGGAACTTCCTCTGGCGGGGCTCGAGGTTGAGCTTGTTCAGGGCCTTGACAGCATACTGGACTCCGGAGTGGATATCGACGGCCTTGTAGACGGTTCCGTAGGCGCCCTCACCAAGGATTCCAATGAACTGCAGGCGGCCGGCGAGAATCTGGCCCAACCGCTGTTGCGGCGGCGCGTATCCTCCACTGAGCGTCGGCGATGCGGGCGGGGTGGGCAACATGGTGGCGAGTGTGTCGTCCTTAGCGGTCCAGCAAAGGGCTCCAAGGACGGAAGAGAGAGAGAGAGAGAGAGAGAGAGAGAGAGAGAGAGAGAGCTGGCCAAGTATTAAAGCGGTAGATCCAAGCGGCCGTGCGGACAAGAAAACACCAGGATTCCTGTGGCCGGGCGCGGAAGCAAGAACAGTGAAAAAGGAAACCGGCGGGTTGCAATTGGGTGAGGCGGGGGAGGGAGGCTGAGGGCTGGTAGAGGGAGAGATGAGGTTGGAGAGGGAGGGCGGGAGGTTATGATGTAGGTTGGTGTGGCAGGCAAGTGCAGCAGTAGTAGGCGGGCAGCCGAGGCGGCAGCGGTGATGATAAGTGCTGCAGATGTCCGGGCGCCGATGAACGTTGCAGGGCGCGACAAGGGCCCGTCTAATAGGAAGGCGCAGGCTAGGTGATCCATGCTCCACCGCAATGACGAAGACGGACTAGGCGTGGCTACTTTGTTGCGGGCCCCCCTGGCCGGCGGCGACACGGCGCTCAGGCACTGCAGGCTGACGCCGGCGGGATTGACGTTAGCGGCACGGCGAAGGATCTCTGGCGTGTCGCAGCGGGCGTGACTGCGCTGGGCGGGCCAGAGCCCTAGCAGCGCGGCCCAGCACGCCCTCCCTAGCGGGCCTCTTGCGTGCAGCGTGTGCAAGGAACAGGGCGGCGCACGGGCGCTGCGCCCGCCCTCCTCGCAGCCGGGCCCAGCCAATGGGGCTGCGCGCGAGCGTCTCGCCGGCCAGCCAACGCGCTTGGCGTGCAGCAGGCGATGCTCGCGGACCTCGCGCTGCAGCTGGGGGCCGGGTGGTGCTGCATGCGTCGCGCGGGCTTTGTCTGCGCCGGGCGAGGAATGGGCCAGCCATGCGCTTCGCCCGTTCGAGCGCCGCGCTGAGACATTTTTCGCTGAGCGCACGCGGCCGCAGCTCCCCAGACAGCGATCTGCGCTGGCCCCCTGGTGCCGCGCTTTATTGTTGTTGCCCACGAGCCGTGCGCGCCAGGGCAGGGCGGCGCGGCCACCTCTCGCGTGCGGTCGTCAGCCAACCCAACGGCAGCGTTGATCAGTGCCCTGCCAATAAGCTGCCGCTGGGCTTCTAATCTTGGGGCGCCCCGGCGATGACTCGTCGCCTTCATGCGCTGGCGCGAAACGCCCGCGACCCTTCTCACGCTCCGCGTCGCAAGCTGATTGGGTGTCTGACCACAGCCCCGTTATTCCGCGAGGGCCGCCTTGCCCGGTCTGCCATTGGCCACCGCCCGCCTGCCACTCGCGCGCGCTGCTCGTTATTTCGAGCCTGCCAGCGGCCGGAAATTATGTGACAGGCAGCGAATCGCACCGTTTCAGAAACCAGACAAAGCTCCGCGGCGCATGACCGCCCGCGACGAGAGCTGGTCTGGAAAAAGCCCATCTCGCCTGCCACGTTTTGGGGTGGGCCTTTACGCGATGGCGTCCAGCGCTCTTGCTCGACGCGGCATGGCGGATTGCCCGGATGGGCGGCCAACCCTACACCGATGCAAGCGTGTTGACCGGCGAGCGAGAGAGACAACGGGGCGCCTCCACAGCCCTGAGTCTGGCCGTTTCGATAGAGCGGATCGCTCAAGCTCGCCTCCCTCGTGTGCACGCACCGGCACCGCCCGCCCAGAGCGTCGGCAGCCCAGTCACCATGCGCGCATGCCTTCGTAACCGGAAAGGGCGGAGCTGATCGGTGGAGTGCCATCAATTCTGCCACTCCCCGCCTGACTTCCAGATTTTTCGACGGGGCCTTCCAGCAAGGGTGCGTGCTGCGCCGCCGCCCGCGGCAGAACGTAAGGCCGTACCGCACTGCCGCGCACGCTGGGGCTGAGGTTGCTGACGGCTACTGTACCCGCGCGGTGGAGGCGCAACCGTGGCCACAGCAGCGGCGGCGGCAAAAAAAAAAAAATCAAGAGTGTTGCAGCGTGCTCCCGTGAGCTGCTCAACCCCACATGCCCCGTCACAGACACACCACGCGCAGTCTTCAGCTTCGCTGTCAAGCCTCTGGGCCGGGCGCCGTGTCCCACGCACACCGCTCGTCTCCTCTGCGGGCCCCGATGCACGCCCGCCGTGCCCAAGGGATGCTTATCGGCAATCGAGCCTTTCCCTTTCCGCCTTCTCCACACGGCAGCGGCGAAGGAAGGCGGGAAGGTCGGCCCATCAGCCACTGAGGCAGGCCGGCGGGCTCGGGGCAGCCCTCCCTCGTTCCGTAGCGCCGTGTTGCATCACTCCAAGGCCACAAGGCCAGCGCGATCCCCAGCCTCGTTTCGATGCGGATCTGACGGAGCTTTCCCTGCCGCTGCTGCCATCAAGCTTCCCGCTACCGTCTCACGACCTGGCTCGAGTAGATTGCGACCCCAGAGTTGTTCGTGGATGCGCTGCAGGCCCGGTGAGTCCATCAGTGGGGCCGCAACAGAAACACCGCTGCGCGCTTCGTGGAGGCGGTGGGAGCCTGAGTCGTTGGTTGCAGATTGCCACGATGTCCTTTCAAGCCACTGGCGCTGCGTGCTCGACGCAGCAAACGCTGGCCTCTCCACTCCCCACACAGACTTCCAACACCATCCGCTTGTGCTGATCTCGCTCTCCGTGGTATTAATGCACCGAACGCGCAATCAGCCGCCGCCGTCACAATCAATCAATCAATCAATCAGCACACGCGAGATTCCGCTCGCAACCCGTGACCTGCCGCAGTCGTCATCACGGCCGCACTGCCGCTTCAAGCCTCTCGCATTGATCGAGAGCGTTTCAGCTCGTCGCACATCCCCCCGTCCCATCTCCCTGCCCTCGACCGCCGCAAGTGTCGCTCTCGGAGCTTTCCAATCGAGATGACGGCCTGATGAGACGCGCAAATCTGAGATGCATGATCAAAGCTGCCCGTGCATGGTGATGAGCACGCGAATGGAAGCGCCACAGCCCTCTGCCAACTCCTTCCCGCACCACGTCCTGTCGCCGTCCCCCTGCCTAGTTCGGCCAGAACGCCAATGCGCATCAACCGCTTGGCGCTGCTGAGAGCTCACCACCAACCCAAGCTTCCAAGGCTCTCGAGCCGCCACATTTCTGCTTCACCATGCCATTTCCCAAACTTTTCGCCCTTCTAGATTTTTATTTATTTATTTTGCCTTTCCCGGAAGCCCTGACTTCCGCGTCTGTCTGGGACCGGCGTGCATCACAATGCCACTTTGATCCAGTCCCTGGGGATGGGGCACGGTGACGGAGCACGGCTGTTGGGTGGTATGTGCGTGTGAGGGAGCGGGAGAGCCGGCGAGGAGGAGAAAAAAGCACGGGTTGCCGCGACGGGAAGGCTCATGTCTCATTCAGACGTCAGCCAACACTCGACAACCAACCATCGAGATGTGATCATCGTCACCCGCCAACACTAATACTTTAGAAGAGCAACGATAATCGCCGAATGAGAGAGCCACGCTACCGTGGGTCGGCCGTCTTCCTTTCGCCCTTTTTCCTTTTTTTTTTTCCTTGTTGTCTCGTTTGCTGACTTGAGTAAGGCCTTGCCGGGAGCGATCCAGTGGTACACGATCGCGCCTCCCAACCGTCATCTTTTGCCTCTTGGCTGCTTGGCTGTTTGGTTCCACGCCTCTCTATCAGCTGTCCTAATCGTACGTTTAGGAATGTATAGCACCGGGACCACTTCCGCGCGCCGTCACACGATGCATCAGCAATGAGAAAGCTTAAATCATCAAGAAACTTTCCGACGTGCGTGCGTTGGCTGTATGCTCGCGCCCGTTGAGTCAAGTCATCTGCTGGCAGAGCAATGTAGGACGCAAATCCAAAGGGCGAGCGACAATGCTTGCTCCCGATGCCATTGCCAAATCAGAAGGCCAGCAGGCGGACGATGCTGCTGAAGCTTTTTGCAGTATAGCGTCGGTGGCGTTGCGAAAAAGGTAGGCTAGTCATCTTCGAACTCTATTTCCGCTTGCATGCATGTAAAGGCTGCAGCTGAGGGGCTTGCACTACTGCTTTCTCTTACTCATGATCTCGGGACCCTTGGAGTCAGTGAGCCATTCGGCATGCTCTCCATGCTCTCGTGTTGCGGGTGCTTGCAGCGTACGACTAGCCTGCAAGCATGTGCCCTCCCCACACTTTTTCCCTTGCACCGTGCGCAAAAGGGTTCGAGCTGGTTAGTAGACTTGCAGGTGCATGTTTGCCTTCTTTGGTACCTCGCATGTCTTAGGATTGGCTTCTAAGAGGTTGCAGATCAGTAAGCAGTATACCATCAGGTGAGAAAGCCGTGCCGTTCTACCAAAGTGTGCTCTCTCTCAAGGCTGAACAACTGCGTCCGGATGCGGCCAAACATTGAAAGCTTGGCAACGTTCTCGACGCGTGTGCCTCGGCCTTGTTGGGCTTGAGATCAGGAGATCGCTCCTTGATTACATGCGATGCGCTGTGTGGTTCGCCGGATGAGTAGCGCAACCAAACAATTTTTTGTCCGTGGCTGGGATGCTACAGACGTTGATCCGATGACATAGATAGATACGGGACACGCACACCAGCTTCCGCCTGCTTGCGAACAGGTACGTCCCCTACTTGCCACCCTAAGCGCGCTCGTTCAGATACCGATCCGCGCAAATCAAGAGATTGGCTCGACCGTGAAGACTGTAGAGATCTGGATATGGACGAAAAAGGCAGGTAACCTCAAGTCGATCGGTGTACCCTGACCTAGCCACGCGAATCGTGAGGAGTACGAAGGAGGTTCCGTTTTTTTTTTGGTGCCTAATATAACGCAATGGCGGCGCCAACCATGGAATAGATGATGTAGCACGTTCGGAGCAAGCGGCAGCGCAAGCCACGAACCGCCTCAGCCCTGACACGGCCACCGGAAAGAAAACCAGGCTGAAAGGATTTGAAAGAGCCAGAAGAGCCGACGGCGCGCCCAAGGTGAGAAGCGCCGGCACTAGTCAGCCGCGAACAGCTCCTCCGTCCAGAGCCGCGCGGTGGCGTTTTAGAGGCAAATGATTCGTGATTGGAGGACAAGGCGGGATTATGAGAGCGGAAGGATTATTAGTATCGACAATTACACTCATCCTTCATTCTCTTGGTACGGGTCATCATGAGGCCTGACGCGTCAACTACGACATTATTATCTTCGGAAGAAAGGAGGAAATCCGGGAACCAGCTTTGGGGCTGTCAGCGGGTGCTCCCGGTAGATCTCATCCATGATGACCCGGAAAAGGGATCCACCCAAGTTGGTGGTGGGACCGGCGATGGAAGTAACGGGTTGAGGACCAAGGTTGTCTGCGGAGAAAGTACGCAAACGACAGCTGCTCAGGAGACTATAGTAAGAACAAACCAGCCGACAGCCACGTAGTCCGCATTTGGTTGGGTGCGCGTCAAAGCTGATAGACTTCCGGCGCCTTCCATCACTAGATGACCTACAAATATTCCGCAAGGCTGACTAAGGGATGAATTGTCCGCTTGGTGTGCTATTCGCCGTCGTCCCGCAGAAAAGGAGTCCTTCGTCTCCAGCAGACACTGTCCGTCTGTCTTCCTTCGACTTGACAACGGATATCGCCCGGGGAAGTTCCGTTGTTGAATTAAAGCCCAATGGCTTCCTCCAGCTTGTTGTTGTTGTGAGCCTTATGTATCTCCGAAGAAGTCCCACTGCTCTCGTACTCCAGAATTAAATGCAGACCGCGCGGCGTCGGCTCCGTATATTCGGGATTTTCCAGTCGGCGCGAGTCGTTCCGGACAACCATGACTCTTTTCTTCCTAACCAGAGCTTCTAGTGCGGTGAGGCAAGGGTTGCGAGGATGAGACTTGTACGGCACAGTGGAGGAGTCAAAGCGCCTGTGGCAAGAGAAGAGGAACAGCGGGCGTCTGTGGACAGAGATGGCGGCAGATAGCGCGCGCAGGCTGGGATAAGGCGGGCTAGGTGGTGAGAAGAGAGTGGACAAAGACTCGTGTCTCGGTTCCAAGGTTTCGCTGCCGACGTCATCCCGCGACAACAAACAGCTCGCCGACCTTTTGCTCGCTCTTCACAAAGTTTGCCCAGCCATGCCGCTCCGCCTGAGCGGCCAATTCCCCAGCCAGCTCGCCCGCCCGCTGATATGGCGTCTCCACCCTCGCCCTCGACGCCTGCTCGTCGCATGAGCCGCTTTTCCGAGGACTTCAGCACAGCCGTCACCTTTGGAAAGCCTCAGCGCTGCCGCCACTTCCAGCCTCAGCGGGAGCCGCTGGCTCACCGCTCCGACCTGCGGCCCATCGAGCACAAGATCAATGGCCCGCTGAACGGTCTGAATCCCACGCGGGCGCACTACAACATCGTCGGCGAGGGCGGGAAGAGCGTGCACGCCGATTCAAGTCACGGCGTCTCCTGGAAATGGACGTCGAGAAACAACCGCAAGGGCCGCCATGCACTGCAAGTCCAGCCCATTTCTTCGCCCGCTGTTCAGCACGAGTTGCCCCGGAAAACCACCCACCCCACCCAAATACTACGTGGTGTGGGCCGCATGCTGACCCGCTTTCCTGTCTGGGATATTTCCTACCTTGTTGCTGTGATATTCACTCTGGGCAGCGCCATCTGGGTTCTCAACGCCTTTTTTGTGCTTCTTCCCCTCGTTCGACCATCTTCAGAGTTCCAGAATGAAGTCTTGTATGGAGGAGGCGTCACAGCCTTCATAGGTGCGACCGTGTTCGTCGTTGGTTCCGTTCTCCTGCTCCTGGAAGCAGTCAATGATGATCGCGCCGGCTGTTTCGGCTGGGCCGTCGAGCGGCTATTTCAAGAAGACGCACAGCCCAATGCGGAGAAAGCTGACGAAGAGTGCCTCGTCGTACGTGTCCACCCCAAAAGCCCTTGCGATCACCACCACTCCAACAGGAAGATCCTCGTCGAGTCGGCCACGCACCCCGGCGGCCCCCGCAAGTGGCAGTGGGCGCCTTCCTGGAAAGATCTCCGCACGCACTATTTTCGCGAGCTGGGCTTCCTTGCTTCTCTCATTCAGTTGGTTTCGGCCACGGTCTTCTGGATAGCGGGTTTTACTTCTCTCCCAGGAATATACGACCACATGTCCACCGGCCTGAGAGATGGCGTTTACTGGACCCCGCAGATCCTTGGAGGATTAGGTTTCATCCTTTCCGGTACCCTTTTCATGGTTGAAACACAGGTGACGTGGTGGAAGCCGGCACCATCCGTCCTTGGCTGGCATATCGGTTTCTGGAATTTGATTGGCGGTATTGGTTTCACACTTTGCCCGGCGTTTGGCTACGACCCTAGCAGCTGGGCCCAGTATCAGGCAGCATGTAGCACCTTCTGGGGCAGCTGGGCTTTCCTGATTGGAAGCATCATCCAATGGTACGAGAGTTTGGATAAATATCCTGTGGAGTATAAGGATCATGATGAAGAGTAGCTTCCTCCACGTGTTGGATCAACAACTAATCTTTAATTTTGTCGTAATACTACTGTATGAGGGGATAAGGGCACATTGGCACGTAGATGATACACATTGGAGACGTAGAGAAACAACTGTAATCTTATCTGCACCTACGAAAACATTGGAGAAAATCTTGCTTTTATTCTTATCAAACCACTATTATACCTCCAATCCCTGCATCCAACTTCTGCAGTCCTCGTGAAGTGCAACACAACTTAGGTTCTGCCTGGGTTCAATGTGGAGACTGGGGATCTCGACTGCCAGCAGCTCACAGTACACTCGTGCTATAGCAGCCGTTGGAGTGAACGGACGGGGGCAAATGTACATTGTAGGATCCGCAAAGCCTCGAGCTCCTTAGGCAAGTGTGAAGTCAACTTCATTAGTTTCACGAGAAATACAAGAGAATTGAGACACCATGAGATAGGAACGGCTACCAACCGCCTTATCCACCCAACGTATCCCTTTGTTTTGTTGTTGATTAATAAAAAAGACTTGGACGCTGACAAAAATCCGAAAATGGCCGAGAAAAGGGAAACGAAGTCTACCTCAACCGGGCCACGAACGAAGCAGCTCCTCCCACCGGCTCTGCGAACAACTTAAATTACCCCATTCCTCGCCGCCCCTAAGCGTTTCCAATCTTCTCGCACTCCTTGAGCCAAGCGCCCACCGGATCCACCCTCTTGTACGGATCGACATTCAGCCACTCAGCGTCGACGAACACACCGCACGACAGCTTCATCGTGCCCCTCCCCACGAGCAAGTCTTCGTCTCCACCGCCATCGCCGCCCTTCCCCAGCTTCTCCCACGCCTCCAGCACCTGCTGCCCGTCCTGGCACCCGGCGACGGGGTCCTCCCACACGCTGACGGCGAACTCGGCGCCCTCGCGGAAGAAGAAGTTTGGCAGCGAGGCCAGCGTGGCGTTCTTGTCCGGGAACGGCTGCATCGTCTCCTCGCGCACGTCGTCGAGGAACAGCAGCAGTGGGGTTCTGTTACCGCTGCCGCTGCCGCTGCCGCTGCTAGTACCATTCTCGCGGACTTGGCGCGGGGGCGACGAGAAGGATAGGTCGACGCCCGGCGCGGTGAGCTGGATGTTGGGGGAGCGGAGCAGGGCGTGGTCGATGTGGAGCTTGGAGGAGGAGGAGGAGCCGCTGGAGGCGCCGTCGAGGTCGCCGTAGAGGTAGAAGGGCATGCGGGTGCTCGGATACTCTGTGGCGAGCGAGGGCCCGGTGAGGGGTCTGTCGAGCCACTTGCCAGTGATCTTGGCCGGGGTTGCTGGCAGGATGGGGCCGCTGGTGGAGGGAGGGGATGCGTCAGTCGTTGCTGTCGAATGAGGGAGTGGAGAGCGATGAACTTACGTCCGTCCGGAATACAGGTATCCATTGAGTTCTCCAGACTCGTTGATGACCTGTGTCAGATCGACGGCTTGATTTGTGATGAAAGTGATGATCTCGTCCGGGTATTGTGATTTCAGAGTCTGATACTCGAATTTGATGTTGCTGGGCAGATCGACCTCAAGGATGGCCTGACGGCGATGGTTCGCCGCATGGAAGCTGGGTTTGTGTACGAAGTAGATGGGCTCTTCGCCTTGCACCAAGAACTCATGGTTATCCTTGGTCAATTCGTTGCGCTCACGACTGACCTGATGTATGTCAGCTTCAACCGCTCAATAAAAGGAACGTACGCGGCCCTGTTACCTTCGCCTCCTGTCCAACCACCTTCTTGAAGACACCAGTCAATTCGGCGATGAAGTCCTTCTCAGTTGGGAATGGCGACATGACGACATTTCGCAGGACGAACAAGTCGTTCTGATCTTTCCTCAGTCCAAGCCTTTCCTTGAACTTCTGGGCGCATTCGCCGTATAGTTCGGGCGAGAACTCGGTGGACGTGAGATAGAGCGGGATCTCGCTCGGCTTGTCGCCAGGCGAGTCAACCGAGAAGTTCTCCACGACGCGCCGCATCAGATAGTTGGCCTCGAGCGTGTCTTCGTTGAGCGTTCCGTCCGAGTTGCGGAAGTTGATGGCAAAAGCGTTGATGTTGAGGTCGGATCCCAGCTTACGGAGGAGCGACAGCGCAGTGTCACCACCGGGGCTGGTGGTAGCGTTCGCAACAATGCTAGTGTTCGACGAGGAGAGGATATTGTCACGAATCCACTGCTTCTCGGCTTCGATAGACTCAGGGGTTGCATCGTCGGCCAGCTCGGATGGCAGCATATTGAAAGGCACAACGACAAAGTCCATCGTGTCGTCGGTCATGGCTGCCCACTGGGCCGAAAGCTGTCAATCTTGATGATTAGCCTTATCTCTTCGTCGCGAATCGATGCATGTTTACTGACCCTGCTGCAAGTGAAGGTCGCTTCGCCCAGCAACGCTCCGTACCCTTCGGGGTCGAGTCCGATGCACTTGTTGGACATGAACGTTGACACGGCCGAGGCTCCCGGCTTGCTTCCCTCGGCTCCGTAGATACCAATGCTGGAAGTCGAGCCTTGGGACAGGTATGGACTCGTCCAGGTGATCAGATACCTCATCCTCCCATCCTTGTAGCAGAGGCCGCCTGCAGGGTACGGGATATACCCAGCCTTGTGCGGATCCAAGGTGATCGAGTCGGCCTGTCGCATCCACCAGATGTCCTCCTGAGTTTCAGTTCGCAACGAGCTGTCAGGCACAAAACCTTCAGCGTCCCCAAGATTGACTGGCATGCTACCAAGAAACCCCGCGCCAGGAGTGTAGTCACGTGGCAGCATCGACGCAAAGTACCCTCCCCAGGCGGCATCAGCGTGGATGGCGAAAGAAAGGCCTCGTGCCTGGAACCGGCGACGCATGGCAACAATCTTTCCCAAGGGATCGACCGAACCTTCCTCGGTAGAGCCAATAATGGCCACAACGGCATACACAGCCTGCTCGTTCTTGAGGTTCTCCTCGAGGCGCTTCTCGAGCTCCTCGATATTGATTCGTGCTCCGTAGTCGACGTTGATACCCACGACATTTTCGGAGCCAATACCGGCAATAGCTAGTGGACTATCAGTTCCGTCTTGCACAAAGAGCGTGAGACTTACCGGCGCCTTTTGGCCAGGAATAGTGCCGTGTGTTGGAGATCATATACTGCGGCGGCTTCTCGATGCCGAACTCGCGATCCAAGGCATCTTTTCCGCGGGATTGAATGCCAAACTCGTCCAAGATCCGTTCGATGTACTTGGATGAGATGCCATAGTCGACGTTGAGGCGGACGGGGAGATCAAGGATCGTGTCGGGTTTCAGGTTCAGAAGCTCCCACGTGCTCAGTTCTATGAAGAGCTTCTCCTCATTCCGAGCCGTCTTGACGGTGAAGGTATCTCCAGCAAAGCCAAGGGGTCCGTCGAATGCTTTGCGTAGGGCAAGCGGGTAGTACTTGAGGTTTCGCGCTGAGTGGCCCATGAAATTAGTATTGGATAATCATGGCTCAAAAGAGCCATTCGGTGTGAAACTTACCGACCCTACAACAGTCAGCGCGGGTATATCTTGCGTACGGATTGTTGACTTACCACATTGACTCCAGATTCGCAATAGTGCCATCGCAGGTGATATGCCCCCACGGATCGGGCTGCGAGGTGTTGTAGTTGGGTGACGTGGATGGGTTGTAGCCGAGCATCTCACACATCTGATCTCCTACCATCAACTCAATAGTTGTCGTCAATGGCGATGCTTCAAAAGCTACATTGTTCGGATTGTAGAGCATGGTCGCGAAGAAGCCCAGCATGGCAGGCATGCTGAGGTCGGTGCACATGTGAGCTTGGTAGCGGGGGGAAAAGAAAGGAATCGAGGTGCGGGAGAGCAAGTCGGAAAGCTCGCCAACTGCCTTGGAAACGGATGCGGTGCGCTCCTGGAACGTCTCGGAAGCTTGGATCTCGTCGGTGATGAACTCGCCGTCTCCCGGGAAGTAGTTGAGCCTGCCCTTCTTGAGGTTCTCGAGGATGACGTTGATGTTGTCCTTGAAATAGTCCAGGTTCTCGGCTTGCGGCCCGATGAAGTAGGAGCTGATGGCTTGGTGACTCTTGTCCTCAAAAGACTTTTTGGAAGCCCCGCTGGTGAAGACATTGCCGTTGTCTTTCTTGAGCTCAATGCCACCAGTGATGCCGCGGAGGCCCTTGGAAACGTCAATTCCGGCATTGGCAGAAATACTGCCCACCTTTGGCACGCTGATGCCAGTGCGGGTGTTGGCTTTCCCAAGAGAGGGAACACTCAACCCACTCCCGAAGGTGACTCCGCCGAGATTGAAGCTGCTCATGATTGCGGTTCGATGTGGAAAGAAGTTGAAGCTATCCAACGAAGTTGCAATTCAACAAGAGCAACAGAAGACGCCCTTTTATGCCTGAGTTGATGGTCCGCGCTTAAAGCGCGAGAGCAATGTTGCTCGAGACGTCTCGGCGTGCAGCAGCTTCCCCTCATCGGTGGCGCATCACAAGCGCTCGGTGTAGACTTCAAGAGCGCTAGATCGTCTACACGCAATACACTACTGCATGCTGCATCTATCCGTATCTGCAAGCTTGGTGGCCTCTGTCCTATAGGATCAAAGGTGGAGGCGAGATCATCAAGAGGGGAGACATATGTTGCAAGTGGTTCTGGAAACCGCTCGTCCATTCTGCTCGCCCGTGATTCGTTCTTGCGGCATTCGGCGAAAACTTCTTCTGGGGGCTCCATTATTCGGAGTGGATGTGAGACGATAAAGTCTCCTTTGAGGGTTCAAGATAGTCTCGGCCCGCTGGGCCAGATGTTTTCCGAGCAGTGTATGGTACATGTCACAAATAGTGTACAACCACATGAAAGCGGGGCGTTCGTGCATCTCGTTTTCGCAGCGCAGGATGAGCTTGCGGCATCTTGCAGAAGGGCCGGGCCGCGTAAGTGGGGAGTCCGGAGGTAGATCCAGTGAAAACATCAGCTTCGGTTCGCAGAAGCGACGTTCGTTTTTCTAGGCTTCTGAATGCGCGTCATAGCCGACGCTATGAGAACTTGGTGCATCGATTGGCGAATCAACGGGAGGCAAATGCCGTGTAACATCAGGTTGGCTGACTTCGCCAACGCCATTCTCTTCCATCCGTGCGGGGTCGAAGTTGGTCGTAGAAGATTCGCTCCTACTCTTTCTTTTCACATGGGCGTATTCAGACGTTGGGGGTGTGGAAAAACTTTAGAGAAACCTGGCCGCCGTGGCTATCGCCTCGGTTATGCATATGCTCCTCGCTCACGAATGCCCGGCCATAAGAGAATGGGATATGGAGCAAAAAAGGACCGACCTTTGTGTTGCTGCCAAATCCCGGACCATGCCGTCGTCGGTCTAAGTATTCCTTGAGGTTCATCAGGATCGACGGCTAGGGTGGCGTGAAACCGCTGGATTGCGGCAGTGTCCATAGACCAGGAAGATCTAAAACCTGATATTTAGTCGTTAAAACCATGCAGTCAGCAATCGACCGTGCATTCTGTCGCCCAGAATGAAGTTGAAAGGGACCCATTCTCTTCACAGCCCAAGTTTCCAAAAGCATGGGCACCATAGAACCACCGCCTGATTAACATGATCCGCTCCATCGTCACCATTCAAAATGAGGAACCCATCCCTGAATGATTCTCCGAAGACGGCGCGTCGCATTACGTTGTTGTCCGCAAGGATCTATCTACATCTACCACACTAAAAGTCAATCCAGAGTCGAGTCGGATCCAGGCGAGACTGTTAAAGCTCAGCCCATGCGAAAATGTTAAAAAAAGAAAATGCCGAATAATCGCTCAGATGTGATGCTCGAGGGCCCCCCTCCGTCCCATGCTAAAACGCCATGTCGAAAAATGTTAAATAGTCATCTCCCCAACTCTACCCTTTTGCGCTCTACATGCACGCAATATCGAATGCAGATGAATCTGGAGGAAAGGTAGAAGCGTGAATGAGAAAGTTTTCGTCCGTTTCCGCTCGGGTTGTTAAGAACCGAGCGGACGAGATGTAAGTTGAACATCTCTTGGGGGGTATCATAACTTTTGGGTCACTTCGTTTAAGCCTCCTCAGCCTCGACGGGAGCGCATGTGCAGAAGAGGTTCATGTCGCCGTAAGCTGTCACACACGTTAGCCGGCCGGTCTTATGTTTGGCAAATCTTGGGGAAAAGGGTAACTCACCATCGTCCAGCCTCGTCGTACTCGGCCAGAACTTCTTCTCCCTCAAGTACGGCAGCGGATACGCCGCATACTCCCTCGTGTACGGCCTCTTCCATTCCTCACTCAACAAGTCCTTCTGGCTGTGCGGAGCCATCTTCAACACATTGCCCTCCTTCGGAACCTCACCCTTCTCAACTGCCTCGATTTCCTTGCGGATCTGAATGAAAGCGTCGCAGAACCTGTCGAGCTCTTCCTTGCTCTCGCTCTCGGTCGGCTCGATCATGAGGGTGTTGGCAACGGGCCAGCTCATAGTCGGTGCGTGGAAACCGTAATCCTGGAGGCGCTTGGCGATGTCGATGGCTTCGACGCCAGCTGTCTCCTTGAACTTGCGCACGTCGAGAATGAACTCGTGCGCGCAGCGGCCTGCGGCGTTAGTGTACAGGATCGGATAGTGCGGCTTGAGGCGGGACAGAATGTAGTTGGCGTTGAGAAGGGTAAGCTTGGTGGCGTGGGTGAGGCCGTGGCCGCCCATCATCTTGACGTAAGACCAAGAGATGGGCAGGATGGAAGACGATCCCCAGGGAGCTCCAGAGACGGGGGCAATGGCTTTCTCGCCACCAGTTGGGACAATGGGGTGACCGGGGAGGAAGGGAGCAAGGTGCTTGGCGACACCGATGGGGCCGACTCCAGGACCTCCACCACCGTGAGGAATACAGAAGGTCTTGTGAAGGTTCAGGTGGCAGACGTCGGCGCCGATCTCGCCGGGAGAGCACAGCCCGATCTGAGCATTCATGTTGGCGCCATCCATGTACACTTGACCGCCGTGCTCATGGACAATCTTGCAGACTTCCTTGATCTTAGGCTCGAAAACACCAAAAGTGCTGGGGTAAGTGACCATGATAGCACCAAGCTCCTCGCGGTGCTTCTCGCACTTGGCCTTCAAGTCCTCCATGTCCAGGTTACCAGTGACCGTGTCGCACTTGATGGGAACAACGCGCATACCAGCCATGGCGGCACTGGCAGGGTTAGTGCCGTGAGCAGACACGGGAATCAAGCAAATATCACGCTTCTTGCCAGGCTGCTGCTCATGGTACTTGCGGATGACGCGGAGACCAGTGAACTCGCCCTGGGCACCAGAGTTGGGCTGAAGCGAGACGGAGTGGAAGCCAGTGATTTCGGCCAGATCCTTCTCGAGCTCAGTGATGAGAGTTTCATAGCCCTTCGCCTGGTCCTTGGGAACAAAGGGGTGGAGGGACGAGAACTCGGGCCAGGTGACGGGGGCCATTTCCGTGGTGGCATTGAGCTTCATGGTGCAGGAGCCGAGCGGAATCATCGAGTGGACGAGGGACAGATCCTTGGACTGAAGGTGGTGGATGTAGCGGAGGAGTTCCGTCTCAGAATGATGCGTGTTGAAGACCGGGTGAGTCAGGTATGGCGTCGTGCGCTTGAACTGCTCGGGGATGCCGCCAGCGGAGACCTGCTCGGCGAGAGCCTCAAGATCGGGCAGGTTCTTAACACCGACGAAAGAAGCAAACACGTCCAGTATGTCCTCCACGTCGTTCTTGGTAATGGTCTCGTCCAAGGTGATACCAATGTGGCTGTCGTCAATCTTCCGTAGGTTGATCTTCTTCGTGTCCAGAGCCTTTTTGATGAGCCTGTCCGAGTTGCTCTCGGTATCAACAACGACAGTGTCAAAGAGAACAGCTCCCTTCTCGCCAGTACCCCGCTTCCTGGTCTCAAAGCCCAGCTGGTTCAGCCCCTTCTGCAGGACTCGCGCGGCAGTAATGGTCCTCTCGGCAATGGCCTTGAGACCCTTGGGGCCGTGGTAGATGGCGTAGAACGCGCTCATGTTCGCCAGAAGAGCCTGGGCTGTGCAGATATTGCTCGTGGCCTTCTCCCTGCGAATGTGCTGTTCTCTAGTCTGCAAAGCAAGTCTTGCCGCATTATCTCCCAGGCGGTCCTTGGAAAGGCCAATAAGCCGACCAGGCATCTTGCGCTTGTGCTTATCGCTCACGGCAAAGAAGGCAGCATGAGGGCCACCGTAGCCAAAAGGCACGCCGAAACGCTGCGCGTTTCCGAAAGCAACATCGGCGCCGAACTCGCTAGGAGCCTTCAGGACCGTCAGAGCAAGCAGGTCCGTAGCAACGCTGACTGTGGCGCCAAGCTTGTGTACAGCATCCGAAAGGGCCTTGTAATCCTCCACACCTCCATACGTGTCAGGGTACTGCACCAACACACCAACGAGATCCTGGCCAATCTCCTGCACACGGCTGTTACCATCCTTCAGCACGTCGCCGGTTTCAATCGTAATACCGAATCCTTCAGCACGAGACTGGAGAACTGCAATCGTCTGCGGGTGGCAGTTCTCGTCGACAAAGAAGATTTTAGTAGGCCGCTTGAGCCTGCTCACAGGCAGAGCATTCAAAGCCAGCGTCATGGCCTCTGCGGCGGCAGTTGGCTCGTCCAGAACGGAGGCATTAGCGATTGGCAAGCCAGTGAGATCCGAGACCATGGTCTGGAAGTTCAGAAGAGACTCCAGGCGGCCTTGGCTGATCTCGGGCTGATAGGGGGTGTAGCTAGTGTACCAGCCGGGGCCTTCAAGGACATTGCGCTTGATAACCTCGGGCGTACGGGTGCCCGCGTAGCCACAGCCAATGTAGCTGCGGTGGACGCTGTTGGCGTTTGCGATCTCGCGAAGGCGGGCCAACAACTCGCTCTCGGTGTATCCATCCTGGCTGAAGGCCGTCTCGCCGCTCTTGGTGCGAAGCTGGGGCCCGTCGATCTTGAGGTTGCGATCCGACAGCACGTCTTCGGGCACGACCTGCTTCACGAACTCGTCCAGCGAACTGACTGGCGGGTCGAGGGTCTTGAGCATCTGCTCGGCATCGCTAGCCGAAGGTCCAATGTGGCGGTGGGGGAAGGTGTCGAGCGGCGCAAAGGCGGAGCCGCGCTTCTTCGCCGGGCTGTTGCCGTTCGTATCAGCGGTCGAGCTGGTGTAGTAGGTGCGCGCAAAGGAAGGAGTCCTCGGGCTCTGCGTCCGCGTTGGCAGGCTCTGGCGCAGAACGCGAGGGCTGCGGGAAAAGCGCGCAGCGCTATCGTGAGAGAGCACGCGACGCGTCGCGCGGAAGCTTGCCCTGGCACATTGAGACTGCATGGTGAGAGACAAGACTGGGAAAGAGGGCGGTACACGCCCCTTTGCGCGGTGCAAACGGTCTGGTCTGGCGAAGGGCGAGCGGCAGCGTCGAATTTGCTGGTGGCGGTCGTGACGTAGGGTTAGTCCAGACGTGCTGCTCGAGAAAATGGAGCTCGGCCGGCACGCAATTCTGGGTGAGTGAGAAACGAGCGCGTCAGGCCGCTAGGAACACGAGCTCGAAGGTCTCCCTTTGCACGAAATTTCCATCTCGTGCAGGGTCCCATGGCCGTTTTGAGGCGCTGGTTATCAGCGGCACAACGCGTTCTCGGTGCCCGCGGGACCTTGGCCGAGCCACTACTACGTAATTCTGGCTTCTCTCGGAATCTATCGGAGGCAATCCTGCTGTACCACGCGGTCAAAGGGCAATACATGGTAGATAGAGAGTCAGCGCCCCAGGCACTTCCGCAACGCCCATTGGCCTGGGACGCAGGACTCAGGCCATTGATCACCACCATCGTCTACCCCCTCGCCGTATTAGTTCACGAAACTACATATTCGCCGAATCGCGTGCTTAGAATGAGCCGACAAGCCACCTCGGAGACTTTTGGTACACATTAATAATTTCGATTAATCCACTGCCTACGCAAAATGACTGCTGCTGCTTCTTTCAGAATGTCCAACCGACAAGAAATCCAGTCATCTGCATGTTCAGTGCCCCAGCGCCGCCGCTCATACTGTTGTGACAAAACTTTTTATACCCCTGTCCGCCGTAACGCCAAAACAGGAAAAATTAAACCCTCTCGCTAGCCGGCAAACGTAATCACATCCCGCCTGCAGCCTTGGCTTCATCCTCCTCGTCGCAAATGTCTAAAAGGCCATCCCACAGAACAGAAACAAATCCAGTGAATGCCCTCTCCTTTAAACGCCGTCGGTGCATGTTGAAAGGAATCGTGTTTAGTGAGTGCCGTTGACGACTGGCGCATCCTCGGCAGGAGCAGTAAGAATCGAATATTGACCGCCCGCGCCGGCCCAGTTAAGCTTCTTCTCGCGAACCGCAGTGTTGTCGATCATAGTCGCAACCTCGATGTCATCATCGGTGCCTTGCCCCGTCTGGTAGTTGGCTGAAAAGCCCCAGGAGTAGGCCTTGCCCTCCTTGCTGATGACAATGTTGTGGTCCGTACCGCAGGTGATGAAGTCGCCATTGATGTTCGGGAGCTCCGTAGGAACCTTGAGGATGCGGGGCCTATCGTGTTCGTCCTTCTTGATCTTGTCTTCTCCAAGGCTCTTAAGAGTATCCATGGGGAGACCCATTTGGTAGCCGTCCAGACGGCCCCAAACAAGGCACTTTCCGTCTTCAGTGATAGCACCAGAGTGGTGACCACCACCGTCGATCATCTTAATCTTCTTCTCCGACAAAGCCAGAACCTTGGCGGGCTTAAGGATGACTGCATCATCCTCGCCTGCATTGTCAGGAATACCCGTCTCGCCGAAGTTGTTGAGACCCCAGGCCCAAACAGTGCCGTTCTTTTCAACAGCGAAAGAATGGTAGGAGCCACAGGCGACCTGGGCGATCTTTCTGCGTGGCAAACCGAACTCACGGGGGACAAGACCCTCCGTCTTGGTGCGTTCAATCACACGGCGACCCAGCTGGTTCTGCTGACCACTTCCCCAGGCGAAAACATTGCCGTCGGCATCTAGCGCAAGAACGTGATTGGCGCCACAAACAATATCGCGGATCTTCTTGAGCTCTGGGATGAGCTCCGGAGTCTTTTGGATGAAGGTTTTCTTGCTGAAGCCAAAAATGCCTTCGTTGCTGCGGAAAGTTCCCCAGCCGTAGACCAGACCTTCGTCGGTAAGAGCGAAAGAGGCGCTGTCAGATGCAGCAACCTGCACAAACTTGGTGCCTTCGGGGAAAGCATTCGAAGGAATGGCGGTGGGTGTCGCTTCCTTGGGATTCATGCCACTGTCAGAGCCAGAATCGGAACTGTCCTCGCTCTTGGCGTCATCGATATCCACAAGACCGCCCTCCCAGGTAGTATCGCGGCCCAAAGCACCCTGGTCGTTGACGCCCCAGGAAAGAATCTTGTTATCGTGGGTGAGAGCAAGAATATGCATACCACCAGTCGAAACCTGCACAACACCAACGCTGTTGGCAGGGAGCAGAGGGTTAAGGCGCGGGCGCTTGACATCCACCGCGTTCTTCGCAGTGCCAAGTCCAAGCTCACCCGAGCTGCCCTCACCGAAGACGTAGACATGTAGCTTCTGAGTGGGCGCCTTGTTTTTATCCTCTTCCTTGAAGCGCGCGATGCGGATCTTCTTCGCAACAGGTACTTCGGGCTCCTCGGTGGCCTTGCGCTTCCTGGAGGCCTTGGCGGGGGCAGTCTCAGTAGTGGACGTGGCAGCGGTCTCCTGCGTGGCCTCGCTGGCAGCTTGCGTAGAGAAGCTAGCAGTTGCGGCGTCGTCACCTGTAGTTGCGCGTCGTCAGCACATGTCCATCAAGCAGAAAGGCGCGATGCATCTGGAATGGTTTGAGGGTGTGGACTCACTCTTCTTCTTAGTCGCGGCCTTCTTCACCGTCTTCACCGTCTTCTTCGTCGGGGCGGGCGCGTCGGCATCCTTCTTCGGGGGCCTGCCGCGCCTGACCGGGAGACTTGTCTCGCCATTGGTAGCGACCTTCTTTGCAGGAGCTTTCTTGGTGGTGGCCGAGGCTTTGGTCACCTTGGCGGCCGTCTTCCCAGCAGCAGCCTTGGGGGCGGCGGCGGCCTTTTTAGGGGCAGCAGCTGCAGCGGCTCTCTTGGGAGGCATCGCGATGGCAGAAGATGGATAATTGGATTGTGTTGAGTTGAGTATGAAGCTGCGCGATGGCGGCTCGCTTGAATGAGCTTCGGTCGATGGTAGCGCGATGCAGCAGCTGAGGTTGGCGGCTGGCAGCAGCAAGCAGGAGCGAGCTTTTATGCAACGCGTTTGCCTAGAGGCGTGAATGGATGGAGGCGGCTGCCTGGCTCGACAGGAGCAGCTCGACGCAAAAAGACTCGACTGGACGGAGATGCGGGAGTGTGCAGAAAAAAAGTCGCGAGATGGAAGTGAGCAGTGCGGCTTTGTTTTTCAGCACGCAGCTGAAGTTATGCGACCGGGGGGGCGTCGCGTCGCACCGCTTCCGTCCGCCAGAGCGACGGTCCGTGCGCAGCCTCGGCGACATCCTGCTACCAGAGCCGCACCTTTCTAGCGCAGTCAATACAGACATGCCACCGAGGCGCGCACATGGCAATGGGAGATCAACCCAGTCACAATAGCAGTCGCAAGAGTGGGCTGGACATGCAATCTCTTTCGGACGCATGCAGCGTGTCTGCGAACTCTTCCCCAATATGTGAGAAACACGCATTCACGCCACCCTCGAGCCATCGAATCGAGCGTACGAGACAACCTTCGGCTGTGGCGTCATCCAATACATATCATACTTTTATTTTATCCCTAGAGCTTGCCTCTGATGCCCAACCCTGCCCCCTCACCGTGCGCTTCTCAAGAATCCCACCACACCAACGCAGTAGCTGCCTAAGCTGCCAAGCCGCGCTCTCTCCCTGCCCGCCTCCTCGCGCCATTCTTTCAGCGCCTCCACAACTTCTTCGTCGCTCGTGATATCCTCGCCATGCAGCCTCAGGAATACTGCCATCCACGCCTGGATCAACTCGTAGTCGCGCTTTTGCCGCAGCCGTGCCGTGAGCGCTTGAATGAATGTCAAAAACTCATGCGACGGCGGAGTTTCCAGAGACCGAATCGCCAGGTCGGCTGCGCTTGGTGGTAGAGTTGACAAGTAGGAGACCAAATCATCATACGCGCCAGACTCGGAAGCGTTAGTAAGATGCCGGCTGAATTCTGATTGGTGAGCCCCGGACTTCGAAATTCGTGACACAGGGCCAGCCTTCGCGGCGGTATCTTGCTGGTCTATCCCGGCAATGGCCCCGTTGGCTGCGGGGTTAGCCGCACCGTTGAGACCCGGAAGGAAGAAAGGTGCCTTTTCAGGAGCCTTCGGCGCCTCCTTGGGCTTGTTGCGTTCGCGAATTAGATCCAGGTGGAGAAGATTTTGCCACCTCGACTTAGGAACCAAGCTGAGGGTGGTGATGGATTCACTGAGCTGATCCACCGACGGAATGCCAGCATCTTCCTCCTCCTCCTCGTGCTCGTCCTCATCCTCCGCATAAGCTGCAGAGACGATGTTCTCGCCGCCTTCGCCTGATGCCGTCGGCGCGTCGACCTCAGCAATCTCGTCATCCGAGATGTGTCTGGTGGGAACATGAGTGAACAGGGTTTTGTTTGTCCAGATATTGACGCCAACATTGTCCTCCTGCGCAACGGCAAGGTACTCGCCCGTTGCAGACATACCCAGCGAAGTACATTTGCTACGCAACTTCATCGCATCGATCATATGTCCCGTAGGCAAATCCCAGACGCGGATAATGCAGTCAGCCGAAGCCGCGATGATCCAGCGCCCGTCGTTTGAGAACGTGAAATCAGTGATCTGGCCCTGGCTGCCGAAGAGCTCTCTGACCAGTTTCTTTGTCTCGATATCGACGACACGAATGGAGGAGTCGGAGCAGGTAAAGGCAATGAGATCGCTTGAGCTGTGGTAGCGAAGACTGTTGATGGTAACCATAGGGTACCAATCAATCTCATGCAGCAACTGCCCGTTGGAGAAGTCCCAGAACTAGGATGATCAGCGAGACGAACACATGACAGTTTGGAGAAATATCTTACCTTCACTTTGCCATCCTCGCCACAACTGATTACGGTCCGATTTAGGTTGTCCACAGCTATACCGGTGACTGCTTTGGTATGCTTGCCCTGACCTCTTGCGAATTTCTTCGGCTTGGCTTCCACCTCCATCGACTCTTCTTCCTCGAGTTGCTGCAATTTCAACCGCTTGGCCTGTTGTGGGGTGAGCCTTGCAGGGAACCGCTGACGATGGATGCCTGATTGCAAGTTGAACATATCCAGGCCACCTCCTTGAGATCCGACGAGGGCGAATGTACCACAAGGAGAGATTGCAACACTCGTCACCGGTGTCCCATCGCCAGTCTCAAACGCCCACCGACCAGCCTTCTTTTTACCCCAGAACCATGTCCTTGCAGTCTTGCTGTCCTCGTGTGCGGTAACCATACTCTCCCAGCCGGTGAGATCAGTTGCTTCTGAACCTCCCTTGCCCTTACTAGGATTGTTCCAAATGGCATTGACGTCTGGCACTGCCCCCATACCGCCGTCGCGGTTTAGGGAACATGCCATGCAGGTGATCTTCGGAGCCCTCAGATCCTCGATGGACAGGCTACTGTCCAAAGCCGCCAGGCCCTCACTCAGAATACCCATCTTCTTAGCTTTCTTGCGAATGTTGCCTTGACTCAGCTCCGTACTCTGGCCATCACGCCGCAAGCTCCAGCCCCAGAGTGTCCGATCCTTGCTGGCGCTGACGAGCCATTTGCCACCGGCATCCGCACCATCCGCATCCGAAGGGAGAAATTGTAAGGTTGACACGGGCGCGGCGTGTCCGCTGCGGGAATGGAGGATTCGAGGAACAGGCGAGAAAGGAGTCTGATCGAAAATCCAAGTCTTCAAGGAATTGTCAAGACCGCTGGTAACGACGACAGCTTGGCCAGCTAAGAACTCAATCTTGCTGATGCCACCAGCCACACCACCATCCGCAGTCGATGGCGGAGCGTGGGCGCCTCGCAGCACACCCATTTTCCTGCCGCCTCCGTTCAGGTCCCAAAAAACCACATCGCCGGTATCTTTCGAGGCAGTGGCCATAACGCCGTCCTTCCGACCATCCTCTCCCGCGCCCTGTCCGTCCGTCCGGAAGGAAATTGAAGTGACTGGCGCCTTCCTCGAGGATCCAGTGTTCACAGTGAGGATCTCTTTGTCGGCGCGGATATCGTGAATGGTAACAGGGCCGCTGCTGTAGGCTATAGCGACGAGCGACAAAACGGGAGACGGCTGCAGGGCCGTCACATGGCCGTACTCGGCAGCAGCCGGCAGGATCGTGTAGAGTAGCCTGCCAGTGTTGATATTCCAGATCTCAACGCTTCCATCCTGTCTGCCGGCAAGGAGCTTGTTCAGGTAGGTGGGCATGTTACAGACACCACCGGTGAGTAAGCTGCCTGCACTACCAGCTCGTGGTGCGATGAGAGTGGTATAATGCTCTAACGTCTCGGACTTCCAGACGTCGATCCTCGTGGAGCCACAGCCAACGATCCATGCACCAAACACCAGGAGCTGCTTGATGTTCTCATCCCAGCCTTTCGGTGTTTCGAGCTCGGCCACCTTCTTACCACGCTTAAACACCCACACACCTCTGATTGCCTGCTTGTCTTTGCCCCCCCATGCCGCCAGAATCTTGTCTTTCCATGCTGCCGTTGCGGTAATGAGCTCTGGAGTTTGCGGTCTCGTGATGAAGACGAGATTCAGACCGCGGCGCAGATCGTAGGTTTGCAGGCTTCGGCCGACGGAAGTGGTGATTTGAAATGTGGTCTTGCCAAGAGGGACGGTCGTGAATGGGACATCAGTAGGCGAGATCAGACCTACAGTCTGCGCGGGTTAGCAGCTCTTCCCGGAGAGCAAATTGGTGTATAGCGGCGCATACTCGGAACGGCGCGAAAAGCCTCGATTTGGTCGGGCGCAGTTTGCCCTCAGGATGGGCTTTGCTAGCGTTGAGCTTCTTGCGCTTGACTACGCGGCCATCCGCGACCTGGGTGCTTGTGGCTGTCGCAGACATCTTGGCTGGGCTTTGCAGACGGAGGGCGCGTCGCTGGAGCTCCGTCGCGGCTGTGGTTCGAAAAATTCTGGATTAGCTCGCGGGATCTGCAGGGCGTCCGCGGCTAAGCAGGGGTGCAATAGTCGTGGCCGCACATCAATCGCCAACTCCACCAACGCTTTACTCCCTGTGGGCCGTGGTCTTGCAATATGAGCACACATTGACACGCTATTGTTTTGGCTAGGCTGGGAATCCGTGCTCGTGCACGGCCTGACGCGGCCTGCAGCACGCCAAGCGGCTCCAAAACTGCACCTCGCTCTGCGTGAGCCTGGATCTACACCAATCGATGCGCATGAAGCAGCTCGAGACAGCTGCCTGGACCATACCAGCAAGCCGTGTCTGGCAGTGCCACAAGCACGGCTGGCCGACTGGGTACACGTGCCACATGAAGTCATGTTGAAGAGTCCCGGGCAGCCGGTACGTTCCAGATGATGGCGCTGTGGAGGCGGCGGCTGCTCGGGACGGCAGCCTTGTGGGAGAGGGCGCGGAGGCCCGAGAGCCAGTCGATTCAGCACGCCGTCAGCCTGGGATAGCAGTGCTGCCCATCAAGGCCCGAGAGGATGGGCGTGGGGTTGCGGGAGGGCGGCGCTAGTGAAGGCATGCGGCGGCGGCAACGACAAACGGAGCATGCCCCCGGCCAAATGCACCTGCTAGACGTCATGTCTGGCCGAGCCTAAGGCACGCCTGCAGCACGTCCGCCCCGGCCAAAAGCAAATCCTCGAAACCGCCACGCTCTGCGCGTCACATCGGTCCAGCCACTCCATATGGATTCTCTAACGCGCACAACTAGTGCTGAGAGCACCAGGTCGCGTCATGGATCACATTCGCTTTCTGGCGCCTCGTCGCCCTCGGCCAACCGCAAGGGTCGCTCTGCCGACCCTGGCACCAGCATGGGGGACGTAGACCGCGCCAGCATATCTATGCCCCCACCGAACCCCAAGCCCGTTGCCCGCCAGCAGCATGACCGCAGACCCTCCAAAGCCTCCGACAGCCTGGTCGCCGCCTCCCTTATCCTCGACCAGCAAGACGCCCAGAACTCGTCCGCAATCGACGATGACCCAACACCAACCACTGCCATGTCCCCGTCCGCGGACAAAGAGTCCAACCGCATGTCTTTTTCGTCGCTCTACTCGCTCGGCTCGCAGATATACAACAGCGCCCGCGGCTCCGGCGGTCCCAGCTCTGTTGCGGGCAGTGAGCCGGATGGTATGTCAAGTGCTGCCCAGCCAGCCCGTTGTACAGGCTAACGTCGCCGAAGCAAAGTCTGACGGTCCTTCGCATGGCGCAACGACGCAGACCTCATCCTTCTCAGTCACTACTTCGAGTCACAACAACGGTCCTTCGCCATCACAGCTACTCTCTCCCCGAGACCAGAGTGCTGATCCCAACTCCGCCCCGGCCCCCGCCGTGAACGGCCATCCAATCAATGCTCAGCCCGCTCCTCTTCTCCAACATCGCCGCTCGCGTAGCCGGACTACCAATCCCGCTCGACGAACCAGTCACCATGGCTCCAGTGTCGCCGGCAGCGGAAGTCCCGCCAGTGAGCGCAGTTATGCTGCAGGCAAGGAGTACGAGCCCAAAAAACCACCCATTGGTATCATTGGCGTGTGTGCCATGGACACAAAAGCACGAAGCAAGCCTAGCCGAAATATCCTCAACAGGCTCATTGCCAACCAGGACTTTGAGGTGATTATCTTCGGCGACAAGGTTATCCTGGACGAAGAGGTGGAGAATTGGCCCATTTGCGACTTCTTGATATCCTTCTTTTCAGATGGCTTTCCCCTTGACAAAGCCGTCGCCTATTCCAAGCTCAGGAAGCCGTTCTGTGTTAATGATCTGCCCATGCAGACTGTACTTTGGGACCGTCGTCTGTGCTTGAGGATCCTAGACAAGCTGAACGTGCCAACTCCAAAGAGAGTAGAGGTCAATCGTGATGGTGGTCCCACGCTCCCTTCCGCAGAGTTGGCCAGTATCATGTATGAGAAAACCGGAGTCAAACTGGAAGGTGCACCAGATGGAACCGGAGGTGGGGTTAAGCCACCGGAAAGTGTTGAAATGCTGGAAGACAACGACGTCATCCGCGTGGATGGCGTCGAGCTTCGGAAGCCCTTCGTCGAGAAGCCGACCAGTGGTGAAGATCACAATATCCACATCTACTTCCCCAAAAGCGCTGGTGGAGGTGGTCGTCGCCTTTTCAGAAAAGTCAACAACAAGAGCTCGGAGGCGGATGACAGTCTCGAGGTCCCGCGAGCTATTACGGATCCGGACAGCAGCTACATCTACGAGCAGTTTCTCAGGGTGGAGAATGCTGAAGATGTCAAGGCCTATACGGTTGGCCCCGACTTCTGTCATGCTGAGACCAGGAAATCTCCGGTGGTTGATGGTGTTGTCAAGCGCAACCCCAACGGCAAAGAAATCCGCTACGTCACTAGTCTGACCAAGGAAGAGGTCGCCATGGCCGCTAGAATTGCTCAGGGCTTCGGCCAGCGTGTATGCGGGTTTGACCTGCTCCGCACCGGTGACAAAAGCTACGTCATCGACGTGAATGGTTGGAGTTTCGTCAAGGATAACAACGATTACTATGACAAGTGCGCGAGTATCCTCAAACAGATGTTTATCCAAGAGAAGCAGCGTCGCACTGGGTCTCAGCCTCAGCCCCCTCAACAACCGGCTAGCGAGAGCGACGAAATACCCCCTCCGGACAAGCCCAGTCACTCAAGGAAAAATACACACAGTGGCCACAGGGCTCAGCTCAAGTCCATACTCAAGTCTCCGAGTATGTCACGAATTGCGCACCACGTGGCGCATGGTCACCATAGTCACGGCTCGGGTTCGCCTGAGCTTTCGTCTACCACCACTCCGATTACATCTCCCCCAAGTCTCGAGAAGCCACCGCAGACTTCGTCACCTACACCTGACATGCTTCCACCTCCGGCTGTTGCAGATGTTACCTCTCACCCAAAGACGGAGACTGAGGAACAGGCTGCGCCTCCGCCAAAGCCGGCATCCAAGGCTCAGTGGAAGCTCAAGGGAATGGTTTCTGTCATCCGACATGCTGACAGAACACCAAAACAAAAGATCAAGTACAGCTTTCACACAAAGCCTTTCATCGATCTACTCAAGGGGCACCAGGAAGAAGTTCTCTTGACTGGCGAGGCGGCACTTGAGAGCGTTCAGGACGCAGTCACCAAAGCGTTCGCAGAGGACGAAGAGGATAAGGACAAGCTCACAAGCTTGAGGAATGCGTTGAACAAGCGCATTGGCTGGCCTGGCACCAAGGTCCAGATCAAGCCCATGTTCCGCAAGCGCAAGAAGGAGGAAATGCCACCCGAGTTGCTTGCCGAGATGCCTTCAGAGAGCGAGACCGAGAAAGCACAAGAACTTCTAAGTGGAGACGACAAGCCTCCTACGGATCCTGAGAAACTAAAAGAGTGGAGAGAGAAGAGGAGTGACTCACTCTCTGGCATGACTCTTTCGCGAATTGCCGCTGCGGAAAACAATCTGATCCTTGATAAGCTCCAGCTGATCATCAAGTGGGGCGGTGAGCCCACTCACTCAGCTCGCTACCAAGCTCATGATCTTGGCGAAAACCTTAGGAACGACATGCTTCTTATGAACCGGGATGCTCTGGACGACGTCCGTGTCTACAGTAGTTCGGAGCGGCGTTCAACCACGAGCGCTCAGATTTTCGCGACGACCTTCCTTAATCAGCAGGAGCTGCCACCGGACTTCATCGCGGTCAGAAAGGATCTCCTGGATGACTCAAACGCTGCCAAGGATGAGATGGATAAGGTCAAGAAAAAGCTTAAGATCCTCCTCCGGCAAGGCAACAAAGCCCCGCCGCAGTTCGCCTGGCCCGACAACATGCCGGAGCCATTCATCGTCGTTCGCCGCGTTGTTGACCTGATGAAGTTTCATCGGAAGGTCATGCGCCATAACTTCACTAAGTTGCGTAGCAATGCAGTGTCGTCTTTGGCTGCTGTTGCGAACGCCGACACGTCGAACGGAGGAGGCTCTGCGGTGGCAAACGTATCTGCCAACGTCACAAACATCCAGGCTCGATGGTGCAGTGGTGAAGATCCCGAGCTCTTCAGAGAGAGGTGGGAGAAGCTTTTCAAAGAATTCTGTGATGAAGAAAAGGTTGATCCTAGCAAGATCTCCGAGTTGTACGATACGATGAAGTTCGATGCCCTTCACAACCGACAGTTCCTCGAATGGGTCTTTACGCCGGATAGCAGCCTGCTGGAAGAGGACACGCTCGAAGAGACAGCTCTTGGGGCCAGTAACACGGCAAGCGCCAAGTCTACACAGCCTCCCAGTCCCTCAGAGCCTATGCATGATCCGCCGAAAGAGCATGATAAGGGAAGTATATCCCAGCGTATCGGCTTCAGACGCCGATCCGAAGCCGCCTCGGCATTCAATAACCGATCAAAGGAACAGTCGCCTGCGCCAGAATCGTATTTCAACCTTTTTGAGGGTGTCGGAAACGGCTCTCTGCCCTCAAAGGTCAAGACCGACGCTCGCCTGGAGCGCCTGCGCGAGCTGTACAAGCTCTGCAAGGTTCTCTTCGACTACATCGGGCCGCAAGAATACGGCATCACGGACGCAGAGAAGCTCGAGATCGGCCTACTAACGTCGCTGCCGCTACTAAAGGAAATAGTCAAGGATCTGGAGGAGGTTCAGGCGTCGGAGGACCCCAAGTCGTTCTTCTACTTTACCAAGGAGTCGCACATCTACACGCTGCTCAACTGCATCCTCGAGGGCGGCATCCAGACCAAGATCAAGCGCAACGCCATCCCCGAGCTCGACTACCTCTCGCAGATCTGCTTCGAGCTCTTCGAGTCGCAGAACTCGACGGGCGCCGACGAGCCGTCCAGCTTCAACTACAGCATCCGCATCTCGCTCAGCCCCGGCTGTCACACGTTCGACCCGCTCGACGTCCAGCTCGACTCGAAACACTGCATCGGCATCGCCCAGCGCCGCAGCCTGACCAGCCACCACGACTGGATGCAGGTCATCGAGACGCTGCGCGACAAGTTCCACACGGTCAAGCTGCCCAAGAGCTTCATCGCCATCAACCTGAGCGAGAAGGTGCCGCAGGCTTTCGGCATGAAGGCGGAGAAGGACGTCGAGGTGGCGGAGAAGGCGGAGGATGAGCTGGTGGAGAAGCTGGAGGAGAAGCTTGACGAAGCTCAGGAAAAGCCGGAGGAAGCTGAAGAAAAGCCGGAGGAAGCTGAAGAAAAGCCGGAGGAAGCGGAGGAGGCTCTGGAGAAGCAAGAGGCCCTGCCGGATCAGCAAGAGCCGCAGACGCAACAGACATAGAGGTTGTTGTAGATGATTGACGTATTACTGTCCTTCCTTTTGGCTCTCTGGTCTTTGGAGGAGCATATGGGTTTGCTCCTCGATTTCAACGTCTAATCTCAGACACGACTGTTATGGATGTGCAATGGTTGGTATAACAAGAGGCACAGGAAGTCGGCAACGCAAACGTACATGGCATTCGGTTCAATAAATGTATTCAGCACAGCACAATAGAACTAGAATAATTGGAAACAACTGTGTGGTGCAAACGAATGTTATTATTGGTTGACTTGCTCGAACACGTATGATGAAGAACCAAAACCAGCTAAAGCCAAACGAACAGTATACTCCACCCAGCCCCGAATAAAGTCATGCTCTATCTACCTCCCTTCGCTCCGACACCAACACTCGGGGGCCACTCACCTTCAAGTACCACCTCTCCTTCTGCCTTCAAAGTGTGTGATTGCTGTGCCCGTCTCGTATGCTCTCGTGCCTGTCAGTGATTAGTATCTTTATATCATGATGAGACAGGGGACACTTCCATCTATTTATTTCCCCGAGCGTGTGTAAAGGGTACCTGTAGAGAAGAGTCAATAGGAAACAAAACCAAAGGAGTGGATGGCAACTTCCCAAGCAGCCTGAGTAGCATCGTCTCCTAACTGGACCTGAGAGTACGTCAGCAAAAGCTCAGATAGGAGTGTATCAAGGTCACTTCCCAGCCATTTATCAGCCTCCAACATTCTCGAAATTCCTCTGAAATCAGTTAGCATAAGCTCAGTCACAGGGGAAAGGGGGATACTTCCCAACAGCAATCCGTAGCAGGCGGGTGCCCACCTCACTCCACCGCTCCAAACACCAACACTCAGCTGCCGTACTATGGAGGATGTTAGTCTGTATTCTAGATCAAAGCGAAAGTTGGCGTGACTTACCCCTTCGGTCGCCCATCCAAGCCACCAACGCTCCACGCACCAACACTCAAAGCCGTGCCGTACTGTAGGAAAGAAGTCAGTGCTGGTCTAAGGGAGTGATGGTGAAGAAATGCAGCTTACCCCCTCAGTCGCCCTCGCAAGCCACCAGCACCCAAACCAACACTCGCAAAAAAGCCAACCTCGAAGCCTATAGTCGAATGTTAGCAATTGTCCTGGTAAAAAGATTGGAAGTGGAGAAGACTTACCCCACGCTCATCAGCGCCACGCTGACCCACAACCCGCAACACCTCCTGTTGCAAAAAAAAAAAAAAAAGCTCCAACAAAAAAGAGCCAATAAAAAAGCTCCAGCAAAAACAGAGCCAATAAAAAAAAAAGCTCCAACAAACAAGAGCCAATGGACAAAACAAAAACAAAAGAAAATCCGCAAAGTACTGAGCCCCCCACGGAGCCTATTTTTTGCCTCCCAGGATTTTTTGTCCGTATAAAATTTTTTTGGTGGGTCCCCTCGAAAGGCTTCCCGGTTTTAAGCCGCCATTGTAAGAGACGGTTGCGATTGGCTGTGTGTGATGGTGGTCCGTTTGCAGGCTCATCCTTTCCCAAGGGATGGCTGTAGACCGAGAGAAGCCGCACGCGATGGAGGGAGGTTGTATTGTCTTTGCCGGAGCACTGCCGTCGACTATTGTAGCCCATTACAGGCCGTCATAACAGTTTCTTAGTTGCTCTACGGCTGGAGGGTCGTCGTTGCTGGATGGTAGCCCGCTCAGGAGCCGTCATCATCCGCTGGTAACCGCCCCAATGTGTTGAAGTGCCGTCTTTGGTGGATGATCGCCCGTAGGTCGTCATCATCCCCTGGTAGCATCTTCTTGTTTGTGTGGAAGACCGTGATCACCGCGTGGTAGCCTTGCTCAAGGGCCGTCTTGGTCGGTGTCGTTGTGTCTTTCCAAAAGATAAGAATGTCTCGGTAACCTCTGCTGAAGAAAAGATTGTGGTCGACCCATGGCCGAAGAGAGTGATAGCGACAGAAGTAGAAGAGAGTGAAAGTAGTTGCTCAGGTTGGTCGTCGAAGGCGTGCATAGACAGCCAGATTGAGATCGGTGCATCGCGGTTCCAAAAGAGTGCGTTGGACGCGGCGAGAAACTTTCTGGGCGCGAGCGAGTGTTGCTGCGACAGAGTCGCTGTACTTTGGTGTCGCAGGCGGAGCCTCGACAGGAGGACGATCGGAGGTTGGCGGGGCTGGAAGAGTAGGCCTGGCCGGGCGTTCACGAGGAACGTAAGGAGTGTGGTTGGCTGCGCGGGCGAGACGACGAGCGCGGCAGCCGGCAAGAAAAGAGTGAAACTCGGCAGCCTTGTCTGACTCGGCTGCGAGGGAAGAGCGAATGGAGATTGCGGGTCTGTGGTTGGGGACCCCAGCGAAAGTGTTGTCGACGCGTTCAGCGCCGGAAGAAGTCGAGCACGGAATGATTGTGCGCGAGAAACGAGCCGTGTTGATGGAGACGGCCTTCTTGGTGCCGCGAGAAGGTTGCTTGAGGCAGCTCTTGAGCGGAGCCACCGGCGCGGCAGGAGCGAGCGTGTAGCGGGGAGCCGGAGAGAGAGTGGCCTCCTTGTGGCAGAGACGAGCCGCAGTTCGTGCAGCCAGCGTTTCGCGGATGTTGTCGCGAGCGTGCCGGCGATAGAGAGGGTGACAGCTGTGGGTGGGAAGCCCGCTGTCCTTGTCAAAGAGACCCAGAAGATCCAGGGTCGTGAGCACTTCAGGTCGTGGAGAGCGAGGCATGATGAAAGTAGTATGTTTGTGTGTGTGCTTGTGTGTGTACTTTCAAAGACTCTCCTGATGTGTGCTTGGAGCTGAAGTGATGAAGAAGAGAACGAGCCACAACAACAACAGCCGCAGTTTTGTAGGCGACTTTCACGCCTTGCCAGAATGCGGATGGGCTGGACCATGATTGAGAAAAGTGGACGGTGCAAGGTTCTACTTGGAAGATCTGCTTGGCGTATGAGGGGGTGTATCCACCTACTTGTAGCTATTCGGGCAGCTGGGGGAACCACAACGGAGCGCAATTGATGCGAATACCTGAAGATCAATGAACCTCACAGCATCTTGGAGGACGGCACTTGCTAAGTTAACATATGAGTCTTTATAAAAACCTCTCCGCCAAAGAAGTACATCTGGAGGTGCGTGCAAGGCAGGTGCAAGGTAGGTGCAAGGCATGTGCAAGCCTTAGGTGGTACATCGTCAGCAACGCAGGCCTCAGCGCCCAGCACTCAGAACGCTGCGAGACTGTCTATGAGATGCTGCTAAGCCGCCTCTCCCCGGCTACGCGATGGACATGCAGTGATACGACCCTGCAGCCGTTGGAGATGGCTGCGGGCAAGCAATCCTTCCCGTGCGCGGGCTGGCCCGTCCCGTCCGCGCGCCCCCTGTGCGCCCCAACCGGGCTCCGCTCTGTCCTACTTTACAGCATCGACGTAAATTAAGGCCACCCGTGCCCACTGTGAGTACCGCTGTTAACTCTCGCCGCGCCTGTTGCCTAGCAGCGCGACGGCAACCCGATGTGCGACCGGTTGCTGAGCAGCACAGCGAGCTGCCGCGGTAGCCGTCGTGCCAGCGTGATTAGACACTCTGATGTCATCAGCCGATCGATGAGGCGCCAGTGTCTCCATGAGCGCCCCGCCCCTGAACCGCCTGCATCGTGCAGACTTACCGCCACAAACCCAGACAGACCGGCATGCTGCCAAAATATGATGCCAAAGTGCAGGTGAAGCTTGAATGATGGCTGTGTATTAACTGCGAAGTTCCAGAAGCTGATTCGCGCCCAGTGATAGCTATGTTCTCACTTCGCCCATGACCATTGATAAAGCCTGACATTGGTAGTGCTACCAGCTCAGACAGTAGTAAGTCCCCCAATTGCTCTCTGAGGCTGCTAGGAAAGAGGACATTGCCACTCACTCCTCCGTTTCAGCATCTGAAATGAGCGCCATACCTTCTCACGAACACTTCTCAATTGGCATTCGGCATCGCGAATTTACGCGCATCCACACCATCTCGCTCACTCATTGTATTAAGCCCCTCAAAGTACTGTCGTGAATACGGTCTAAATGTGTCGCGATAAGAAGTGTCCGCTTGCGCGTCAATGCACCGAACGCGCCTGCCTAAGTTGACGCAACCCTCATGTGACGTATTAGGAAAATTTAAGACAGAAGAACCATGAAGTATCGCAGAAGTCGCTACAACACAGCCTCACAAAAATTCTGACTTGGATTGTGAGATAGAATGTCAATCTAGAAATCGCGTTGTTCGAGTGAAGTCGCAAGATTACCCGATCGGGTATGGCGTGTTCAAACAGTGCAAACACCCTGCTCCAGCTATGTACCCTCAGCATCACTGCTCCTCTTACGGTTATATTTATGCCATTGCTATTTCCTTTCTGATTATAATTATTTGGTTTCACCACAGGTTGTCCAATCTATCTGTGTGGCCAACCTGTGAATGAATCAATACCTTGCATCCATATCTTCCAAATCCGCTTCATCCTCCGATTCTTCCTGAACTTCCTCGTCCGCGATCCCAGACTCAGGCTTCGCCAGCCTCTTATCCTGCTGCTCTGTCGCCTGTGCATTTCCACCCAGACTCCTCGCCTGTTCTTCCGTCAATTCCACAACCATTGGCGCGAACTCTCCGGTCTCGTCATCCTCGTCGAACCGCGTCCCTACGTCCATCTCAACCTGCTCGCCGTCCTCAAGCTCCAATATACCTCTCCTCACGAAGGAGTCGTCAAGCTGCCAGCCAAACTCGTCCCTCAAAAATTCTTCCAACTCGTCCAGCTCGTCCACGATGTCCGACTTCTCTTTGCCATCCAATTCATCCAACCCCTTCCTAAACTTCCTCAGCAGCCCCTTCAGCAATGACCCACCATCATCATTCAGATCGAAGAGCATCGCATCTGCATCCTGGCAATGCTGCAGCTGCAGCCTTAATAGCCTCAGGAACCTTCCGTAGAACCTCGCCCTTTGTATAACCGCCTTCTTGCACGTCAGCAGCAGCTCCAGCAGCCTCTTCCACTGCTCCAAGCAGCTGTTGTTGTTCAGCGTCAACACCATCAAGAAGGTGAACTGCAGCTCCCCCAGCACCTCATCTTCCCTCCCTCCGCACACCCGTCCGACGAGGTCCCCTAAAGCCCACGACCGATCCTGCGCCGCCTCCGTGCGCTCCCGGCCCGTGACTCCCTGGCCCCAAGTCATCTTCAAATCGATCGGCAGCAACTCCAACTCCTTCTCCGGCTGCCATGCCGCGCCGCTGCCGCTGTCACCGCCGCTGCGATCGCTTGACAGGCCCGGGATGTCGTCCATGTCTCTCGCCGCGCTACTCGCGCTCGTCAACCCCCAGTGTTGCTGGTCTCCCCCACCGCTGCTGCTGCTAGCACCGAGGATCCTGTTCAGCAGCTCCTCGCTGATCGCATCCGTCAGCGCGCGCCAGTCCTGCTCCTTGTCGCCCTCGTCGTCCGCGTCCTTGCTCGCGCTCTGCCGGTACGGCGTCAGGCCCTCGCGCCAGATGGCCCCCAGATTGGCGCGCCAGCGCAGCACCTCCGCCGGGTCCGACTCGGGCACCAGCTCCTCGTGCTCCGCGTTCCATTTCTTGACGAAGAGGTCCGGTGGCGAGCCCGGAGACGTCTCGCGGACGCGGAACCACGCGCCGTGGCGGACCGAGAGGGACGTGGTGCTGCTGGTGAACACGAAGTGCCAGCCGGCGGGGAGGTCCTTGATGCCCTTGAACCGGTTCGTCGTGGTGAAGGAGAGCAGGTCGATTCCGCCCAGCGCGCCTGCGGGAACGAGAAGAAGGACGCACGGTGTGGCGTCCATTTTCAATTTTTCTCTCTTGCTGCCGAGCAGTAATTAAGGCTCCAAGACGTGTCGTTGTCTCAGCTTTTGATGGTGCAGGATCGAAAATCCGCAGCTGGGTCGGCGCAAATGCTGAAAATTGCCACAAGAGATGGTCCGCGGCGGCCTTGGGAGTCGTGGAAAATCGTGGAAGTTATTGCATGGCGCAAAAGCTTGAGGGGATAGCGCGAGAATTTGGGCTTCCTCAACGGTGGTGAGCAACCTCTTCTAACGGCACTTGCGAAGATCCGAATGGCGCTTTCCAGATGGTGGTTGAGTCTTCTGTCAAGTGTCCGTCCGGAGGAAGGCGTGGCTGACGTCGGGGTTGGCGCGCAGCAAGACCCTGCATCTACCCACTTTACAAAGTTGTTGCCGCTCCACCGTTCTCTAAGACGATTCTCACTCTCACAACCATCACAAAGCAAAGCAAGTATACTTTCATATTCAAATTGCGTTCTCATTGCAGATATTTGAGCTTATCTTTCAATCCGTCTCTCTGTGAGACTCAAATGCATCAAAAGCAGAGCAAAGATATGTAGGGAGTCAAAACCACAAAACGAAATTTATGATCCGTTCAGTTTTCTCAGACAGTCCCACCATGGCTACACCGCACACAGACCTGATTGATTATGCGAATGATTGGTCTGTGTGAAGTGCAGCGGTAATCTCCCTCAATACCAGGAACCGCTACAGCTAGAAGAAACTGCGCGGGCAGAAAATTTGAGGTTGCTATGGTATACACCAAGCGAAAAATGTCACGAAATGCAATGTGGGAAGGGGGGATGATTCGTGATCCTTACATTCCTTTTTTGCTGCCTAAAAGTTGGGTGAACTGGCGAGTGCACGTTTGAAATGATCGTATGGTCAATTCAATGTGACAAGCCGAAAAAGTGAGGACCAGGCGAAAAAGGCCGTTCCTCTCGTAGTTGTCATCAGCCCCATAGACCTCGAACGCACACCCAAAACCACCAGCACCAAATCAGAGACGACGACCACGGCGACCACCCTTCCTGCGAGTAGAGTCGGAAGGAGTGGGGGTGACGTCCTCGATACGGCCGATCTTCATGCCAGCACGGGCAAGGGCGCGGAGGGCAGACTGAGCACCGGGACCGGGGGTCTTGGTGCCGTTACCACCAGTGGCCCTGATCTTGACGTGGAGGGCAGTGATGCCGAGCTCCTTGCAGCGGGCAGCGACGTCCTGAGCAGCCAACATGGCAGCGTAGGGGGAGGACTCGTCACGGCTAGGATCCTGTTAGCGCCCTCCTCCTACTAAACCTTTGGAAGCGGGACATACTCAGCCTTGACCTTCATGCCACCAGTGACACGGGAGATGGTTTCGCGACCCGAGAGATCAGTGACGTGGACGAAGGTCTGAAGGATTAAATGTTAGTTTCTGATCCCAGCATGTCTGAACGTTCAAATTTGTCGAGAATCCTGTCCAACTTCCATCCGGAGCCTTCGAGTCGCGCTTCCCCACATCTCCACGGCTGAATGCACGGAATCCCAGACTGCCTGTCCATCGGGCATCGACTCGCGCACGAAACCAGCTCTTGCACATCAACCGGCCATTCCAGTGGATCCCCTCTGCGAAGCCGCACCCCGGCGCAAGCGTTCCTCCTCTTCAGCCAATGGCTCGTTTTCGGCAGGAAAGTCGATCGGACAGTGACCCTCGATGGATTTTTGGCTAAACCAAACAACATTCTGTACTCACATCGTTGAAGGAGGCGAAGATACGGGCAACGCCGAAGACGCTACAAGCCAGTCAGCACACAGGTCGAACAACGTATTCGAGCGATGCAACTTACAGCTCGCCCTCACGGACGTTGGGTCCGAGCTGGACGTTCTCCTGGGGAGCGCGGGCAACCTTCTTGGGAGGCATGGCGTCGGTTTGGGGAGATGACGGGGTGGGTTGATTGTCAAAGGTCGCGGGTGGTCGTCGCGAAAAGAGGGAAAGAGAAGGCGGCAGTTGTTTTTCGCGCGGTGTGGGCTGCCAAGATTTTTCACGGCCCGGCGTTGCACCGAACGCCGCTTCGCTTCTGCGCAAGCCTTTTCTAGTCCGACTTCTCAGCTCCACCTCTCTTTCTTTTTTTCTTCCAGCACCGCGCGACTGAGAATGTCCGCTGCGCCCACTTGAGACTGCGATTTGCCTGGCTCTGACGACGAGCTTTCTGAATCACTTAGCAGCACTCGACCACCAGACTTTGCGTCGCTCGCGCTGCGACGCGCATTCGCTTGCAACCATGGCGGACTTAGACAAGACTGTCGGCATCATTGGCATGGGCGACATGGGGAAGATGTACGCGCGGAGGATCAGCGAAGCTGGCTGGAGGTGAGTATGGCGCGTTTGGAGAAATTCTGGAGGTCAAACTTGCAAGGTAAGCAACTTCTTTCACTCACCACTCCTACCTTTCTTTGCAATGATGACTTGAGTGCATTTGGCTCGAGTATGGCCTTTCGTAGCGACCGGTCGGCCATTCTGGCTTCGGAAGCTATGGGGGTCGTCTATGATGTAACATCTCAGCTACCTTTTTCTTCATTTGTCTGAACCGCATCCACACTTCCCAACTCATCGCACAACCGTTTGGCAGATCAGCTTTGCTAACATACGAAAAGATCTCCTAGATATCTGCTCAAATGATGTGACGTGCCCATCTGACACTTGATCCTGCACAGGGTCAACGCCTGCGATGCGCCGAGCAAGTACGAAGAATTGAAGGAGTTGTACGCCGGACACGTATGGCACACATTTTGTACTTTGTCCAAAGTAAACAAAGAGCGGCTAGCTGAGGCTCGCGCTAGAACAATATACACATATACCCGGACGGCCATCTCGTCTCCAGATGCAGTGACTACATCATCTACAGCGTGCCAGCTGAGGCCATCGACACCGTCGTAGCCAAATACGGTCCATGTATGCCTTGAAATATTTGCAACCTCGCACTGTTGTTCACTTGAACTTGTTAACCAACTGATTCTCCTCGCCGAATACAGCCACCAAACTCGGTGCCATCGTCGGCGGGCAAACATCCTGCAAAGCCCCCGAAATCGCCGCCTTCGAGAAACACCTGCCGCCAGATGTCGAGATCATTCCGGTCCACTCCCTGCACGGACCGGGCGTGGACCCAAAGGGCCAGCCGCTCGTCCTGATCAAGCACCGGGCCTCGGACGCGTCCTTCGCGCTGGTCGAGCGCATCCTGGAGTGTCTGCAGTCGAAACACGTCTACCTGACGGCGGCCGAGCACGACCGCATCACGGCCGACACGCAGGCCGTCACGCACGCGGCCTTCCTGTCCATGGGCGCTGCCTGGCACGCTAATGCGCAATTCCCCTGGGAGATCCCGCGCTACGTGGGTGGCATCGAGAACGTCAAGATTAACGTCACGCTGCGCATCTACAGCAACAAGTGGCACGTCTACGCCGGCCTCGCCATCCTCAACCCCTACGCTCAGAAGCAGATCCGCCAGTATGCCGAGAGCGTCACTGAGCTCTTCAAGCTTATGCTCGCCGGCCACAAGGAGGAGCTCCGCACCAGGATATACACTGCCGCCAAGGCTGTTTTCAAGGAAGATGTGGGTGATGAGGACTTGCTACTTAAGGATGAGGTGCTGGATCGGTTTAGCCTTGGCGAGAAGCCACCGGAGCGGGTCAAGAACAACCATTTGAGCTTGTTGGCAATGGTAGACTGTTGGTGGAAGCTAGGGATCGTACCATACGATCATATGATCTGCTCAACGCCGGTAGGGTTTCCGTCCATACTTTATACGAAAGGTTGGAGTTTGTGTGCTGATTTATACAAAAACAGCTCTTCCGTCTTTGGTTAGGGATCACGGAGTACCTCTTCCGCAAACCTGAGTTGCTGGAGGAGGTCATTGAGACGGCCATACATGACAATACCTTCCGTGCTGATGATCTGGAGTTCACGTTCGCTGCTAGAGTACGCCAACTTTATCCCATTTAGTGTTTTTCTGAAGCTTACGCAGCAACCCAACAGGATTGGAGCGACCGCGTCAGCCTCGGTCACATGGATGCGTACCGCGAGAAATTCGAGCACATCCAGACCTACTTCGAACCACGCTTCCCGGAGGCGAAGCGGGTGGGTAACGAGATGATCAAGACGATTCTAGCAAAGACCACGAAGCCCTAGAAATCATTTATTGGAGGGTCTATCCTAGGTAATGATAAAGGCCGCGGAAGACTCCTGACCTGCCAAGGTGGTCGCCTAATCGCTCTAATCCTACATCCATCCCGTAATGAAGCCAATCATGGGTATTGTGGTCGTTTTTTGTGCTGTCCAACCGTGTCCGGCGCTCAATCATTGTGAACGCCTTTTGCCATGCAAACGCCTTCTATGCTCCAGTGAGCATCATTCCACACGGAGCTGCGCAAAATCTGCCGCGTTCTCGTGCGAGACTACTTATGTCTTGTTTCTGGCACTGGGCTCTTCAGCGGCGGTAGCCGCGGTCGTTGCGCCTCATGTTGTCAGAGTACAGGCGGCCCTCACTCCTGCGGTTGTCCCAGCGGTCGTCGCGCCTGTAGTTGTCACGACCACCATTGTCGGGGAAGCCGTACCTACCATCCTGGTACTCAGGCTCCGCACGCCTGTTAGTCCTCTCGGGCTCCCTCCTATCCATGTCATCCTCGTCAACGTCCATACCATCACGGTTTTCAGCGGTCTTTGGGGGCTGGTATCCGGAACGCTGGCCCGGCATAATGGGGCTAGGACCGCTCTCCTTCATGAAGACGTACAGAAGCCTGCCGTCAGCCTATTGGAAGGTAGTCAGCACGGAATGGCTTGAGCTATGTAGTGTGTTTGTACCTTGCGGTTGTTGAACATGCTGATAACGTTGTCAGCACCGCTCTTCTCTACAAACTGCATCTCGGCAATGACAGTTGGGTGAGAGCTGGTAAGCCTGCAACCCAGCATCTCTCCGCCAATGGGAGTCATGACAGCCTCGATGTCGGCAGCAGTGGTACCAGGCGCAAAGTTGCTTGCAACAACAGTCCAGCCAGTGGGCTGGGCAGCGCCACGGATGCTGATGCCACTTGCACCTTTGGTCTGGGCGGTCTGGTTGTGGGATCCGTTGGGCGATGGCTCCGCGCGGAGCTCCTGGTACAGGCGGTTGCCGCGCTCGAGGCGGGACGCCGACTGAGCACGAGGGAGCTTTGCGAAACGGGATGTGCGCGGGTTGTTCATATGGTGAAGGTCGTGGCCCCAGCGAGTGTTGTTGATGTTTGGCTTCGGGATAGCGGAGTGCTGTCGCACAAGGTCGAGGGGTTAGCAATCTTCGGCCTTGGGTGCAGAGCAATACCTCAGCGCACCTTGGTCACGCCCATGCGACTGGCCAGACTGCCTCCGGCGGCGCCCTTGCGGTTGTTACTGCTGTTGTTCTGGGCAGCGGCGCCTGGCGCGCTCTTCCTGCGGCCTGAGCCCAAGATCTCGTTCGCAAGAGCCTCCCTCTTCTGCTGCTGGCGGCCTTTGAGGTGGTGGGTGGTCAGCTTCGAGGGAAAGGATAGGAGGCGGAAGCGCGCTCGTACCGCGTTGAATAATGGCGTCAAAGGAGACGGGCTGGTCCTTGGTAGGCGCCATTGCTGCAATTGCGCGTGAGGTGCAAAGCGAACGTAGGAGCAGTGGCAATGGGGGCAGGCGAGCGCAAGAGGATCGCGGGCGGTCGGAGGTCCAGCTTGCGAGAGGCGAGCGGACAAGAAATGCGGAGGATGAACGGAGGTCGGTGACGCTTTTCTGGTCGCACAGGCCACTAGGTGCGCCAAGCTTCCGCGACGCGCGACGCTAATCCGGCGACAGACTCGCGCCCCAGCTCCTCCTCGCCCTTGCATCTCCTCTAGTTTTATGATTCGTGCATCGAATAAAAGCTCAGCAAATCCCTCTACCTACTAACATCAAACGATAACAACCTGCAGGTAGCCAATCGACTTGGCTCTTGGCCCGCCCTTCTCAGCCCTCGGAGCCTTAACTGGGCCAGCCGGTCTCCAGTAGGAAAAAAAGAAAAGATGGGCTACGACTGCTGCTGTTGCAAGCAGTCGCTGGATGACTGGCCCAGCTGGGCTCCCCCCTAGTGAGTCGCCTGGGCCACGCCAAGACCAGCAGGCGCATGACATGGCGCCGTCAAAATATGGCCAAGATATTCGGAGGACTGGCCACTCCACCGGGCACGTTGCAGACTTTGCTGGTTAGGAAAAAAGACCAGCGCTTCTCCCTCGCACAGTGCTCTGCCAAAGCGTCGAGGTAAAATAACTCGCCGATCGGACAGCCCCAGCCTGCCAGCAAAACTTCGTGCAGTAGATAATCTTTCTGGCTTGCTGTATTCCACGTCAGCCCGTGCTCATCCAGGTCACCGGAGTAACTTACGCCAACACTCGAAAGATGGTTGGTCTCCTGCAACGGCAGAAAAGTTTTCCCAGATCCAGCGCAGCATCTCCTCGCTCTGCTCGACTCCCGTAAACGGAGCCGGCACGACTTTGGACAACGCAGACAGCTCATCTTTGTCCATGGCGTTGTAAGCCGTCAAGAAGCCTTCAAGATGTCAGTCCGCATTTCACTTCTAAGGCTTCCGTGGGACCATCACCGGAACGGATAAGAAGGATGTCTCCGAACTTGATCTCAACCCCCTGTTCTTTTGCTACCGCGTGTAGTTCGGCCAGCGGTATGGAGCCGCTCTTGAATGGCTCGTAGCTGACATTGTTCTTGAGCCGCCAGCTGTGCCAGTCAAGAAGGATGCCGCGACCAACGATGCCCTTTTCGGACCAAGCTAGCTTTTGTCAACTAACTTCTCCCTTTGCAAAGGAGACTTACCATGGATGCCATTCACGTTTGTCGCGTGCTGTCCATGAATGTCCTCGAGCGTCACTCCATTGTAAAACCTTTGCTCTTTCTGATAGGCAAAGTGACGAAGGCCGTCCCCTTGGGCATGCCTTAGTATTAAAGTCAAACTCTTCAAGAAACCATACTAACACTGGCTACTGCTTTGCGTGTTGAATGTCCACACGTCATCATTGACGATACGAGGAGGTTTTTGGTATACTTTTTTGTGGAATACTTGGCGGCCAAAGAATGGAATGTCACCTTGGGCGTCGAGCGGCAGGTCAAGAGAGATTCTGAAAAAGCCCGTGTGTTTCGTTATTCTCCCGGCGTAACGGCAAGTAGGAAGGTTCTGCAACGACTGAAGAAACTTACCTTTGCCCAGTCTTAATTTCTTTCGCCGCTTCCAGCACGACGTCTTCTGTCAATCGATTGAGGAACCCGAGCTCATCATCATCGCCGTATCTAAATTACGTCAGTAGTAGACGAGTTCAGCCTCTATACTGTGCCACTTACAGCCCCCAGGCAGAGTGGTGAGGATCGCCCTTTCGTAGGGGGAGATCAGAAAATTTCGGGATTCTGTCCATTTTCCTGTGGGGTTTGCTCAACGTTGTCGATGAGGTACAGCTTTCACAGCAAGTGAGGACTGTAATGAGGGGCAGAAGCTTAACCCCACTCATATCAGGCTCAGAACGCGCAACCGAGGTTTTACCAGCCTCGCAATCACGACAAACACTTCAAGCTTGAAGCAATAATACTTGTGTTGATTTGCTTGAACTTGAAACATGGCTTTTAAGAATGGGCTTCTAGGTAAAGGCATGATTCAAAGTAAGAATTTGTCTTTGTTTATCCAACAGAGGGACTTCGTCGACTTCTTCCACCGACACAGCGCCCATACCAAGCACAAACACATGATTGTATGACAGCATTCTTATGGGAGCTTCCGAAAATACTACTTCTTATCCCTCCGTCTACGATTTGCTGCATCCTCCCGCATCTGCCGTGTTCGTGGGAGAATCATAGAATCCGCAGCGGAGTTGAATCTCGCTCCGCCGCCCCACGATGATGTTGAGGGCGCAGTGGAGCCACTCCAAGAACTTGGTGCAGTCGATCCGGTAGTCGATCCGGTGGCCGAGCCTGCCCATGTGGATCCACGGTACGATGATGTTCCCGAGGAGGAAGACCCTGACACAGACGTAGAACCAGGTCGAGGACCATATGAGTAAGGTAAACCGTACATAATTCCGAACCACATCTAAAGGTTACGTCCGCAAGCGTCTATGGTTTTGTAGAGAGTGTGCGGTACTAAATACAACCGGAGTCCAGAAATGCAAAGAAAGAAAGAAACCGGTTGTGGCTTTAAATGACTATCACAGGGGTGCTATCACCGAGAAACATTGAGGCTCTTTGTTGGCTTTTGACATGCGCTGCTGTGGATCGCATAAACCTTCATCCTTGATCGCGTATAAGAGCATTGTCCACAGGCTGTGCTCCTGATCTCGGGAGTACCTGGCACTCAGATTTCATTATCCAGTTCGAAGACAGTATCGAGATCCAGATGACCCAGGTTTTATGGCACGGACCAGCATGGAAGCTACAACGCATCATAATGTCTCACAGATAAGTTGTTCCTTGCAGATCTTCTCAATGTGATCAAATTCTCGAATTTCCAAGATCCAATCACGCCATAAGTAGCCGCGTGCATGTACTATAAATATACCCCCAGAAATTGTAGGTATTACTACACTGCCTCCGACCCTCGCTGAATTGAGCTTCTATCAATGTAGACATCTTTGGTATAATTTTGTTACACCAACAATACTATTTAATATCCCTTGAAATAAAGCTTTAAATTGTTAAAAGTGACCTATATTCTAATGGAAGGATCTCTCTGTGTGCATTATCCTTGCCGAATTAGACGCGTTAGAGAGATATTCTTATTACTGATCTCCATGTTAAATTGAATATCTTGGGATGCTGAACAATCATGGTCACGGTTTTTACTTATCTTGAATGCCTGAGGCACCAACCGGAGTGACTTCGGCAGTGCGGACCTCCGCGAAGCTCTTCACCACGACGCGTTGCAGCAGCGCGTCATTCCACAAAGGGCGCTGGTCTCTCATGGATCCCTATGTCTCTCCTGCGGGAAGCGCAACGATGCCTAGCTAACCAGGCCGCGCGCAAGAGCCTCAATGCCTTCATCACCTTGCCCGACACTGCCGCCGTGCTGCGTCAGGTCCAGAGCGCCGAATCGCAGACGTCACAGCGTACGATGACTACCCTCTGATATCTCAAGCTTACTGACACCCCCGATGATTAGCTTCGCCGCTCAATGGCCGCCTCGTAGCAATCAAGGATAACATCTGCACGACCGACAGCCCCACGACCTGCGCCTCGGCCATCCTCCGCACCTTCACCTCGCCTTACGATGCCACCGTGATCCAGCGGCTACGCGCCGCCGGCGCCGTGGTGGCAGGCAAGACGAATCTCGATGAGTTCGGCATGGGCTCGCACAACCTGAACTCGCACTTCGGACCTGTTTCGCAGAGCGAGAGCGTATCGGCCGGCGGCAGCTCCGGTGGAAGCGCTGTGGCCGTAGCGACGGACCAGTGTTGGGCGTACGTTCTCTCCTAATACATATAATACTCCGCTAACCGTTGGCCTTGTTAATAGGGCTCTGGGCACGGATACCGGTGGTTCTGTCAGGCTTCCAGCCGCGTACACGGGCATTGTGGGCTTTAAGCCGTCGTACGGCCTGGTGTCGAGATGGGGCGTCGTTGCCTACGCCAATTCTCTCGACACCGTGGGTGTGATGGCAAGGGACTCCAAAACCGCAAAGGATGTCTTTAGTACGTCTCCAGTCGCCATTCCAACTACCAATAGAAATCACTAACATGACCCTCTATAGACGCCATCAACCACCACGACCCGCTCGATCCAACCAGCCTCGCCCCGAGCACACGCTCGCGCCTTCCACGCACTCCCCCCAACCCTGGCCCCCTCCGTGTCGGCGTCCCAACGGACTACAACATCACCGAGCTCACGCCCGCCGTGCGGCGCGCCTGGAAGCGCACCCTGGCGCACCTCCAATCCCTCGGCCACACCATCGTGCCCGTCGCGCTGCCGACCACGCACCAAGCCCTCTCCGCCTACTACGTCCTGGCGCCGGCCGAGGCGTCGTCCAACCTGGCCAAGTACGACGGCGTGCGGTACGGCACGCGGGCGGAGGGCGCCGACGGCAGCGCCGACGCCATCCTGTTCAGCAAGACGCGCGGCGCTGGCTTCGGCGACGAGGTTAAGCGCCGCATCGTGCTCGGCGCGTACACGCTGTCGGCCGAAGCCATGGACAACTACTTCATCCAGGCGCAGCGTGTGCGCCGGCTGGTGCAACGGGACTTTGACCGCTGCTTCCGGATGGCGAACCCGCTGCTGGTGGAGGAAAGGGACAATAGCAACGGAGATATTAGTGCTACTGACGAAGGAGTGGACGTCCTGATCTGCCCAACTGCGCCGACCTTGCCGCCTCGGGTGGAGGAGCTGAGGGAGGCACAGCCGGTCGATGCGTACATGAATGATGTTTTCACAGTGCCAGCAAGCTTGGCGGGGTTGCCAGCGATGAGCGTGCCTGTAGGGGGTGAAGAGGAGGGCCGGAAGGTGGGGATGCAGGTGATTGCGCAGTACGGGTGCGACGAGTTGGTGTTTGAGGTGGCTGGGATGATCGAGGGAAACTAAGTATTACGGTAGGACATCACCATAACCAGATACATGGAGCAAATTCAGTAGCTTCAAATGGCTTTCGATTTCCCCTCCGACTGGCCTAGCTGTGATAGCGTCTTCGGCTTGTCATCCTTCCGGATGTCTTTGGTATTATCGTACAAAGATGCAAGGTATGAATTGCCTTCTTCGGTGTTCCATGGCGTCGTGAAATGCTCTGAAAGGAGATTCGTGCCTTCGTGGTCCCGCAGGCAGGCTACTGCTTGTCCGTCTTCGACTGGGTGTGGTCGGCCAGCGGCTTGGCGTCGCCGTGAGGCATGATGCCCTGGCCCTTCTCGCCGGGCGGCGGGGTTGCCGTCTTGTCGGCGCGGTCGACGTGGTCCGACTGCTCTGGTCAGTACGCTCGAGGTTCACCACAGCAGAGGGGCATCTGCAGTGCATACCTTGGGCTCGGCGCCAGTGCCGTGGATGATGTTGTGACCGGCCTCAATGGCGTTGTCACCAGCTCCAGATCCGTCGCGAGGCATGATGTGTGTGTGCGTTGTGTGAGGATATGTCTTTGTTGTGTTGTGGGTTGAATGGTTGCGAGGCTCTGCTCCTGCTGTTATTTATATGTTTCGCGTATACGCTTCAATGACGCTGCTATGTTTCTTCCAGGTGCGGCTGCCCATCATTCGTCATGTGGGGTTTGAGAACCGCATAGGTGGGTGGGTGGAAGGAAGACCTGTGATGTACAAACTACGTCATTTAGAACCAACCCTTCGCCGGTGCCGGCAGCGCCTCGGTCCCTTTGCGCTCACTAGGAATAAAGCGGGAGCAAAAAGGGAGTACAAGCGGAGTCGATGAAAATTCGGTCAAGATTCCCATTAGGCAACATCTTTTATGAGACTTTGGTTCTACCAGAGTCGCTTCCGTTGCCCTTTTCGGCGCGTTGCTAATAGCATACGACGTCTGAGAAGGGACCTTCTCTGGCTCCGGTTTCAGAAGCCTCTGAGGCGTTGTGGGGAGTGGCTTCGCCTGCACTTGCTCGACGCTATCTGGTGATACCGAGCTGCGAAACCAAGGACAGTCAGCGCAGTTCAGCCGGTCAGCCCGCGTCAGCATCCCACCTCAGCTCAATGTCACACTGCATACGTGTCTCACAAAAAGGCAAGCATTGGAGGAGTAATAGTAGTGGTTAAATTCGTTTATTGGTTGTTCGAAAGCCGAAGCTCCGACTTGTCTCATACTCATGACCTTTCCTGAACCTCCGTGTCGCTAAAGCTTGTCACACAGTTACAATTGCTAATACCGCCAATGAAAACACCTGAACACCCTTCAAACCCTTGATACGAGCTCGTTTTGCCTTAACCCGTCCTGCCAAAAGTGCCCACTATCTTGTACAGAACTCCCTCTCCCAGTACACTGCCTTCTGATGGTTCTTATCTCTTTGTCGAACATGGATGACGATAGTCTTCGGAATTGCCGGACGGCTCTCCGCGTGTCTCTCTCCCGAAAGATGCCAGAGGATCCGGAAGCCTTTCCGGCAACTCTGAAGCTAGGCTTACGCAGCGGTGCCAGGCCCGTCGCTAACAGAAACTGTTGCGCCTGAGTCGGCGTGCAGGTCATAAGACTTTGCAGCAGAGTGCTCAAAAAAGCCGAGGGATCCCACGGAGTCTGAGGGGAAAGAGGCGTCGAAGAAGCTGCCCTCTGGATGATCTGTGACATATGCTGACAGATCGAAGAGCTGAGAAGCGTCATCGACGAAAGACGAAGGTTGAGAAGGATCAGATAGGTAATCGCCCAGGGAAAAGTCCACAGGCTTGCCGGAAGCGTCGTACTGGAAGCCAAGCTGCGGGCCGACCGACACTGCAGGTCGCACAACATTGCTGCAGAATGTTGTGTCTGGTCGGGCTCAACAAAGCTCAGTTCGTCGTTCCGGGGCGTGGGGGGCTGGGAGCTGGAGTTGATGGGCGAGTCGTAGTCTTCCATCGACTCGGGGCTGGCGTAGGATGAGTTGTTCATCGCAGGGCTGCCGAAGGATGATTCGGCGTTCATGGCGGGGCTGGTGAAGGAGGCCTCGCGGGGGTTGATTGTGGTGCTGGCGACGGAGCCTTCGCGCTCGGTGGCGGCGTTGTCGGCTGATGTGGTGATGATGGTGGGGGTCGAAGTGGGGACGGCCGTGGGGGCAGACGTCGGGGCCGGCGACGAGGCCGGGCTGTCGAAGATGGTGTCGGGCATCTCGATGCCGTCGACGATGCGAGGCAGGACGGGGAGCTGCTCGGTGGCGCGGGCGCGGTACCACGAGAGCTGCTCCTCGAGCTGCTGCGTGTAGGTGAAGAAGCGCTCGAGCGAGGCTTTGCAGCGATCACGCTCGGTGGTAAGCTTCTCCATCTCCTCGCGCTTGCGTTCCCGCGAGTTGTGGGCGGCGAGGCGGTTGCGCTTGACACGCTCGATGCGGCGCTGCTCCTTCTCGTCGGCCGTCTTGGCGCGCTTGCGCGGCGGCAGATTGGTCTTGGGCTCGGGGAGTACCTGGCCCCATGACTTGCGCTTCTTGGGTGCTTGTTTTTGTGTGGTTGATGATGTGCTTGTGGATGAGGGAGCCGGGGTGGCGGCGGCGGCCTCGGGGACGGCGGCCGGGCTGGGTGCTGAGTGCAGATCCTCCATCTTGATGGTTGTGGGGATGTCGCTCGCCGGAGGAGTGAGCATGGAAAAGTCGAGCGGGGTGGCCGTCATGGCAGGGTTAGAGAAGGTGTAAGAAGACTGCTGGGCGTCCATGGTGGAGTCGCGCGCTGCTATGCATCTGGCCGGCGGAGAGAAGGTGGGCCGTGCCTTTGTATGGAGGGGGGTTGTCTGAGGAGGCAGCAGCGTAAGATGAGGACAAGTGTTCTTAAGTAGGCGGGCGACGCGCACAAGGAGGCGGAGCGCAGGGGCGCTAGGCCGGGCTAGAGCAAGGGCACCCTGGCGCCCTGGACCCAAGGCTCGCGCGACCCCTAATTTTGGGGCACATCGGCGCATCTCTTGGCTCCCTGCTTCAGCTCGCCCACACGGTCCCTCGTTTCACGACGGTGGGCTTCAGACAAGCGACGCGTACATAGGTAGCTGCGGATTGCGGCCTCGCGCTCCTTGCCTGCGGGCGCTGCTCCTGCCGTGCCAGGCGGCCGTCGACTATACGAGCCTGACTGGCATACGTTCTTTATACGGCGCGCAATCTCCTCGCACCGCCGGCTGATAACGCCCTGGCTGGGCGCGAGTAAGCGGGCTGCACTATACACGACGCCGGAGCGAGTCGCAATGCGGAAGCTCGCGGCAATTCTGGAAGCTTCAGATCTGCGGCGGCGCTGAGTTCGAGAAGACGAGGCAAGGCCGCCGCCGTCCCGGCGAGCCGCGGCCCCTGGATGAGTCGTGTGCGGGGCCCTCGCATCCCGCCTCAACTCGCTCTACGCCCAAGACTGTTGCCTCGTGCCCCTGAGGCTGGCCCATCTACTCGATGCAGCGGTGACGGTGCCGTGGCCCACAGGCAGCCCAGTTCTTTGTCTCTCTACTCGCCAACAAATGGCGCAATCATCAAGCCGGCTGCCTATCGTGTGTTGTGAGCTGCGTGTCCCGCGGGACGGATCTCCCAGCAGCACGAGCTTTCCGACCGCCTTTCGTTCCCCATCGCTCCGCGTCGCCAGCGCTGTCCCGACCGTCGGCAAGCCGGGGGCAAGAGACGGAGAGCGGCACCGGTCAGGGGACCAGCTCAGCAGCTTCCCCACACGCCGCGCCCATCACGCCTTCCAGAAGCTCGCTTGCGCCCATCTCAAACCGCCCTCTCCACCGCTGGCGGCGGCTGCCGTTCTACGTGCCGACGCCGACCAACCGTCCAATTCCCACGGCATTTTTGCTGCTGGTTGGGGTCAAACTTCAGCCTTGTATATTGGCTGAACCGCCGTTGGCATTCCCCAACACCACGCGCTCTCCAACGGTTTGTATGTCGCACCACGGAGCTTTCCTCTTCAATAGTCCGGCATTCCGTCACCAGTCATTTTTTTTTTTCCCACTCATTTTGCGCAGCATTCCGCGCGTCCAGCATGTAGTATGTGGCTGCGTAGGCACGTTGCGCAATCTGGAACATTATCACACCAACAGCTTATACTTCGTACCCAAATTAACTGCCTTCTTCTTACTCGTGCCTTGTGTCTTTCGCCGACATCCCGACACGCCTGCCGGAACTCATCAACACCACCACTCCGTCCGTCAGGAAAGAGCTAGCGCCAAAAACCAACTGTAGATCAGCCGCATCGCCGCCAGGCCGTAACGGCTGCCGCGATCCTTCCCTTCCGCCCGCCATCACCCCGCGCTCCGTGCCCCCCACTCCCCAGCACCCTTCTCTCCTTCTGGCTCGAGGCCCCCAAGGGAAAAGGCGAACTACCAGCATCCGGGGAGATGAACCATCTTCAGATCGGGTCGCTTAAAGCGGCGGTCCCCCGGAACGGTACGTTCGCGGCATTTGGGCGCCTCGCCTCCGGTAGCCCTTGCGACAGCCGAGATTATCTTCGCCGTGGATGAAACGGACCTTTCTTCGCCGCGAGGGCCCTGAATGTTTCAGGGTCGTCGCCGCTGGTCTCTGGCGCCGGGCCGTTGGCGCTTCATCTCGGCCCCGGATCCTCGATTTAGCCTGAACCCTTTTGGGGTCCAAAACTACTCGGGTTAGCCCTACGTTTAGTAGAAGGCTGAACGGGTCCCCCAAAATGGAAGCAGACTTGGACGACCAGACGTCGGAGTACAGCTAGCACATCCTTGTCACGATCAAGAAGGATCGTTGATCGTCAGCGAGGGTGGCATGGGCTATGCACTCAAGCGCCGGACCTGAGTGAGGCGCAGGCGTGAGGTCGACTCGTCGGAGCAGGAGGCGGTAGATGCTCCTCCATCATGATCTCCCTCCAGCGGTACGTGCAGCGGCACCGGTCAGACAGTGATGTCGTGCAGCCGAATCGGCAACGACCAAAGCTTAAAAGCCGGAGCCAGCGATAATGCCGCCAGATAGCTAGCCGCACGCGGAGGGCAGCTGGATGCGCGTGTGTATGCTGAGTTGTGCTCGCTCGTTCCGTGCGAGCTGGTGGTGATCAGGGGGCAGTGAGTATGCCATGCATGCGCATGCGGATCATTGCGTCTTCCAGCACCAGGCCTTTGTTAAAGCCACAATAAAAGGCATAAGGCTAGCAATGTAGAAGAGGCCCCGAAGTCTTGCTCAGCATCGATTCGTGGCATAGACCGTGGTGTAGTAGACTAATCCGATACGACTGTTTCCAATTATAGCTAACATGCTGGTGCCCCACCGTCTTTGTTGTACATTACCAACATCGAGTTGGACTTAACAGCGTGTCAGTTACCTATTTGCCGCTTCATATGCTCCACCAAACTTTGGTGGCAAGAATGCTGCGCCACGTTGCTCGTCGAAAGCTTAAGCTCAAAGAAACACTTGCGTTCGAAAACATTAACTTTGCATTCATATCATCGAGAGCGTGAAGAAGAGATAAATAGGACCTAGTTCTCCTTATTATGTACGAACTCGTAGAGATGACCTATCGATACCGTCGCTTTAACCACTGTGTTGAAGCCGACGTCATCAGCTACAAAAGAGTGCCAAGAAGACTCATCAACTTCGTCATAGAGGAGTGAAAACATGCACCATATCATTTCATCGAGTAGCGATATGTCAATCAATATCAAATTAGGGACCAGAAGCATTAATGTTAATGTTCTCTCTTTCACCAGACACGACCCACCGCGGCGCAGCAACCGACGTAAGCCGCAATACCAACCCATGCTCCACCTTGCTGGATTTGGAAATGTGTTCATACATAATTCTTGGTCTGACCTTCATGAGTAAAGTTGTAGTACCCAAGACCTTCCAAAAAGACATTGATGACTTGGTCCCAACGACGAGCGTTGACCAACCAGGCTCTGCCACTGACCACCTGTAAACACATCATCCATCTTAACGGGTCATGTTCTTTCCCGCCCTTCGCCCATTCACCGCTTCGTTTTGTGTGTGTTCCTCCATACAAACGGTGACTACAGTATGCTATCGATAGCCTCCTTTCCTTCGCAGCTCTTAATCATTCAAGAAAAGAAAAAGACTTCCCCACCCAATCCTCTACTTCCTTAGGCACCAATCTCCTGCCCTGCCCTCGCCAATGCCTCAAATACCCTCGGCGGCAGCTTATACCTGACCAAACCTGCAAATACCATCATGTCCCTCGCGGTCGTCTCGAGCTGTTCAACAACGTTCCTGTTGGCAGCTGTAGCCTCGAAGCTCGCCTGGCGCAGCTCCTCACGTCGGCGGCCACAGCAGATGATCGTCCACATGAGCAAGTGACCAATGAGGCGGGCGACAACTGGCGGCAGACCGTTGAACGTCTGCGCATGCCGACGAATCTCCTGCATGTTGGACTGCTTGCCGGTGGGGAGGAGGGTGGTTTCGTGGATAGCCTGGTGAAACAACGTCAGCTTTGCTCTTTGTAGTCGAGAGTGAAATCGTAGGGTTACACTTACATCCAAAGCGCCGGCCCAGTGACCCTGCTCGACAAGGTTCTTCGCAATAGACACCTGCAGCAGCATGGTCAAGGCTGTGCGGTTTGACTGCTTCACCTTGTTGTACATGAGCGCGTTTGCACTGTACAGGTTGTTCATGTTCATTGCCAGCTGCGCCGGGTCATCGACTGCCGTCAGGCTGAGACTGCCAACGGCCTCGTCTTCGGGACGCTTCGCTGCCGCGCGTGGCTTTAGAGGTTCCAACCTGTGTGGCTTCTGGCCAATGTCGACGGCGAGAGCGTCGGACAGAGCACGGTTGACGATCGCGATCACACTGTCGTAGTCCTCGGCCAAGTGGTACAGGAGCACAGCGTCAGTGGTGCGACCGGCCTCATCGGCCACCGCGGCAGCCTGCAGGGTAATGTTCTTGAGGAACTCTTCTTGATCGGACAGCCCGATAAGGCGAAGGCGGTACTCAATCACGCCGGTGATGCGAGTACCGTCAGAGCGGATGTCACCAAGGAGCAAGGCGAACTCGCGGGTCTCGAGTACCAGCTCGCGTAAAGCTTCATGGCAGCATGCTGCTTGTGATTGGCCGAGTTGGCCATCGAGGTCGGAGTTGAGGTTAAGGAGGACGAGGTAGTCAGCCGCGGCTTCGGCTTTCGCTGCACGGAAATCCCGCGTGTAGTGACCGATGATGCGGCAGAAGTTGATCTGAGGCTTCGATCGAGTGGAGAAGGACATGATATCGTTTCCAGCCGTGAAGAAGTCGGCAACCCTCAACAGACCATAGTAAGACAGGCCGATTGCAAAGTGCACCGCCGTGGTGTAGCTCTGCTGGTAGAGGAAGTTGACACCCTCCTCGAACATGCCCGCGAGCATGTGTAACAAGAAGCACACACCGTACTGGGCATTGGCATCCGAGCCTTGGAAATGCCTCTGGGCGATGTCCGCAACGGTGCTCCTGATGTTGTCGAGAGCAAACGTCTCGCCGGCAGCCTCCTCAGCGCGGTTGACTTCCCTGGCCAAACTGAACTGCAACCACGCCCAGTCTTCCATGCCCTTGCTGATTCCTTCAAGAGTAGTTCGGCTGAGCTCGCAACGCCCGACGACCTTGTAGCACGCCATGCGGTAGGGGTCCAAAGAGTTTTCGGGAGCAAGGCGCATGCGGTTCTGGTACTCAGCGTTGATGCGGGTCTGTAGCTCCGGAGGCAGCCTCCTGTCGTCGCTGTTTACAAAAGCGGCAAGGTACGAGGGAAAGTTGCGGTCCAGGCTCCGGATTGCACGCTCATTCTCGGCAACATAGTCAAGAGCTTCCCTCAGGAGGCCTGCACGAAGCAAGTAGAAGATGAGAGCCCAGCAGAAGTCCTCACCAACACTCTGAAGTTCGATGCTGTCTGCTGCAAGCTCTTTCCTGGCCACGAGTAATCTGATGAAGCCGCGGACTTGGCTGATTTGGGTCGGCTCGCCTCCAACCATGGACTCTGTGGGGTTCTTCGCGTTCATTTCCTTAATGTCGGCCAAGAACTTCTTTTCCAGAAACCTCCGGGCGCCATCCAGGATGCGCTTGCGCATTGCGATGCTTCTTCCAGAAGACGGCGTCTCGTCCAAGTAGTCTTGAGCAAATTGGCGTTCCCTTGGCGGGGGATCTCTGGTAGAGTCGTCGGGCAACCTCTCTCCAATGATCTCGACAAGGGCATTGTAAGAATCTATCAGACGGTTCGAGTTCTGTTGCTCGTGTCAGTATTCTGCGGTGCGAGGAGAACACAAGATACGTACGTCAGTGGGCGCCAGCTTCTCGATCTCAGCAAACTCAGTCATGACTGGGTATGGCCGTTCTTCCAAGCGCGAGATATTCAGATCCTTGACTTTTGCCGCGTACTTCTCCTGCTTGTCCCTCATGAAGCGACTCTCAGGGACGGGGGTTGCAGAGCTGGGGCCATTGCTATCTGCGAAGCCATTCGCGCGTCCGCCTCCAACAGCTGAAGGCGCGCCAATGACGGACTTGTTCATGACTGAAGCACTAAAGGTCACGCCTGCAACACTAGCAGAAGCACCAAAGCCACGACCCTTGCGCTTCGAGCGGCCGAAAGCTCCCCGTTCCACCGGAGCACCGATAGCGCTCACGCTTGCCTCTAGGTTCTCCACTTGACGACCAAGACCGAAGTGCTCGTAGATTCGCTTGCGCTGCGCATCCCACTCCATTTGAATGTTGTCCTCGAGGAAGTTATCAAAGTCTTTCTTGGACTGCTCCAGGCCTTCCGCAATCATTGCCAGAGTGGATTGAGAATGGAGATTCGAGATGTAAGCGTCGATGTCGACATCGACAGAGCTGGGAACGGCGGCCTGCGCGTTGACGCCGGCTTGCACACTGAATTGGTTGAGATCTTTCAGGGCGGAGCTTGTGTTGACGCCGGAGGCGGCGAGGAGGTAGTGACTGCATTGCAACATTAGTATCAGCGTTTGCAGCGAACGGAGAGCACTTACGCCTTGCTGTCGCGCGCTAGCGGCGCAGAAGGACCACCCTGACCAAGGTTCCTAACCTTCCTCGCAATGTCGCCGAGTCCGAGCTGCAAGCTGGGAAGGTCGCCAAAGGCCGAGGTTCCATTCTCCTGCGCCGCTCTCTTCCTGCTGCGCTCGAGAAGGTGGTCGAAGTACGCGGTCTGGCCCGTGGCAGCCTGAGACTGCGAAAGCGAATTTGGCTGCTGCTGCGGCTGGCCTTGCGGGTTAGGCTGCTGCGGCTGCTGTTGCTGTGCTGGCTGCGCGGTGGAGGTACCGAGCCCACCAAACAGGCCTCCGCCTGTGTTTTGCGGCTGCTGGGGTTGGGCGCCGGCGAGAGTAGATCCAAAGAGGCCCCCAGATGCCGGCGCAGTGGTCTTCGCAGCGCCAGCGTTTCCGAAGAGACTTGGGCCCGGCTGCGGCTGCGACGTGGCGGCGGCCGCGCCGCCAAACAGGCCTCCGCTTGTTTGTCCGGCGGCTGAGCTGGTAGCTCCTCCTCCAAGGTTGCCAAACAGGCCGCCGCCAGCGGGCTTGTTGGCTTGGGTGTTTTGGCCGAAGCCGGATCCGAAGAGCGACGACATGGCGAGCGATTAGACGGTCGGATCCGGGCGGAGGGTGGTGGTGCGGGGAGCGCAATGGGTGCGCGTGGATGCGGTAGCTGGAGAGCAGAGCTGCGTCGGACGCGATTGTTTTCAAGTCCGGGGAAACTTTCGGTTAGCGCCGTATGACCACCACCGTACCTGACCTCACCGACGTCACCTGCATCTCCGTTGACATTCTTTTCTCTCTCGGCTCGGCCTGTATGAAGTGGCAATTGTGTTGTTGCTGATCAAGGAATCCTCCAAAAGGCCTAGAACAGCTCCAGCTTGGCCTCGCCATGCAACCCTGGACCCTAGCAACGCGTTGTTCCGGCAGCTTGTCAAACGCGCTGCCTGTTCCTGACACGCATCAGCACCAAACATGATGGATTAATTAGCTTTGGCTGTGGAATCAGTGACATGCCTGTGCCCATCAAGAATACCAAAGCTTAAACTCTGCGTTGGTCGATATGATCATCCAGCCTCATCGTTTGTGAAGAATACAACGAGAAGCTGATGGATTTTTTTATCATGGGAGAATTGGGTATTATTTGAGGCTAAGCTCTGCCAGACCTAAGCTGCAGTTGTTATAATCCTCTCTAATTCACCACCTCTATTTCTTTCCCGCCGTACATCAAGCCTTTTTGCGAGCTCGTCCGAGATTGGACATATTGCACCACGTGTGACCGCTGCCATGCCTTCCCCAAAATTGCAATACGAGCCCGTCAATGATCCTCACCAACCGTCCCGAGAGGAACAAGACGATAGAAAAGAGTGGACCCAACCAAGCCGCAGCGTCGATTCGAAACCTCAATATGCATGGGTTTGGCTAAAGGATGTGAAACACCAGAACTGGTGGGGTCGCTGCAAGGACATCTTGACTGGCCGCGGACCCGATATCCATGTTGCAATCAGCAGCGGAAAGCAGGGTCGACAAAAAGTCTGGCCGAGACGAGACGACCAAGCCGAGTCCGCTGCAACCGACACGCCATGGGCCAAACGCACTGCCGGCGAAAGGTACGATTTTCGCAAGCGCAAATATATGCGGCCTGACACTCAGCGCGGCAAATTTCAAAACCCCAAAGCGTTCCGTGGTGCCGACGGCCAGTGCTGGGAGCAATACCATCGTTGGGCGGATCCAAAAGAGTGGTGATTGTTGCGTTCACAGACATGTCTCGTGGAAGGGCTCCCAAGTAGTCTTTTTGTCTCCGTCGGCGGTTGCGACTTGCTTGCTCCTCCTCGCAGCCGGGTTCAGCGCATTGTTATCCAAGAGCTTCCCACATTTTGAGCATTTGGCAATCCTCATGTCGGTGTAGGCAGAAATCATGTCCAAGAGATACGAGAGATCATTTGGGCGCGGCCTGGATGCGATGCAACGGGTGATTGCAGAGAAGAGGGGGCCATTCCCGGGGCTGTCGACAATGAATGACGTCTTGTCGTCAGGGCCGACATGGCAGGTGATCTTGAAGGTTAGAACCAGCGACGGAACTCTGAAGGAGATCTGACGAAGTTAACCTTGTAATTAAGCAACGTGTACTGCGGAGCTTACGGTGATGATGCGACCTTCGTCAACGTCGACGTGAAAGGTCGGGTGAGCCTCCTTGAACGCATTCACAATTGGCATGACGGATGAAGCGGCGACTTTATCGTCGGCATCACTGCCCTTACCACGCGGCTTTTTCTCCTTGGATTTCGCAGGCCTCTGCTGCTTCTCTGCCACATCGACCCAGCCGTAGCGCGCAACCTTAGCACCCTTGGTCAGATCAGGGTTGGCCTTCACGCTCTGGGCTGCGTGCGCCAATATGTCCTGGACCTCGTCGCTCTTCCATCTGCGCTCGAATGCTTGTAGGCGCTTGGCCTCGGTGATGGCAGCTTGTTTGAAGTCACGGCTGAGTGCCTCGGGGGAGTCTTGGGCAACGAGAAAGGGCGCGGTGAGGTTCGGAACAATCGACCGGAGCTCGTCCATCTGCGCGACGGTTAGGATTGTGCAAGTAATGGAGGTAGCGAGCCAACTTGCCTGATCCTGGAGCTTCTCGAGCGCGGCCAGAGCTTCAACAAGGTGGGCCTCATCCCAGTCGCCGTGGGTGGGCGGCGCGGCAGCAGACATGGTTGCGAGCGCTGGTGAGTGGTGCAGGGCGAAGCTGAGGTCAGTGCAAGCAAAGCGCGGCGCGAGGATCGTCGACAGGGTGGAGGTGCAGGGGCCAGCTCCTCCAAGCCGCGCGCCACATTATTGTTCTGCTGCCTGGGGGCTGCGGGCCTACGTGTACTCCGGTGCCTGGCGGCGCCGGGCCTATAGTGAGTCGTGGCTCCGTTATCACCGTAAACGCCGGCTCCACGGCCTAAAGATCGTCCGGCTGTCAATTGCTTGAACTTTCTTTCTGCTCTTGCCCGCTTACTACTTAATTCCACAGCCCCCCTGGCTTCCGCTGCTCAAATGCCCTGGTCCTTGCGATTTTTGCTTCGTGCCTCACGTCGCAATTGGCAGCAGCTCCCGCAGCGTCGACCATTCCATTCCTCGACCATCATGGCCTCAGCCTCGACCAGCGCCGTCCTGTATGCGACTGTTGTCTCGGCTTCCCAATTGACCGGCGCCGTGCCCGAGGATGCCAGCGATCTCGCCCATCACGCAAAAGGCGGGAAGGGCTTTGTGAACCCGTGGGATTCGTATCGCGAGCAGAGTGTTCCTCAGATTATCGGCGCTCTACTATGGTACAACCGCATGCGACCATGTCGGGGCTTCTGTGGCTGAAATGACCGTGGCAGGAGACAAATCAGCGGCAATGCCAACAAGCCAGACACGACTCCCCCCACTGTTCCCATCCGCCAGCCCCACTTTCTGCCCACTCGCGAAACCTCGGAGCTCAGAGCCACCTGGCTAGGCCACGCGTGCTACTACGTCGAGTTCCCCGGCGGTCTGCGCGTTCTCTTCGACCCCGTGTGGGAGGGAAGGTGCGGGCCAATGGGCTGGTTTGGCCCCAAGAGATACAACGACCCTCCTTGCAGAATTGAAGACCTGCCCGCGATCGACATTGTCGTCATATCCCACGCCCACTACGATCACCTGTCTCACCCAACCGTTACTAAGATCAAGAAGCTGCATCCCAATGTTCATTTCTTTGCACCATTGGGAAACCAGAAATGGTTTGCCGATTCAGGGATGCACAATGCCACCGAGCTAGATTGGTGGCAGAGCCGAGACATACGTCTCTCGCCCGTCGAGCATGCCAAGCCAGAAGTTGTCGAGACCGGTGGCCAAAAGCCGGCCGCGACGGATATTACTGCTACTATTGAGTGCCTTCCTTGCCAGCACATGGCAGCAAGGACGCCGTTTGATAAGGCACATACTCTGTGGGCGTCTTGGTCCATCACGAGTGGCGGCAAGAAGGTGTGGTTCGCTGGGTAAGCAAAGACCTCGTACGTGCAGAACATGGCGCCGTGCTGACTTAACCAGCGACACTGGCTATCGCACTGTGCCGAATTTGCCCAAGGGAGAAGACGACTATGGCGCACAACACCAGAGTCTTCCTACCTGCCCGGCCTTCAAACAGATCGGCAAGCTCCGTGGACCATTCGATCTCGGCCTGATCCCCATTGGCGCGTACGAGCCTAGGTTTATAATGTCGCCTGTGCACGCCAATCCCTTCGACAGCGTCAACATCTTTGCAGATACCCAGTGCACAAAGGCATTGGGCATGCATTGGGGTACGTGGGTCCTGACCGAAGAGGACGTCCTCGAGCCACCAAGGCTTCTTAAGCAAGCGCTGGCCAGAAAGGGCATCGCTGAAGAGGGAGTCTTCGACGTTTGTGACATTGGCGAGAGCCGCGTGTTCTCGTGATTCCGGCAGCACTGTTCACTTGCCTCCGGGCTGTACAAAAACAGCTTTTGTGGATTAAGTTCGTTTCTAAGACCGGTGCATTAGACCCTCTCTTCTATTGTAAATCTACCTCCCACCTCGTCATATTATTAAGATCTGTCTATACCATCCTCGAGAAGCAGTTGCTCACAGCTCTGCAAATATCATGGCCATTATCAGAATTCCGATGATCATCGACCACAGGCGCATAGGCCCGAATTCCGGCGCATCGCCGTGGAACTGCTCGGGGCTGGTGCTGTTGCCGTCCGAAGTGGTATTGGCACCGGTGCCCGAGGCCGTTGGCTCAGCCGACCCCGACTCCGACGCCGAACCGCTTGCTTCGGCGCCGGAAGCGCTCGCTGTCGTGACAGGCGCAGTGGGAGTAACGGACATCTGGCCGACATTGATCGTCATCGTTGTCTTCGCGTCCGTGACCGTTATCACGCTCTGAGTTGACAGATTTGGGCAAAGTGCGTGTGCGGATGCCACAGCCCCTACATGTACGCCATCAGCAGAAGTCTCACTAAAGTCGACGAGAGCAGAACGCACTCATCATATCATCGCCGCTGCACGCCTGGGCGATGAGAGGGGCCAGGTTGCTGATGATAGCATCGTCGTTGCATAGGCACTGCAGCCTGCTCGGGTCGCACTTGCTCTTGCCGATGGTGTTGAGGATGGGCTTCTGCGCGCATTCCGGAAGGCTGCTGAAATCAAAGGTCTGGGCGAAGGCTCCGGAGAGGAAGCTCGTCACGAGGGCAACGCGGAGCAGAAAAGACAGCATTCCTGCGGCGCAATCTTACTTTTTTTTCGCCTCGTGGAAGAAAGTTATCAGCCCTGCGGATCTATCAAAATAAGAATACTCTGTATGACGGAAGCAAACTCCAGACCCCGCAAAAGTCTTGCTATCTGCAGCGCAGGCCCTTGATACTTGTACTCCTCATCATTAGGGAGGAGGGAGGGTCGCCAGCAACAATGTGCCAAGACATCCGAGAGCAATGTCAGGACGGCGGTCAAGACAAAGGCCTCATTCAGGTCGCCTCCGCAACCAACGGTGACGTCGTCGGCCAGCCACCTGCTCGCAGCCCGGATGTCATGGGCGGCTGCTCCCGCAAGCGGCGGCTGGCTGGACCCCAGACAAAGAAGATCCAGGGAGTGACTAGGCCGTTGCATTCCTTGTTATTCCTGTTGCGGAAAGCTCAGACCCCGACCAAATGGTTGCGCTACGCCGCACATGTGAAACAAAGCTGAGAAAATCGACGTGATTGGACGGTTGTCGACATTAGGTGCAGCTACGCTCACTGAATGCGGATTTTCACGCAGCAATCCTTGATCGAGCACGATAAGAATTAGAGACACCAGTGATGTAGGCGATGATGTAGCGAGGCTGACTAGTGACGGAGGGGAGCCAGCGCCGCGGGTATGGTAGGAGAAAGAGTCTTAAGGCAAGCAGGGGTTTTTCTTGCGAGAAAAAGTGTGTGCTGACAGTAACCCTAAATTGCACACATCGCACTTCTATCCTTGATCCAATCTCTTCTAACTGAACAAACAACATAGGCCTGTGGGTCTCCCAAACGTACGGTACAGATCTGTTTCGCCGGTGTAGCGAGGAACGATGCTGTCCTACGCTAAGAGGAAGGATAACCACTTCGCCGCCGACCCGGCGTCTTATACACGGTACGCTTGCTCGCTACGCTCTCCAAAAACGCGACCTCGATTTCCATTGGAGGGAATCCTGGAAGCTGGCCTTAGAGGCCCAAATTTTCTCCGCCTATCTTTCCGCTAAACTAAGATTGGTCCACAGCATCATGCATGCCCACACGCGCGCCCAACTCGCCGCTGCCTCTTCGCCGCCTGCCGTCTCCGCCTCACCCAGCGCCAGCGCCTCCGCCCCTCCTACAGCCAAGTCCCCGAGCTCAGTCCACGTTCCGGCAGATCCACCGGGCGCCAGTCCGCCTCCCGTTACTATTGCAAACGTGGAGCAACCAGCTATCAGAGATGGCAATCGTAGTGGCAGTGGTGGCAGCAGCGACAGAAATAGTAGCAATTGTGACAGCAATGCCAACAGCGACAGCAGCAGTAGCGGCGATAGTAGCGGGTATCCCGCCGAGGAAGAAGAGAGGGAGCCAACAGATGAGGCAGCCTCATCGTTGGAGCAATCGACATCGCCGCCGGCGCAGGAGCCATTCGATGCGGGTAGGCTTCACATCCCGGCAAAGGCGCGTTCGATGTCGGGCTCGGAAAAGAGCAGACGGATGAGTGAAGGCGGGAACAGTGTGCTGAAAAGAGGTTGGTGCGTGAGCACAGCGACAGTGAGAGAGCTGCAGGAGAACAAGGGTGTGCCCACAGTGGACTCGAGATCTCAAGGCGGGAACGGTGCTGGCGACTCAGTTCCTTTCGCTACATTTGAGAACGAGGTGAATGTGCAAGGGGGAGTGGCGAGGGAGAGAAGGGGTAGTGCAGATACGACCGGGAGCAGCGCCAGTAGCTGCACCAGACACGCAGAGACGCGCTTGAGGTGCGATTGCGATGATTGTGAAGCGTGTCGAGTGAGGAAGGGGTTGCTGGCGAGGAATGGGTTATGCATGTCCAACGCTGCGGTGGGTCGGAGGGAGACTGTTTGAAAGAGTAGTCGGCGTCCCTTTTGGGTGGACTTCACCAGATAACATCTCACATAAGTTTGGAAATCCAGCACAGCGTGTGAAAAGTGCTCATCGATGTCTGTGTACGACTGAGGAAGAACATTCCGGTGGCATTTATTTACATATGGGGGTTTGAATCACACAGACCTTCGATTCAATCTTATCAGCGGAGACATCAATGCAACGGAGGGTATCAATAAAAGACTTTGGCTCCTCCCTTACAATCCATACGGCGGTGCTACCTCCTCATACGGTGGTGGCGGGTCTTCCGTCCCCTGTCCATTCATCTGCGGCACCTCTATGCCCAGCCACGGCCGCATCTCGATTGGAAATCTAGCTGCCTCTACCTCCCAAGTCTTACTCGCGCACTCGATCCATAGCACGACCTTGACAGTGTACGACCTCGCCAGACCGTATGTTTTGAAAGTCGGCGGCACGCCATTCGCTGGCCCCGTCCTTTCACGGAGACAAAGTTCGGTCAGCGCCAACTCGCTGCCATCGGGTGGCAGCGGCGGCGGCAGCATCATGGTATCAGTGTCGTACCTTTGGTGCATTAACTCAATAGATTTGTAGGCCTTGCTGTTCAGCTGCGCCTTATGCACACGAAAGTCTGTCGTTGCCTTGAGTGTAACGCGGAAGGCGCGCAGGCGCACCGGCGGGGGGCCAGGGAGGTTGTCGGTGCGGTCAATGTGAGCGAGTCTGACGGTGACGGGAAGTGGATAGCCGGCGCGGGCGATGGTCGGAACGGTGGTGGTGACAGTGAAGGTGGCGGTAGGGTCCGAGGGGCAGCTGATAAGGTCGCGCATGCGGGAGCCGAAGCCATGGTACTCGTCGGGCGAGTCGTCGTACAGCCAGCGGGAGTGGCGGGTCAGGGTGACGATGTTCTGCTCGAGCGGCGGGGAGACCCAGGAGAGGTCGGTGCAAGGTGGGCTGAAGGCCAGCGAGTGTCGCACTTTCTTCTTGTCGCTCAAATAAAAGAAGCTGTGCGATGTGTTGGTCATGCGCGCTTCCAGAAAGTATTCCACTGTCTGTGGTAAGCCTGACCCGCCCTCGGCGTATGTTGTGGGAGGGAGCGGGTGGCCAGGGAGATGCTCGAAGACACTGCTCTCTTTGAAGGGCTGGAAACTTGAGGCAGAGGGTGCCATCTGGACCTCAGATGGAAAAGTGAAGGAGAATGGAAGGGAGACAAAGCCCCCCTCGACAGGTGCGAGGGACGAGATGTTATGGCCGGAGTAAAGCTCTATGGTATGGCAGAAAAGATAGACCTCGGCCCTGTCACGTTGACTTCTTGATACATAAATCTGTGTCGTGACCTTGGCCACGAAGCGGATGGTAACGTGTGGTGTTCTCAAGCTGCTGTCTACCTCGACTGCTCCGCTGACGGTATCGCCGTACGTATGGAGCTTGCTTGCACCATGGACGACGATGCGCAAAGGCAAATGCTGCGGAGCCAGATTCGAAAAGTCGGGTAGAGAACCAAGGGAATGCGATAGAGAAGCCTAGGCCTGTGTCGTAGGATGATCAAATGCATGGAGTGGGGGTTAAATTGAAATAGAGAGCACGTTGCTGCCTGCGATGAAGTCCGAATATGGCTAGTGCCTGCCTGTGCCACAAGTAGAAGGAATAAGTCTATAAGATCGTCTCAAATGTCAACCACCTGGACTCTATTCCCCAGACGGCCCGAGTTCCCCACCATCAAGCCGGCGTTCACCAATACGGTGCCTCGCTCCTCTCCGCCCCAGACTCTGTCCCAGATGACGCCCCTCACACCCCAGAACAGCACCAGGGCCAGGTCAATCCAAGCTGGGACGCTCAGGAGCCCGCGAGTCAGGCCCGAGACTGGCCTTGCGAGCGCGCGCTCATATGCCTTCTGGCCGTCATGCCACCAGTTAACCTCTCTTCCGGCACTAACATGGACATGCCCAAACACATGAAGAGTGTGGCGAAGACGCCAGGCCTCGTTGGTCAGGTGCTCGCACCCCAAGCCGTCGGGCAGCGGCAGGTCCAGATGGAATTTCGGCGGAGTGTGTGTGACGAGCACATCGACGTCCCACGGAATGGTGTCAGTCCAGGCATCGCGGCCACGCGCGTACTGGAAGGCAAACTCTGGGCCACCGCACTCAGGAATCTGAGGGGCGCCGTAGATCTTGAGGGTGCGGGGAGGGGGAGGGTGGCGGCCTCGGTACTCGCGCTGGGGAATTCTCACGAGCAATGAGGTGTGCTGCAGGTAGTGGACGCCCTTCCACTGCAGCTCCCTATTGCGCTCAGGCTCGGGCAGCGTGCGGCGAGAGCGCGGGTCCAGGTACGTGTCGTGGTTGCCGGCAACGACTACCTTGTAAGGGTGCGGCAGAGAGGCTATCCAGTCTATCTGCGCTTGGATCTCCGAGACGGTCCCAACGGTTCCGAGGTCACCGGCATGGATGAGGATGTCGCCGGCAGGGATTGGCTGCGTTTGGGCGTGTGTGTCAGAGATACAAACGACGCGGACTGACGGCTTCGCGGGCTGGGGGTTGCTGCGGAGCGCATTCAGAAAGTGGTATGCGAAATAGACGAGACACTTGAGCGGAGCGCGCACGCACAGCACGACGATGCTGGTGGGCTCAAAGGGCGAGTCGTCGCCGAACAGCAGGCGGCGCAGCATGTTGGCACCAGGCTACACCACAGAGCAGAGTGCTAGCGCGAAGGTGTCGTCCGGCCAGGCTTCGTCGATCGGCTGTGATGCGCACATGGATGACGTAGCGAGGCCTGCCCGCCCTGGCCCTCGCCTAGCTGCCGCTGCTGCTGTCTCCTCACCAGCTGCAGCACCCAACAAGGAATCGACCATGGAGCACGAAGGCAGCCTGCTTTTCCGGGCCATGACCTCGCACTTCTCCCACCGTACTCTCTCCCCGCCTCTGCGCCCGTCCCTTGACCTCCACGCTCACCGCACCTCCAGCGAATAATCTGCACGCCGACATGGCCTCGTCGGGGCCCCAGAGCCCAGCCCTCAAGACCAACATGGATGTCGACTATGTCATCAGCTACCGTTTCGGCACCACTGGTCAGCCCTCCTGCCCGCACCGCGCCCGCCAATTGCTAACGCTGCCCCGCAGACAAGGACACCGCCCTTTCCAAGTTCGAGAAGCTCATCGCCGCCCTGTCCTCTGTCGGCTTGGCCACCGAGGTCCGCAATGGCGAAGACAGCTCCTTGCTCGTCTTCTGCAAGGTGGCCTCGGAGGAGTACCTCTACGGCGAGATCTACCGATCGAGGTGCGTAGACATCACCACCAGAGTCGCCCTAACCCCGCTAACACGACGCCCGCAGAGTCCGCGACTGGATCCACGGCATCCGATCGTCTGAGCCCCCGCGAGAGACCCGTCAAGCCCTCGACTCCGAGCCACTGTCCGAAGCCGAGCGCCTGCGCATCATATACCAGCTCATCACAAACCCCGAGTCCGAGGGTGGTGCCGGCATCACGCCCAAGGAGGGCGACTGGAAGCAGGTCGAGTCGGTCTTCGCTCTGCACGACCATTCCTACAATCACGCCTGGATCAAGAAGTGGAGCACGCAGTACCTCCTCCAGCCCGAAGACCTCGACGAGATCCGCAATCGCTTGGGTGAAAAGGTATGACGTGGTCTCAGACGCTGGCCGCCTTCTCACTGACTCGCTCCAGGTCGCCTTCTACTTTGCCTTCACCCAATCCTACTTCACATTCCTGATCTTTCCCGCTGCTTTCGGCTTTGCCTCCTGGTTGATTCTGGGTCACTTTTCCCCGCTCTATGCCCTCGTCAACGCCCTCTGGTGCACCGTTTTTACCGAATGGTGGAAACACCAAGAGTATGATCTCGGCGTGCGCTGGGGGGTTCGTGGCGTGTCTTCCATCGAAACCACCCGGAAGGACTTCAGGCATGCGACGGAGATCCAAGACCCCGTAACTGGAGAGACAATCAGGGCCTTTCCCGTGACCAAGCGCTTCCAGCGCCAATTGCTTCAAATTCCCTTTGCATTGGCTGCTGCGCTCCTGTTGGGCAGTCTGATTGCCACGTGCTTCGGCATTGAAATCTTTATTTCAGAAATCTACGACGGCCCGCTGAAGATGATTCTGGTGAGCTTATCTGCATGCTTCATAGACGAGAGATGTTGACGATTCACCAGGTCTTCTTGCCCACCGGCATTCTTACTACCTGCATGCCCATTCTCGTCGGAATCTTGACCAATTTCGCCAAACAGCTGACTGACTATGAAAATTACGACACTCATGGCTCTTATGAGACGGCTATGACGCAGAAGGTTTTCGTCCTGAACTTCATCGTCTCGTACCTGCCGATCATTCTCACCGCCTTCATCTATGTTCCCTTTGGCCAACATATTGTTCCATACCTGGATGTTTTCAGCCTCACGGTCAAGCCATTCGCTGAGGATGAGAAGCAATTGCAGCGATCCTCTACCTGGACCATCAACCCCGACAGACTGAGGAAACAAGTCATATATTTCACCGTGACCGCACAGGTTGTCAATCTTGGTATGGAGGTCATTGTCCCTTACCTCAAGCGCCGTGGCTTTGCAAAATATAAGAAGATCCAAAGCGAGAGGGCTGCCAAGAGTGGTGGCACTGTTCCTAATGTTGCCGCCAACGACCCGCCCGAGGAAGCCGCTTTTCTGGACCGCGTGCGCAAGGAGGCCGAGCTCGATGTGTACGACGTGACCCAGGATCTTCGTGAGATGGTTCTCCAGTTTGGCTACCTCTCCCTCTTTAGCGTTGTTTGGCCTCTCACGGCAGTGTCGTTCTTGATCAACGATTGGGTTGAGCTGCGCGCTGACGCCATCAAGATCTGCGTTGAGATGCAACGGCCGACACCGTGGCGCGCTGATACCATTGGTCCCTGGCTCGACAGCCTGAGCTTCTTGACATGGTTTGGTAGCATCACGACTTCCGCTCTCGTCTACATGTTTTGGAACGACGGTCTTGGTCCCGATGGCACCCCTGGTGATATCAAAGGCTGGGCTCTGCTGCTCTCTATCTTCTTCTGCGAACATCTCTTCCTCGCTGTCCGCTGGGCTATCCGCGTCGCCATTTCCAAGATGGACTCCCCTGGCCGCCAGAAGGAGCGTCGCGAGCGTTACCTCATCCGTCGTCGCTACTTTGCGGAGTCTCTCAGCGAGGTTGAGAAATTACCCAAGCTCCAAGAGCAGGCGGCTGAAATAGGCGTCGATGCGCTTGAAGAGGAGGCAAGGAGGGAAAGTCAGACCGGAAGCAGGTTGGAGGATAAGTTCTGGAAGAGGCAGAGTGGTTGGAGGGAGACGGTCATGGTTGGTAAGACGCTGATCGAGAGAACCGCTGGTGCAGAAAACAAAAAGGAGCAGTGAGGTTCTTGCTCTCTCGATCGGGCGCACAGCCTGGGTTACACTGTTTGAATTCTTCAAGCGGTTTCGATAGCTGCCAAGGCCAGACTCGGCCTATAAAACATGAACGCGGTCGTTGGTGGATGGGGTGATACCGCACATGAACGGATTTGATGAATGAGGGATAGGAGGGCTTAATGAACAGAACGCATGATGATAACGAACAAGAGAAAAGAGGAGCAGGCGATTATTTATAGTTCCCTTCCTTGACCGATCCTTGGCTTCTTCCGGTTCTTCTTAACGAACTCTCTTCATGTAACCATAGACGCACGCCCCTTATGAAGGCTCAAATTCATATGTGAACTGTGTTGGGTTTTAACTCACATCCGTAACCACAACGATATCCGACTTGTATTGTCTTAGAACAGAGAGGGTCGACTCTCTCCCGTCCTGCACACCCCCAAGCTAAGCTTTGCTTACGGCTCATGGGCTCCTTCCCTCCTCATGGACCCGCGTGTAGCGAGTAAATGACGAGAAAAGGGGGTTTGCCCGCGCTCTCGCCTTCACTTCGACTAGACCACTCATCCATGAAGGAGGAGAAGAAATGCCAAGAGATCCGAACAGGAGCGAGGGGGCTTGCTGTTTTTTATTATTTGTATTGCTGCTGGTGTTTCTGCTGTCCTTCCTCCTGGCGAAATGCTGTTATGATCGATGTCGGCGCCGTACTAGGAGAGGGAGATGGCACTGAAGAGAGAGGGGGGCATGTGGTCAGGCAGAAGGTTAGCGGTTTGTAATCTACAATTAATACTGCCGTGAGCAATGAGTATTAGAGCTGTGTTTTTGTTTCCCCGGCGGGTCAAGGTGCGGTGAGGTTGTTGGAATATTTCGTCCAAGGTCTGGTATTCGCTAGCGGCCGTCGAAGAGAAGCCTGGCCAGCGAGGTGAGTGAGGAATAAAAGGCCTGCTGGAGGCGTTACGTTCGAGAAAGCCATGTAGAGAGCTGGAAGAAGAAAAAAAAAGGCCATCTGCGACTTAAAGTAAACGAAGAAATCAAACCCCGCTATTAAAACCCCGCCGTTGAATCAAAACGCAGTTCATGTAGAGCAATCCATTAACCATTCTCCTCCGCTTGCTTGAGGACCTGAAAGGTCCAGAAGCGTGACGACAGTCTTCCTGCTTCATTTGGTGGCCTGGTCCTTAATCAAAAAAGAGCTATCCGAGAATAAGACCTGCATAAAGGCTGTGCCGTAGGATGCATGCCATGGAGCAAAGCGTCTGGTGGAGATTACTTTCTCAACACCAGTACCACAACCCGGACAGTTTGCCGCTGTAGAATCGTGCTGCAGGATGCCATGCGTCTGGATGTCGAGGTTTGGCCACGCCACCAGAATACATAGCCGATGTATGCGGCCCGCAATATCTGGACGGAAAGCGAGCGCTTCGCAAATAGGCGGAGCTAATGCTACAATGAGTCTATCGGATCACGACTGACAATGTAAAGGATGCAACCGCTCTAGGAGGATTGCTCGGATTCCTTAACAAGTTAGTCTGACCCAATATATGTAGTTAGCAGGTGCCGAGTCAGTGTGCCATGGGCACAGATACCGAGAAATGGGTTACCCATGAAAGAGATGGTCCTGAATGACTCACCCAGCACAAGGGGATTCATAAAACTGAAGCCATCAATCCCGCAAGAGGGTAGGGACTGCAGTATGTTCGATTTGTGGGACTTATCCCACGTGTTACTTTTCTTTTCGGACGCGCCAATACGGGAACCAGAGGAGAAGATCGTACGACATTTAGGAGCAATAGCATGGCATGCATAGCCGTGATCATTGCTCACCGGTCCGAGTCGTAGATTTTCCTCAGGCGTTTACGTTGCCAGTCGAAGGAGGAGTAGTCACCCGCGAAAAGTACTTCCAAGATGCTGGCATGCCTGCGTTGTCCAATATCAAGGGCATTCAACTCAGCCATGCGTCTTTGAAGCTTGTCGAATGCATCGCGGAAGCATTTCTGGACAAGAACGACATTGTGAGATCCTGAGGAAATGTCATTCGTAGGCGTATTGGGATCGACAATTGACAGGCGGTCTGGTCTAGCAGGCTTTCCGTTCAGATCGCGAGGGCCCTAGTACAGTTAGGACGGTTGTTTCTAAGCCATCGATGTCACGACATACCTTTGGTTCAAACTGATGGGGATTAAGCCGAATCCTAGTCGTGGCAATGTTGAATTTGTTGCCGAACAAGTCGAAGAAATTCAAGAGTACGTCTCCGTAGTGTTCCTCTGGAACGAAGTTGTTGCTCTGGCGACCAGGCCAGTTCTGAAGAAGACTCACGACCATGCAGATGACAGAGAACCCTCCAAGGCCTCCGGTAAAGACTTCGTTCAGGCCACGCATTGCGAGGAACTGCTTTACCAGCGTAGCAATCACTGGCATGGCGGGGTACGCCTGTTTCCATCCTCGAAAGGTCTTGTTGGCGGCAATGCCAGTGCTGTTCTCGAAAGAGATGTCGACCTTGAGACCAGTGGTACGATCAACAATTTTGATGATTGGAACCCTTGCGCTAGCAACAACCTCAGTAGCTCCAGGTTGGCTAATGCCTTCTCTTTCCAGAATATCCGAAACCCTGTAAAGGGTCTTCTTGTTGACAATTCCTTGGCCGGTATTCCGGAAGTGGGACGATAGAACCACAAGATCCATGTCTGCAGTTGGAAGATACAGACCAGCAGCAAATGAACCGAAGCATTCCACTATAGAACCTGCAAAGCCTTTCTGCCGAGTCACGGTGCGCTCAATTCGTTTGACCAAGTCATGTCGAATGGCGTCCTCGAACGCATGAGGCTTGACGAAGTCATAGAAATCCGCAATCTCCTTGTGCAACCAGAAGCCCATGCTTTCGGTGCTCGAGTGGTCTTCCTGACACCACGGCGTGGGCGGGCTACCGTGACGAGGACGCCAGTCGTCAATGACACTGCCGTCAATCACTTCGCGCTTACGCTTCTTGCCTTTGGGCGGAAGAGGAGGAAGGCTCTCCAATTCATCGTCATCATCGTCTTGACGGGCACGTTTTAACGTCTTTGGTCCGGTAGGAGCCTGTGGCGGCGGAGGGGGTGGCCACGTATCAAGAATGTTGGTGGGAGGCTTGGGAGGCAGACCGGCAAGACCCGGGGGAGGTCCCAAAGAAGCTGCGTTGACTACGGGCTTAGTGGGTCCCTCTGCTGGAACGGTCCTACGATCAGGATGAAGATTATCGAGATGACTGAACGAGTTGCCACCAGACCGCCGAGCATTGTGGCGGTCGTTGTCATCGCTTTCATGATCATTTTTCTGTTGATCTTCATCATCATCGAAATTCAGCGAGATGAAATCATCGTTCTTGGCGACGGGGTTGGCACTGGCGGTTTGATCTTCGCCAGCAACCTTGGCCTTGCGAATCAGCTTTACAAAATCGCGCCTCTTCGTGTGGGTCTCATCCGGCGGCGGAAGAGAAGTGTACGGGTCCGGGTTGGACCAACGAGGACGGGCATTGCCATCATCAGCGCTGTCGTCCGTGGTCGGCTTAGCCCGTTTCGCTGGCGGACGCTCCGAATCGGACGCATCGTCATCGGACTCAAGGTCCATCTCTCCTTCGGAATTTGAGATGTCACTAAGCGATATGAACTTAGCCTTGCCATCGCCCATACCCTCCAGCTGTTCGGGAGTCTTCTCGCGAGTGGAACGAAGGATGGCGCGTTCGTGCGGAGGTGGAGGTCGCCACGGACCACGGCCAGGCTGATTTTGTTGACGGGGGCGGCGTGTGTCCCGCGCCTGGGGCCTCCTGGCACGGTCGCGAGGTGGGCGCTGCGAGTCGGTGGACGGAAAGTGACGGCTTTGGTCTCCGGCGCGGAAAGTGAAGTCGCTTCGATGGTCTCCATGGCGAGGAGCATCACGGTCGTTGCGGCCGCCAGGGCGGTAGCTATCGCCGCCGCCGCCAAACTGATACATGCCGGACGGAGGAGAGCGACGCGGTGGGGACCTGCGAGCGCCGCCGCGGTTGTCGCGAGAGTCGCGCTGATCGTTGTAGCTGGGACGATAAGACTCCATGGTTTCAGTCGGAGCAAACGTCGCGCACAAGGATCTCAGCAAGCTCGAAAGCAGCCGCTCGAAGAAGCTGCGTAATCGGCGACGGTGCGGGCCGTTGCGGTGGGGTGAGGTGAAGAGGGGAGTGTCGAGGTCGCGAATTCGAAAATATGTTCGGAAGTTGCGTCTACCTGCAGATCTTCTTCGCTTACGTCACCTTCTTCAGGGCGACCAGCGACAGGGTCTAGCAGGGGCCTGCAGCCAGCTGCGGCATCACCAATGGCCTACTTTAGCGGCAGGCGCACTGTCAACCATGTCCTTCACCAAGATTGCCGAGTCAATGGCCTTCATCCAGCCCCCAGCTTTGCTCAACGGTAGGTACACAATGTCGTCCTGGTTTCCTCAATCTGAAGCGTCTTTTATCATACACACAGCTTTAGCTATGAAGGGGTCTTCCATCGTGGATCAAACTGCCCAGACGCAACTTTGGCGCTGGATGCTCATTTCCCCGCAGTTTTTCTGGATAAGATCTGGGACCACGCGAAAGCATATAGATAACGAATATGGCTCGCAGGGGGTAGTAGTAGGTGCTCATCACGCCTTCGGGATGGTTCCCGGACTCGATTTCTTCCCGCTCTTTCTAATAATTCGCATCGCCGAAACGTACTGGCACAAGTGGTGATAAATGTACAGTCCAGAGTGGAGTAGTATGGTCCTCCAACATCCAGCCGGACCCCATTTCCGGCTCCAAATGCTCTTCTTTCCCATTTTTGTGCAAACCGCAACTCCGAAACTCCGTGCTGATGCAATAGACCCGGACAATGCTCCCATGCAATGCGCCAATGCTGGAGTCTAAGCTGCTTCGGCCGCCAAATGTCATGGAGACAGGCGCGATAATGTTACCGGGCTACAACAGTCCATCCGGTAAGCTCCATGGCCTGGCTATTTTTCCTTGTAGAGCTTGGGGTTCCAACCTTCTTTCAGCTCCGCCTCTCGCTCCGCGGCCTGCTCGGCCGTCCGCACTTCCATTTCTATCCGTTCGCGGGCGCGTAGGATCTTGCTTTGGAGGTAGAAGCTGCCGCCACGCTTGGGGTCGTTGAGGTCGAACAGCTTCTTGAATCGGTCCATGACGTTCTCCATGTCGGTCTTGCCGCCCTTGGGCGGCGCAACGTTGAGGATCTTGCAGGCTTCCTCGAGGGTCAGGCCGGAGGAGGCAAACGTCTTGCCATTTCCGTTCTTTGCGTTGGCCTGGGCATACTTCTGCGATGCGGCGGCCTGTCTCCAGGCCTCGGCGAAGGCGCGGCCAAAGACGCGGGAACCGGTGACGACGACCTGGGTGATGATGCGATGCGCCTGGCGGGATCAGTATGAGCGCGCGCACAGAGCAGCGGTGGGGGCAGCGGGCGCAGCCTTACCATACTGACGAGCGGACAAGGACAAGAGACGTGATTGCCGTCAATGAGGGCGGGAGCGGATGGATGGCGTTGAGGATCCCAAAATTTCCCAGAGGCCAAACATGACAGGCGGGTCGGCGAAAAGGCGTCGAAGGCTCCGAGCCCGCCCGCCCCCAGCTTACGTTATGATCACCGGTTCCGGGGAAGACAGCGTCACAGGTGCGGCAACGCGGTGCGCAGGTCGATGTGTTCACCCAGCCCACCATGGACAGCAGCGCCCGCGTGAGCGCTGCGGTGGAGATTTCTCGTCGATACCAGGCCGGCCGGCCGTGCAGCCTCGTCGTCGCTGCTCCGCCGCCCAGCAGCAGCCCGTCTACCTAGTGGCCGAAAGGCTCTCGATCACATGTGCCGACCGCGCTGAAAGCCGACGTACCCAAAAGGGCATATATCGCATCGTGGCCCTCGTGCAGCCCTGGAGCACCGAGCGCCGGCCAGCAGGACTCCAAATCGCCCGCGCAACCTGTTCTGTTGCTCAGCGCCCGCCCGCTCGCTGCCGCCCTTCCCGGAACCAAACACTCGCCCTGCCTCTCGGCGGAATGACGCCGTGATCACTGCGCATGCATGGCCGCACTTGGCAAGACCGCGACTTTGAATACCTTGATGGTGCCAGCGTTCTAATGCAGCATACAGATACACCCTGGGTCTCTCAGATGTCCCCTTCCTCCAACCCCTCAAAGTCTGCGTCGCCGGGCGCCGGAGACCCCAATCCGCCGACGTTTGCTGCCTTTTCGCCCGCCACCCTAGGCCACCTCCCCGCCGCCACGAAGCAGCGCTCTACCATCCTCGTCCACCAGAAGTCGCCGCTGCTCGCCGCAACCCCGCCGCAGGTCACCCGTGCCCTCGCCTATTCGCATCCGTTCCTGCTACCGCTCAACAAGCTCGTCGGCCTGCTATCATGGACCACCGGCGATCCGTGGGAGAGCTTCCTCTTCATCGCAGCCTTCTGGGCTGTGACACTGTACGGAGGCACCATCATTAGGCTCGCCGGTCCTATTGTTGCTGTGGCTGGCATAATACTAGGCATGTATACGCGTAGGTACTCGCCGCTCTCCTCCACCGGCTGGACTGGCGAGAAGTCGAAGGGACACAAGCGCGGCGCATCCGTCGCCAGCGAGAGCCACCAAAAGAGTCTCGAGGACATTGTCGACACGCTGAAGCTGTTCACCTCGAGGTGCAACATCTTGCTGGATCCCTTTATTCGTCTAACAGATTTCCTATCCACCCAACGCACCGCGACCTCGGCCACCACTCGCCCCGCATTGACTACCTTGTTCATCCGCATTTTGTTTCTGACCCCAGTCTGGTTGGCGCTTACGCTTCCACCGCTGCGCCTGCTGACGACCAGACGCATTGTCCTGGCCTTCGGAACAATGATTCTGAGCTGGCACTCGCGGCCCGCACGCGTGACCCGCATCATCCTCTGGCGCTCCAGGCTCGTCCGCCGCTCCCTGGCCCTCATCACCGGCCTCGACGTTGGCGAACCCGAGCCTACGGCGCCAGGCTCCGAAAGAGGCAGGCCTCCCCCACTCCCACCGCGGAGGAAGGACGCAAACGCCATCGCAGCATCTTTAGCTGCTAAGCATAGGGCAGTCTCACCTGGCGTTCGCTTCACGTTTGCGCTGTTCGAGAATCAGCGTCGATGGTTGGGGATCGGATGGACATCTTCCTTGCTTGCCTATGAACGCGCCCCATGGACAGACGAGCATTTGAATCCCGCACCAGAGAAGGACCACTTTGACCTCCCGGAGGTTGACGGCGGACACGCAAGATGGCGGTGGGTCGAAGGGAGCGAGTGGAGAGTTGAGGGTGCGGAAAGTGAGGGCGACGACGACAACCGAGGTTGGATCTACTATGATAACAAGGTAAGACAGACGTGGCCCTTTCCCATACGCGGCTGACAGTCTATCAGTGGCGGGATGGTCGACGTGGACAAGATGGCTGGGGGCGGTATACTCGACGACGCAAATGGTGCCGTGATGCCGAGTTGGTTGAGATCACTCCTTCGACAGAGATCACTCCTTCGCCTACCCCTAAGCCGCCGCTGAACGACGACCCCTCATTCTCTGAGGCAGACACAGCAAGGCCGGAAGAGACTCCGTCGGAATATTCCATGTCAACCAGGGATGAAACTGGAAGCGATGGCAAAGTCCGCAAGAGACGGTGGTTTGGTCGACGACCGAGCAGAGCAGCTAGTGAGAAAAGCATCGCGACTGGCAGCATCGATGGTGGCGATGTGGATCTTCAGAACGATGATGAAGACGTTCATACACCACTCCGATACCACGCAACGCGAGAGAGCGAATGGGGTCTGGGGGACGAGGCGCGCATGGATTTGGGATAATCCTTTAGTGTATCATTATGGCTTCATCACAGGGTATACGGTGGCGCATCTTGGTCATTCTGATACGGATATCAGCGGCTTCATTGCTTTCCCCAGAGCCACTCTCGAGAGGATGGATTCCGGTCGTAGCTCCGCTGGGCGAAAAGAGCCTTTTCGGGCGAATGACTAACAGCCTCACGGGGCCAGTTCTCATTACCTCACGGGTGTTGGTACCGATAACACGACGGCGGCCGCCGTTACATGGATTTGGCATGTTTGCTTTTGTCGGCAAATTCAACTGTATGGACTCGATTGGCGGAGCGTAGCAGGCGCGCAAGGCTATGTAATTGGCCTGCTCAGGGCATTCTAGCAAGAGAGTGGTCGTCACAAGATCCCTACCTTCACGGGCTTGTCCATCATTGGTATCTGTGAAAACCATCCCACGCGACGCCAGTACTTGGCAGGACAGCCGATGCTTACGCAGACACGCCGGTCTCAATCAAGGTCACAGAAAGCTCTAGTGAGGATCGGACTCCGAGCCGCAAAAATGCCGCTCGGGTGGCCGATTATCAGGCTGTGCTTGTCTCAGCAGCAAACAGTGACGAAATACGGTGCTGATGGCCCTACCGCACTTTCCGCGCAGCTAGTCACGAGCATCACGGCTGCCGGCAGGTGTCGACTTAAGGTAAGCCAACCATGTGACACGGAAGGTGAAGCAGCCAATCACGCTCGGCTCTTGCACCACCACTTCGACGCCTTTGCCCAATCCGGACGCGGTCATGCAGCCACCAGGAACTTCGATCGGAGAGGGTCAGGCCCTATCGTCCGCCTCAGCCTGCAACCGGGCGAGCCGTACCGCGCTGCTTCCCTGTCGGGCTCGACTCGGAGGCGCACCCACGCACCCTCCATCCCCCATGTTAGATCTGACCAATTGCTCGACGAAGATGCGCAACGCACCGCGCCCCCACCACTGCGGCGCCCCACTGCAAGTCCCCGCACCTTCCGCATGGCAATGACCCACTAACCTCCGTCACGACGGTTCCATGTCGAATGACTATCACGACTGCCGGCGCCACGCTTTTGTCCAAGAGGACGCCGTCCGGCGACAAACAGCGCCTCCAAAGCACCAGCCCCAGACTGGCGGGCTCTTCGAAGCACCTAGTGGCGCCTGGATGCTGGCCCCATGCCCCCCCCCGGCCCCAGCCTCGCAGTCTCTGGGCTTATCCGCGTGAAGCGCCACGTTGAGTTGTATGTCCGCTGTAGCCCCGCACTAGTCTCGTGCCGCCATCTGCATCGTGGTGTTGGCTCGAGTTAGCACAGGTGGGTAATCGGCGAGGCGGTTTCAGTCAGGAATATCCATGCGAGCCAAGGGAATCCCGCAAGATAGGGGTGGGAGGAGCAAGATATATAAAGACCTCGTTGAGCACCTTGAAGTCTCCTTTCTTCATTCCACCATCACTTCAATCAACTACTTCTACAAACCCTTCCATCAAACCAACTGCCCGTTTTTCGAAACATATCCCACTACCAAGATGTCTCCCTGGTGCGTGCTTCTCCCCCGCCACTGCCTTTCTGCTCATTTTACGACACCCTCGGGCTTCGGTCCATCCCGTCTCTCCTTCGTAGATGGAGTTTATTTTAGAAGCCAGTGGGCTGACATGCCCCCGACAGCACCTGCAACACCTGCAACTGCGCCAACGGCCAGTGCAACGGCTGCTCCTGCAGCTCCTGTGGCGTAAGCTGTCACCCAGGCCCCTACCATCTGCTCTCCTCGCCGAGACGATGAAGTCTATGCTCGGGGGGAAGGGGGCCACAGGCCAACTCCTTCGCTTCCATGCTAGACTGTCTCTTACGCTCACGCTCCACCTGTCAAGCTGCGAGAGTGGCAGACAGTCAGAGCAATGAAAAAAAAAAAAAAAAAAGAGCGAGGCGTATTTTTTTAAGACATATTGGCTAACACATGCCGTTTTGCTTGGCAAATGTAGCACTAAACTGCCATCGACAACCCATAACGCCTGTTCGAATGTCTCTACCGTCCGCATGAAAAGCAACGATATCAACGACAACAGCCGTCCATCATCCTCTTTCCGATTTACTCAACCTGCTTCGTCAGATGGGTCGATGTATTGTTCCGCTTCACCAGAACATTATTCTTCGCCATCATGGGGGCTTGATCATCCTATTAGGATTGGTGGACGTGGGCCGGGGAGTTTCGGCGGTTATGGAGCTTGGAGAGGATATTAGGGCAACAATACATGGTCTTTTTCTTTATTCCATACCAATATAAATCCTTGGCCAGGACATGATTATGCTTTGCGTGCTCCTCACAAGATGTTCTGACCTTCTTGACACGGAGCTATGGTCCTTTTTCTCTTCCCGCCGTGATCTCCAGCTGCGTGTGATGGGTGCTGCACGTCCATTTGCTTCAGCACATCCTTCCTCGGCAGCAGCGTCATAGCGGGTCCGCGTTTCATTGTGCATAACCTCTAGCCGAAATGCATGACATAGGCCGGCAGCGGATGCACCAGTGGGGAAATGCCCGCTTATGATATCGATCCGGCTCAAGCTATTTTTCGGCCGCCTTTGCACACACCCGAGCCAAGAATCTCACACGCAGGCAAAGAGCGACAACACCGGTTATGTTGACACAACCAGAATACATTTCACGTAGGCAAGAAGCAGTCAAAGTTGCCAGGTCATTTTTCATTAGAGCTCATCCCGGAGGTCGCCGGTCAGTTGGTATAGTAGTGCATGCCATAGCCCACAACCTCAGCCTGATGTTCCGCTAAGAATGTCCATTTGCCGTATTTCTTCCTCTCGCCCCGTGTGCCGCCCATTCCAAGTAGCCGTTGAGAGGCGTGCTGAGAAGAGAGTCGAAATTGCCGGATCAAGCCGAGGAGATGTAGATGTTATTGCAGTAGGAAAGACTCGTTGATTGAAAGCAAGAAAGCATGGCGGTCGTGAGACCGTCGTCGTCGGGACTCTATGCTTCACTCCGAGAGAGCATGATGTGGTGCAAGATGTGCAAGCAGTTTATTTCTGCACGCGGAGTCAGCTTGGCGGGGCCCTGCAGAAAACCGTTATTGTAAGAGGGTACTTACGCCGCAGGTGCAGTTGGCACCGCACTGGCAGTTGGAACCGCAGGAGCAGCCGTGGTCAGACATGATGATTGAGTGAGGGGGGTTGTTGTTGAGGTATGTGGTGTAACTGTGAGGAGTTTGCTGTCGGTCGCTGAGTGGATCGTTGTCGCAGCAGAGTTGGAGGATGGTGGGGTTTAAGTAGGTCGAAGGCGGGGCTTTTATCAGCAGACCGCAACCCTTGGCACAGGGCAGCTTCGACCAAAGCTCAGGCGGACGTTGGCCCGCCGCGCTTGCCCGCACGAGCTTCGCGCCTGCTGATGAGGCTGGACCCCATCCGGTCCTGGCAAGTGCAACCCAGCACTGCTCCGCCCGCGCTGATTGCCCAGGCACCGCCGCACGCGCAACACGGCAATACTGTCGGCTTCATCAGCACTGCTGCGCGCATCGTCGCCAAGCGAGCACGTTCTATCACCTTGTATATGCCGGCTCTGCATGAATTTATTGAGCAGGTTTGAGCAGCGAATCTGAACCGCCTCTATCGGCAGCTAGGCGCACTGCGCGTCTGCAATGCAATGCGCCCTCCGTCCTTCATGTTTGCCACCCGCTTGCTTGCGTCCGTGGTGAAGCGTGAGCGTCAGCCTGTCCGACAAAGCTGGACCCCGCGCCGAGCGTTATGGCCGATAGTAGGCTCGGAGCAATACTGCGTGGTATTCGCGGAACGGCTCAGATGCGCACCCCTGGCGCTTCCCAGAATCTCTGGAACCGAGGCAGCGGGCTCCGTCTCACCGGTGAAACGCTGTCTTGCAGATGATGAGATAATTGTGCGGACGCGCTCTTTGTGTGAGAGATTTGTGCGGAACGCCCCTTCCAAGGTTTGGCCGTGCAGCCACAGCGGCAAAGGCGCCTAGGCCATCGAAACTTTGATACGACCGCTCCGCACAAAAGGCTCAGCTCCGCTTTCGTCGCTTGCGCTCTCCGAACGCGCGCCCGCCCTCGCCAGGGCCCGCGACCCACCGGGTCATGCTGTGCGTCTGATTAGGCGAATAGGCGCTGCCTGAATTTCTTGGCCTCGTGCGCTGTATGACAGAACATCGGCGAGCAAAATCTAGCGATGACACCGAATCGTCTCTCTTCTACTATTGCTCATTTTCATCCACCGTTTACACCGTCGTAGCACAAGATCCAAATACGTCTCTGGAGGAGCCAATGTGGCATCTAGTGTTCAAAGTTACCATGTGAGGTGACGAAGAAGAAACAAGACGCGGTAACACTTTGGTATTTTGCTCGCTGACCGACTGGAAGACAGGATGTCTTCATGCAATACTATAAACGACCCAAACCGAAACTCCTTTTATCCAGGGTATTACCACCCAGCCCATGCCTAAAACACGCCATGAAAATGCTTTGATGCCAGTATCGCCAAGGCCTAGATAACAGACCATTCCGAGTCGGACTCGTCAATCGCAGGCTTCTCAACCGCAGGGTTGTCGACGAGAACAAACCCATCCTCGGTAGCCGGGCTGCCCGGCTCGGCTCCGTCGTGCTCTTCCCTGACACGGATGGGCAGATTGCGGATCTCCATTCCACACTCCAGAGCGTGGTCGATCGAAGACGACGAATTCTGGCGCGAGCGAGCCGGCTCCTGGTCAACAGCATGACCGGCGAATAGGTTCGCGATGTCGACGTCTACAACACCAGGGCGCGTTGGACCAACCATCTTTGGGATGTCGAGATTCTCTGGGCTGCACGTTAGGTCATGTGGTTGCCGTTCGAAGTGAAGGGGGTGGGTACTTACCAAAGCCGCGCTCGGCGTTGACTTTGGACAGGTCTGAGAGAAGGGATTCGTGGGTCCCAGCAAGGCGCTTGAAGTCGGCGTCCTCGCTCAGCTTGTGGGTCGTGAAAGAAGCGACGCAGTAGTTGAGCATCGTGCTGAGAGCCTCCGGCAGGTGGGGGAGGTGGGTGTAGACGAAGATGAGAGTCTGTACCAGATCCGCAGGCGAGGCGGGGAAGCTCACAGCCAGTTCAGCATTGTAGTTTAGCTGGCCCATGGCGAGCTTGGCTAGTTCCGGGCAGCTGATGGCATCAGCAAGGTGGAGGACCTGAGCGTGGATGAGGAATTGAGGGTCGTGAAACTCGTCTGGGCCATCAATGGTGTAGTTGCCAAGGTAGAGGAAGCGGACGAGCGCAACACCAGCCGCGTGAGACGCAACGCTCAGGGTGAGCGAGGCCTTTCCCGCAGCGTCGTCCTCAGGTGCCATGCCGAGGAGAGCGGAGCGCATGCTTAGGACATCTCGATCGAGGCCTTGGACGCTCGTCTGTTCGCCGCCAAAATCCTCGAACGCGAAGGTGACATTCCCGCGCGGCCAATCCAGGAGAAAGCTTGTGTCGTCCATGTTGAAGACTTGGCGCAACGAGGGGTGATAGTAGTGAAAGCGGCGCGGTAGGGTATGCAGTGTCGACGTTGGCAAGGCTGACGCAGGCAGTCGTTGAGAGGAAGCTCGAAGGAGGCGGCCGAGGAGTGGTGAGCTCAGCTAGAAGTAAAGGTAGCAGGGCAGCTTGTACATGTCTTGGCACGCTCTCTGAAGGATTCCGCGCAGACGATGCAATTCGCAGTCGAGTTGAGGGTACGATCTGAGGCAGGGCACCCGGTGGTTAAGGTCGCAAGGTCGCGCAGCCGCGAGCCCCTCTCCCCGCAAGCTCCAGGCGGCAGCCTGCCTGTGACTGCACCGCCAGCTTAGACGCGGCTCAGCCGTCGTCAGCGCCGCTGGGAGCTGTGGCTCAAAGCTTCATCCAAGGCGCATCATTGGACGCCAGGTGCATAAATCGCAGCCTTGCGCGGACGCCTGGGGTGCACAGCCGGAAGAGCGGTCGCTGGCGGCGCAGTGGCATCGCGGGCCGCATCCGCGCACGTTGCTTTAGGGCGCGCCCATCTTCTGCGCGTGCTCACGATAGCAGAGACGCTGCACGCAAGCGCTGTAGTCGAGGTCGTGGATGACGTCTGAGCGTAGGTAATCGGCAGGCTGGCCCAGGCTTCGCCGCGGCATCCGAGCATGCGCGCGTCTCACCACTTTCATTGCATCCCATTTCCCGACGCAATAAGAAGGGCAAGCGCCCGCCGTTGCCTCGCCTCCCCGCCGCTCCAACCAGCCTGACGACTGGCGCAAAATGGCCTGGTCCTCTATCCTTCCGGATCATCTTAGCTCTTTCGAAACATGGATCGCCCGCCTTTTTGTAGGGCTGCCTGACTCGCCCTCCCGTCCCAACTCCGCCTGCCCGCTGAACGTTGCTCACAGATTTTCTTCGGCGTTGTGACCATCGGACCCTGGGCTGTCCTGATCCTCTACGACCTCGCCCTGTACTTCTTCCGCACCGTAGCCTACGAGCTGCCCGTCTTCGGCGGACGTGCAATGGGAAAGCGGCGACCGCGCGCTCCAAGCCTGACCGAACGCCCCGACGGCCAGCGTCGCCAATTCAATCCAATGCTACACCCTGGCGATGAGGCGAATGCGCATACATCGGGAACATCGCGAGCCGTCGACTCGGATGCTTCAATACAATTCCGCAACACTGCGAAGGAGGATAGTTGAACGCGGCGGATGCGGCTCGCCAGGAGAAGGATACCCGCAGCATAGAGGGAATTCCTGCGCACTTGCGCAGAGCTCGTTCATCAACTACTTTGGCTTTTGGCGCGATGCCTCCTAATCACGGCGTTTGGTCCGAATCACTTCACAGAGTATAATGGCTGCTGCCTAGTTGGTTTTGCATACCTGGCAAGGCATTCATCATTCCCCAAGACGCTGGTGTCACATTCCAATGAGAGCTGCGTCATTTGCATTGTTGGTTTGACACCTCAAGTGAAGCTATCCCCAACGCTTTCCAGCAATCTCAACATCAGCCCGCTCCCATTGACCCACCAATCAGCTTGAATACTCGCCCAAAGCAGCTTTACTGGTCGAGCGTCCTCCAGAACTCGTTCATTTAGCACATCACCATGCCGCGCTCTAAGGTGGAACCATTATTTCTGTCGCCAAAGACTGATCAGCGGCGTCAGCCAAGACTTTCTTCTTCTCGAGCTTCGGCCCCCGGCAGCTGCAGCTAGCCTCAAAGGGCAACTGGATCCGGGCCGGGTGGTGACTCCGCACTCATCGAAACAGTCGGCATCAGATGGACCAGCCGATCGCTTGAGGCTTATCGAGCATCACCGCAGCAATGGACGCTGCGCTAACCTCTACTCTCCTGCTTTCTCACGCATTGGAAGCCTTTTCCACAGTATCCTTTCGGCTGTAGGAGCTGCGTGACAATGTTATTCATTGACGTTTCGAGAACCCCCCTGCTCGCAAGCCTGGTGCTTGTGGCCATTATCCTGAGTTACCGAGTCCTCTCTTTGGGTACCTCAAAAACGAGGGTACACAGTCCAACAAACCGCCTAAACTACACAACAATGCTGATATCCTACCAGAAAGCCGTGCTAGCCACCATTCCCAAAGATGACAAGCCAAAGGAGCAGCCGGACAAGGAAGCATACTATGCGATCACTCCCCTTAGAGACTTCGATTGGCGGGAGACAAAGCCCATAAAAATCCGGCCATTTAAGCCCAAATACCACTTGACAATGGGTCAGCGGCATCCGTTACGTCTGCTGTCTGAAATGAAGGACTAACCTTCAGTCAGCACTCGAAAACACTACTATCTCTGAACTCATCGAAATGGACAATACCTATCTCGACCGCCTCACTCTCCGGCGGCAGCTCATCGCTGACCACGGCGCTCACGTCGTCGCCGCCATCTCTACCGTCAAACCCGCCGTCGACGAGTTCTACAAGTGGATGACGGGCGTGTACCTCCCCCGGCGCTTCCCCACTATCTACTCGCACGCACTGCAGCCAGAAACAGGCCACGCCTACCTCCACAATCTTGCCACCGGCGAAGCCATCCCGCTGCAGCCTCCCACTAGCGTCACGGACGCGCTCCGCACCCTTGGTTCCCACGTCGACACCGAATTCCTGTTCCTCCGTCCATCGCCCGACCCGAAGGATGAGGGTAGGTACCGCCTGGAAGGCTTCGCCAATTGCTCTCCGTCGGGCTTTGACACGCTAGCCAAGCTAGGCCTCCGGCTTGCCGATATCCACACGCCTGTTCCTGGTTATGCGCAAAAGCTAGAGAGAAGCATGGACCGCTTCTTCGCGGCGCTACCCGTCGGTAAGATCGTGAAGAGGCACAATTGGAGCGTGACAATGAATAGAAAGCTCTTTTCGCTTGGTGGGAATCATCTTTACGATGGGGAGGAGGTGAAACCGTTGACGAAAGAGGAAGTCGATATCGACCAGTGCGTGCTCAGGTGCGAGAGGCAGACGCTACATCGGCTACGGGATAATGATGATACTTTGGTGTTCGCTTTCAAAACGTACCAGTATCCGTTGCAGGACGTCAAGGAGGAGGGTAGCGGAGAGGAGTTGGCACAGGCTGTGGAGGGGTTGAGTAAGGGAAGTGTGCCGCGTATGGCATTTTACAAGAGACAGGTCGTGTGGGGAGAGGTGGTCAAGGAGTATTTGAGAGCCCGCGATTGAGCGAGCTAGCAGTATGATTTCCGATGATAGCTATGCGGATGGCGCGCCCGTGTCTTTGATTGTTCTTTTGACTGTTGTGAGGATGGCTTACTCGGATTATTTGGCTTCGACAAGCATGGTAAGCCGATACGCTGCGATATCCCTCTGTACGTGGTGATCAGTTCCGTTGGTATTGCAACAGAGGGGGTACATTGAAGCGTTCATCCGAACATGCATGCAGGATGTGAATGTGAATAAATGCATCCAGACAAGAGATCCAACTCCCCGTTTTTGTTGTGATATGAGGCGAATCGACGTGGTAATTATGCAGCGCGATCTTACAGAGGGGTATGCCCCAGCTCACAGTGGGTGCTGAAAAATATGAGCTATCGTAACTAATTTCTATCAGCATGTGAGCTCCCTACGTAAGCCGGTGCTCTTGTTTCCGAAGATAATTGTAGAGGATCATTTCTTTGGGCACCTACGTGGATTCATTTTTTGCTCATGCCATGGGTAGTTTAATTCCACATTCTCGTTTGGAAGATACAAATGTTGTTTTTCTAAGGCAGAATAGCGTGGCGCGACGTTCAGGCTATAAAGTTACGAAGAAACGTCCTCTCTCCCTCTCCTCTCCAAAAGTGTCAACAGCCGCGCAAGAGAAGAGAGCAGATGCGCGCGGCGAAAACTTGCAATGCAGAACCAGAGCAGAAGATCGACAGCGACAACGACAAGCGCTTGAGCGACCATGCGCAGCTACTTCGCGGGGAGGTAAAGGAAGCAGGAGGGCGTGGCTCTTTCCGCATTGCAGGCCAAGGACGACGGTGCTCGTGGCTGCATTTAATGGCATCGACCGACACCTGCACACCTCACCTCAACACCATCGCCACGCATCTTCACACAACATGGCTACCCACAGCACGCGCAGGGGAGCTGAGCGACCGCCATGGCTCGGCCCGCTGCATCTGCACGTCATCGTTGCCCCTCCGGCGCCCGGGCCGCCTCCGATGCGGCTAGACCGCGACGCGCCGAGGTTTAAGACGCGTCTCACTGCTCGTGCACCTCTTCTTCTCTTCACCATCTGCATCCACGAACCATCAAAGTTCTCATCGCAGCCAAGCCCTTTCATCAACGCTTTGATTCACAGCCACTTTCGATTGCTTCTTCAACCATCGGCATCGACAATGAACTCAACTCGCCTGCGAGAGCTCCGGGAGCTCGCTGAGAGGATCCGCATCAACCAGCGCGAGAAACACCGGGAAACCATTGAGAGAATCCACGTCCGTCGTGCTGCAGCCGAGATACGTCGCAGACGCGCTGCAGACGCGTCACAGAACGCGTTTCATTCGGACGCGTCAGGCAGCAGCCCCGAGATGCCGACCAGTTACGACCAGCCAGTCAACCACGACCAGCCAGTCAACTACAATGAGCCATTCAACTACAATGTGCCATTCAACTACAATGAGCCAGTCAACTACAATGAGCCAGTCAACTACGACGAGCCCGTCAACTACGATGAGCCAGTCAGCTACAAGCCACTCAACTACAAGCCAGTCGACTACAAGCCATACGACATTCACGGCCCACGTGACATTGAAGAAGAGCGCCGCAGGTTCAACAAGCTCATGGGTCGACGAGACCCACTAGCGGAAATGGCTTACTGGCAACAAGAGGAGTCAGATGACTCCGACGACCCCAAATATCACGTGCCGCCCATCCAAAACAAGGCCTTCAGGCATGCACTACCCACTCCCCACTCTATCAAGTGGTGGAACGCATACCGTGATCCGGACTGGGACCCGGAGACTGCCCATGTGGTCCCTCAAGAACAGATCAGACCCCTTTCTCCTCAGCCTGAGACACCATTGAAAACAGATTTCGATTGGAAGTTAACCAACAACCCGGACTCAATCCTGGCTTCAACTCCACTTGTCACAAAGCATGACATTGAGGAGCCACAGACACCTGAACAGTCATCCGTATCCGAGGAATCTCAAAATCTACCTCTCACACCAACTCTTCCACCAATCGAAATCGCACCACCCGCAGAGGGAAAAGACCCAAACGCGGACCCTCCAGACGAGACGCGTGACCTTCTTCGAGCACTGAGTCGAAAGTTGGCCAAGACATCATCTCCAATTATCTATGACGAGGATTGGGATCCCGTCAAGCGTTGTCCAAAGAAAGCCACGAAGCATGGTCCGTCTACCGATGATAAGCATGGCCCATCTACCGATGATAAGCACGGTTCATCTACCGATGATAAACGCGGTTCATCTACCGATGATAAACACGGTTCATCTACCGATAATGTCCCAAACCAGCCTACAAATTCTGGACGAGCAGAGGAGGCCAGAGAGCAAGAGGCTCTCCAACTGCGGTCGATGAATTCGCGACTGCACGCCGCAAGCAGAAGCATCCGAGATGCTTATCGCAACGCAAGACAGCTTGTCGATTCGGTCGATACAGCCGAGCTCATGGGACACAAATGCAAGGCGTGCGAAACCTGCGGTCACGTCGAACAACACCCCATTGTAATGATTTGCACCGGCATCAAGAGGCTCTTGATCTCCTCCGACAACAGCCACGGACGAACAAACTTCACCTGGTTCGGTCTCATCTTCATGATTCTTTCCCTTTGGTACACGACGGAGATTGCAATCTCCGAGTTCTTTGGCACCACCGATTATGCCTCAACAATGCATGGTTACGGCGTTTTCCCTGATTCACCACGATACCCATTTGCGCTTCTTACTCTGATTTCATGGATCCCCCCATTCAGCTGGCTTATTCCACTGTTCAAAGCGAATGTGTTTTACGAAGCAACGAAGACTGTCCAAGGTTTTTGAGCAAGGCGTTAAGGAGCACGATACCACGATTGCACAAAAAGCGATACCACGATTGTATAAGAAACGATACCACGATTACACGACGAACGATACAATGATTTCACGACACACGATACCCTTCTGGCGTTTAAGGTGGCTTTTTCTTTGGTCTTGGCTTGTATCATTATGGATTGGAATTACGGGTTTGTCCGGGGGTTGGATGATTTCTGGAGTTCATTTGGGTTATCGGCTTGAGTTCTCGTTCACCTGATTGGACTTTGACTCCCCCACTGGGGGTCGAGTTGGTTCTGGAAGGTGAATGGGTTGACTCGCCGAGGGCCAGCATGGATTTGCTTTCGCTCAGGTCAACTAGTTTGGGGAAGACCTTTCAATTGGCCATGGGTAGCCGAAGCGACTGTCCGGACATGGATGTAGAATTAGTAATTATACATTCACGTCCAGATGATAGCTTCCGCTACCCACGTGTTGTTCTTTTATCTTCTTGAGCTAGAATTCGGCCGCAATGCCCCTCTGTATAATTTTGTGGGCAATGGGCTTCTGTTCTCGATTTCATTTGCATTTTGCTTGCTTACATAGAGAGACAGCGTGAGGTGCGGCGCGGATAATGTCGACGTGACGTCACCGAATGTTTGATACCACTCGTCATTCCTTTTCGTATGAAGAAGCTACACTAGCGCGACTCCGCTGCTACAAAGCCTCTTCAGCTCCCAAATCCTCTTCAATCCTCCATCTACTCGCAGCTTCTGTTGAAACCATGACGCTCCTCAGACCCGCTTCGTTGCTTCGTTCGGCCGCCATGTTACGGCCGGCGGTAGCTTCTTCCAGACCCACGCTGCCCTTCGCCACACGGTTCTATGCGCACTCTGGCTATGGCGACGGCAAAGGCGACCCGGTTGGCGAGAATCCTCAGAAGCAGCCGCCCGCAAAGTCAAGGGATCTTGAACATCCGGGTCCTCCTCCACCGGACGTCGGCAAGGGCACCGACGCCACGGCGTCGAAGACGGGCAGCAAAGATACGAACAGCGGCGGCGGTGGGAAGAAGCCGCAGAACAGTCATGCAGTCAAAGGTGCGGAGCCCAAGATCCTCAATGAGAACCCACCTTCGGAAGAAGCGCCCGAGGTGAAGCAGCACAACAAGGAAATGGAGCAGCGTGCCGAGAGGGCGGAGACTAAGGTCAGCAACGAAGATGCGGAGAAGGACAAGGTGCCGCCTGGATTCTGGTCTGGTGAGTGCGCCTGTGGCCGAGCTCGAACGACGGGTACTAATGACATTGCTTATACAGGCCACGGCGGAACTAAGGGCGGTTAGAGCTCGTTGTGGCCATTCGTGAAGCCACTTACGACCGTGCGCGCTTCTCAGCGAGCTAGCTCGATCTATGGAGTAGATATGACGATGGTCGTCTCACGGGGAATGTTGCACGGCTCGGGGGTGGATTATGACGGCGTCCTGTACTCTATTTCTCTGCGATACCTCTCCGCACTGCATGAATCATGACCAATTGCAAATCATTCCCTGAGACTGCGCACACACGGGCCAGGCAAGGCTCTGGACTCTGGACTCGCCATGCACGCGATTGTGGCTGGCGAGCACGAGGGCGGTGGTGACGTGGTGATGTCAGCATCCTGGGCGTGAAGCTTGCTTTGTGTGTCAGAAAATCTGGGGCAGGCGGCTTCCCCATGTGGCGCATTGATCGTCGATTGCCCGGGCGCGTCCGTGCTGGTGCAAGCAGCAGCTAAGTAAGGATTGCGTCAGTGGGCTAGAGCTCCAGCTGCCACAAAGGAAGCTTAAGTTCCTCTGCCCGCCCTGACAACAACAAAACCTCTCTTCCTCCACGTCCGCCCTGCACCCTATCGCTCCACCCACCCACCGCTCTACCCACCGCCTTCACGCAACATGAGGTTCAATATCGTGTCCGGCCTCGTGGTGGCTCTGGCCGCTGAATCCGCCGTCGCCAGCACTTGGTTTGGCAAGGCAGGTACGTCATGACAGCTGCTCCGTCTCGAGAACACCTCTGACTTCTTGCCCGCAGCCTACAACAAGTGGCATGAGACCGAGCTCGAGCGCTGGCTCTCGGATCACGACATCCCCTATCCCACCCCCGCCGATCGCAAGGATTTGGAGAACCTTGTCAAGGACAACTGGAACGCCAAGGTCGCCCAGCCCTACAACAGCTGGGACACGCAGCAACTCCAGTCCTACCTGACCTCCAAGGGCCACGAGGCCAAGAAGGGTGCCGAGCAGGACAAGGACAGCCTGGTTGCGTCCGTGAAGGCGTACTGGTACGAAACCGAGGATCAGGCGACGAGTGCCTACAACAACGTCAAGGACTGGATCTTCGATACGTAAGTCTGGCTGCTCTCCTGGTATGCCTTGCTGCCGTTCTAACTCGGTCGCAGTTGGACCGACTCTCAGCTCAAGGCTTTCCTTGATCGCCATGGCATCCCTAGCCCCCAGCCTCGCACTCGTGACACGCTCCTCAAGACTGCACGCGAGAACTACCAGACTGCTGCCAACAAGGTTGGCGAGACGGCAGCTTACCCCGGCAACTGGCTCTATGAGACGTGGTCTGAGTCGGACCTCAAGGCCTGGCTTGACGAGCGCGGCTACCCGGCTCCCCAGCCCAGCACCCGCGACAAGCTCGTCGCCACGGTCCGTCGCAACTCGCGCCTTGCCGCTGACGCCATAAGGTCTGCCCAGTCCTCGGCATCTGCTTCTGCCGCTGCTGCTCAGGCTACCCTCACCGATGCCCTTCTCGACGCCTGGTCTGACAGCCAGATTAAGGAATGGCTCGACAAGAATGGCGTCAAGGTCCCGCAGGGGTCCAAGCGCAACGAGCTGATTGCCCTCGCCCGCAAGCATCGCGCAAAGCTCACCGGTGACACTGCTGAGCACTCAGTCACCAGCGCATATGGCGCGGCTACCTCCAAGGCTGGTAACCAGTATGCCAAGGCCACCGATGATGCTTCCCTGAAAGCGGAGCAAGCCTACGGCGCTGCAGGTTACTACCTCGACTGGATTAAGCAGAAGCTTGGTCTCGCTGCTTCGGACGCGTCTGCCAGTGCCTCTAGCGCTGCTGCGGCCGCTTCCTCCAGTGCCAGCAGTGCCGCTTCTGCGGCCACAGATGCCGCCAACGAGAGCGCTTCGGCCGCCAAGCACAAAGCTTCCGAAGCCGCACAGCAGGCTACGGACAAGGTCAAGGAGGAGTTGTAAATATCATTTACACTCGGTGGCGAAGGCACGCTGCAAGAGTATTGTGAAGCAAAGACCGGTGACTGAGGAGGCTCTCAGGTCAGCATAATTCACATACGGCTTTATGGGATACGAGCTTTACGACGGATATCGAACTGGGAGCGGAAATTTGACCTAATGGGCATTCATGGAGTGGCTCCTTTGTACTAGTACTACTACTTGAAGTTCGAGAGACGATACATTGCTCGGGATAGGAGACAATCGGGTGGGTCTCCTAAATAGCATAGTAGTTAACGAAATGAAAAAGTGTCATGAAATTTTCAGAGTTGTGTGAATCGTCGCAATGGCCTTCGTTGCCCGTAGAATTGTGCACGCTGGTGCCTGTGTATGCATGGCGCAAGATAGTGACTCAAATTTTGCGCGTCGAAGATCTGCTTGAAAAATTGCTAGGCCTTTGGCGGCCACTACTACCCCCTGCGAACATGTAGGTTGGTTTTATGCGTGATACCCGACAGCCTTCTGAGGCACCAAGGCAGCAATAAACACTTCCCCGCCCTTCTCCGCCAGGTGCTCGCAGCACCCGCCATTGCCTTCGCACAGCTCCATCTGCTTGGAGACATATTTCTGCCGTTGATTGCTGCCTAAGATAAAGTGTCAGTTGTTGACTTCGAAAGGGTGGTCTGCGCGTGCAGTGCCGCGCCCAGGCAGCAACGACGCATCCCACATCCCGCGCCCCCCGACCCGCGTGCCGTGAGGCTGCGGGGCAGCACAGATCGAGACACTGGATACGTATGTCGATGGGGCGCACGGTGGGTAGTTACCGCAGTTACCATCGCCCTTCGGTTGACACACCTCACCTTTCCAAGGGTCCGGCTCAATGCTAAACAACGACCCAAGGATCTCTCGGGCGTGGGATCCAGGGTCCTTCCTACCTTCGCTTTTTTGTGGCGACACATGTTGCTTAAACGGCGCTGGAGTTGCGTGGACAATTCCGCCTTTCCTTCGTGTCGTCGCCAGATGGTAAAGAGACTAGGACCCGCGCCTTTCTTCTGGAAACTCTCGAGCCCGACTAGTTTGCTCATTCGCTGCGGCCGTGCTGCTGCGTTGGCCATATGGAACCGTCGCTGATCCGAGTGCAATACCAAAAGACGGCCGGTCACCCGCACCACAGCGCCAGGCAGACACCGGGCACTCTCTTCTGAACGATAAGGTGAACCTTGGAAAGCAACTTACACCGTCATACTCGGTGCAGAAGCGCGTGGTTCGGGCCGTGCAGAAGTCCTATAGAGCAGGTCTGAGAAGAAGGATCAGCGCAGCGATTGGCTTCCCTGACGCCCTTCTTTTTGCCCTTTTCGTTTCATGCGGTGCCTCTTATCCAACTCTTTCCGGCACAGCCTGCGCGCGCCGACCCAATAGGGTGCATCTCGTCCATCTTGGACATTTGACCGCACCCACACCCAACCCTCTTTAACAAGACATCGCCTGCGCCACGCTCTCGCAGAACGGCCCAGCTCTCTCTCCACCAACGCGAGCGATTCATAGCTCTCATCGCCCGCTTTACCGTCGAAGCCACCCCTCGACCAACGACAACCTCACAGCCAAGATGACGCCTCCGGAAAATCACCCCACGGTGAGCGAGAGGTCCAGCCAACGTGATCTCGAAGACGATGAGCCTTCGTCGTCACCCGCCGATGTTGACACCCCTACCGTGAATGACAGTGCGGAGCCAAACCACACCAATCCGTCCACTGTCCAATTCCACAAAGCGAACAAGGAAGCCGTCCCCCCTTCGCGAACCGACCGCTTCTTCCAAGGACTCTACGCCGTGATGCCGCGGATCCCGGTCAGTCTCCAAGAGGGCCATGCGACCATCAACCCCGACCTCCACCGCCACAACCTCGCGACGCCTGCTGGACAGGCTAGGAAGGAGGCTCCCAAGTATCTCCCCTACTACGTGTCAGGCAGACGCTCCGGCGAGGGCATGCTGTCGCGTGCTCTCAGCAGCCTCCCCTCCATGCCTTCTGGACTGCCATCGATACCTTCGCTTCCTTCTCTTCCGTACTTTGCTGGTGATGGACGCCGCCCTCGTCGGTTGTCTGGCCGCAGCTACGCCACTGTCCTCGAGCCGTTCGAATCCGTCGACCATCCACTAAGCGAGAGCGATGATAATGTCAGTACCATCGTGTCTGCGGAAGTTCTTGGTATCTCGGCGCCCCCCTCTGACGGCAACCCCGATCCGAAGTCCTCGTCCCGGGACGGCAATGTTTACATCTGCGTCCATGAACCAATCGAGGTCGATACCGACCCGACTTATGAAGCTCGCCGCCAGCAACACGAGGAAGAGAGCGCGCAGCGTCAGCAGCGCTGGGATGCTATCAGGCAAGTTGGTGAAACGGCGGTTACCATGGCCAAGACGAGCGCAGAGGTGGCGCTCGTGGGCGCTCAGGTTGGCGCGGCTGTCATGACGACGAACACCCGTGACCTGGTGACTGATGTTGTGAGAGAGCTGCGTGTTCGGGGCGCCAGGAAGCGATTGGTTGGGAACCACCAAGGAGATGAAGATGATGCATCTCAGGCGTCCACAGCGTCCGAGTATCTGGACGAATTGGGAGACTCCGAGGATGATGACTTCGTCGAAGCTTCTGAGGATGCTGGTACCGACGCCACCAACAGCTTCAAGCAGAAGGCCACCAGCCCTCCTCCTCAGAACAACGGGGAAACCTCCCCCTACTCGGCCGATTCTGCCAAGTTCAACAACACCTTCGAGGATATTGACCTCGACGGAGACGACGAGGCAGAGCCTGTGGGACTCGACGATGACTTCGACGTCATCACTCAGGAGGAGGCTGGCCGCCCTCACTGGGCCGTTACCGAAGTTGGACCCCACACTCGTCGCCCGCTTCACGACACCCGCCACCGCCGCCGTCCTGGCATCTCCGCCCTCCCAGGCATCTCCGCTCGCCCTCCCGCCCGTTCCCCGGCTTTTCAACGTCCGCCTTCGCCCAGCACCATGAACATCGCCATGATCTCCGAAAGGCCGGACGAGCTTCCGCACCGTCGCCGCGTCGACAGCAACGGTGATGAGCAGAACAACTAGTTGGTTGACATGCAGACCCACCGAACTGCTTCTTCGAATACTGCTTCTTCTTTTCCAGGCTCTTTTTTTTTCTATTTTCTTTCTTTTCCTTGCACGGTTGTCGGGCGGCATAATGCATGGGATTCAGGATTCGAGTTCGGATCCACCACATGGCGTTAAGGGGTCACATAAGGGAGGGCGATGGGGTAATTTGGCGTTCAGCAAGTGAAGGTGAAGACCTTGTAGGATATTCCCACGGGCGAATTGGAAAAGTACGGGCGACGATCAGCGTAGACGAGCACTTGCTCAGCTGGGACATGACGAGGCAGCTTAAAGGTGCTCAAACATAGTAAAGCCAAATGAATGAAATGCAATGTATGAGACTGATTAAAATTCATGAAAGCTTTTGGGGGACTGAAGCTATTGTCCGGGCGCAAACAGACACACAAGCGAACAATGGCTTCAGCTACCCATGATTGACTGCTCTATGTGCAAAGATCAGTGTATTAGTTCTTGCTAAACGGGAAGAGAGGGGACTTACATCTGCCATGTTGTTACAGCCAGAGGCATGGGCGAATGATTGAAAGGCAAAAACAATAGGAGCAAGCCATAAAAGAGGGTGTAAAAGGGAAGACAAGAGGGTATTTCTGCTACTACGGAAAGACTACTGAATGCACCTGTGTAATCAGAACGCCTTACCTGCATGCAGAACGGGAAACATGCTATCAAGACAAGACTCAGAAGTGAAAGAATGAGAAGAGACAACCGAAGAACACCGTTGGGTGCCCAATGCGATTTTACCTAGTTTGTTCAGAGAAGAGAGAACAACAGATCGGCCCCCGTCCTAATGTTTATTGCCCTTGGCCCTGCTCCTGGTCACCCTGGCCGGCGGCCCGTCTTCGCCTGCTGACTCGTCCGCGCTGTTTTCCGGTGATGCGTCTGTGACTTTCCAGATTGGTTTTCCCGGGTGAGCGTCATCGCCATTTGTCTTCTTGTTGGATCCTGCGCGCTTTTCCTGCTGCTGGATTTGCGCGACGAGCTTTTGCGCCTCGTTCTCCTGGCCGTTCCAGCCGCCGCAGCCCATGCACTTCCACTTGCCCAAGTCTTCCAGCGACTTTGTGCCCGGAGGAGCCTGGCCGTTGACGAGACGGCAGTGCGCGCAAATGAGCACGAAGCGGTTCTTCGGCTGCGTCTCGTCCTCGCCCAGAAGCACATCCAGAATGCGATCGTACCATTGCGGTCCTCGCGGACTCTCGGGAGCATACTGCGCAGGGAAAGCGTTCGGAGCGAATTCAGCATCGGCGACGCCTGCGATAGGGCCTCCGGCGTGCGGGCCCGGTACGAAGGGTGGCTGCTGTTGACCCGCGGGGAATGGCGGCGGGAAAGGCTGGCCTTCGCCGGGCGTGACAGGGCGCGACGATCCGCCTTCAGGCTGGGGTGGCACGTGGTTGCGAGGAATATTGGCAGTGGGTGGAGGCACGAAGCCAGTCCGGCCGGCGTTGACGCCAGCGGCCGAGGAAGGTCTGCTGTCCCCTGACGGGCGGCGCTGGTCTGGCGTGGAAGGCTCCTTCTTCGGCGAGGGCTTCGGCGTGCCGTACTTTTCCAGCAACTGTTGTGTAGAGTTGTACTTGGTAGCCTCTTTGAGCTTCTCGATCGTGGCGTCGCGCTCCTTGTAGAGGTTGTCGAGGTAGGCCTGGGTGTTGTTGATGCGGTAGCTGAAGTAGGCTGTCAATCCCTGGCGAACACCATAAATGCTATGCTAGACATTAGCGGATGGCCACGCGGTTGTGAGAGAGGATGCGCACACAAGCGGACCTCCTGCCATGCCGGTGTACTCGACTGGTCCCCAATTTCGCCAGCCGGTGATCAGGGTCAGGATGAGGGCGGCGAGAATGTATGCGAATGTTGTGTACAAGGTCCACATGACCTTGATCTTGCGGGAGCTTTGGCGCAGGCGGTCGCCGCGGGCGCTGGCCTTCGTGATCTTGGTGGACAGAGCTGAGAGCGTCTTCTCAAAGCCTGCGGCGGAATTGTCATCCTGGCTTCACGGATCAGCTCCTATCTGCGCTCGAAAGCGGCCGAGGGGGGATGCTTACCCGCCATGGCCAGAGAGACACCATAGTGCCGAGAAAAGAGCGTTTGTCAAGGATGCAAAGCTAGATGGGGCGGGGGAGCTCGATGTTGAGCATTGTTTGGAGGCGGCAGCTGCACGGCGCGTGGCTTCTTCCAGCCTGTCCTACGTCAATCCCGGACCAGCAGGGATGCCCGGCTAATCTCCCGTGCCAAGCCGATTGCCCCCTTATGTAAGCACAATTTGAACGCCCTGACCCTCGCTGGTGTCTCTGAATCCGCTCCGCTCTTTCGCCGCATTCGAAGCTCCGGAACAGCCAGCGCACGCCCGCTCTCTCACCGGAACGCCCGAACATCGCTCCAAATGGCTCTCGCTGCCTATAGAAGCATCCTTCGCGCCACCCGGCTGGCATTCCAAGGTACTATATCCTCCCGGCGAAGATTTGGCTTCTTTCTAACTTTACTGCCGCAGGCGATGCCTCTGTTTTGTCTGCCGCTAGGATGAAGGCGAGAGACGACTTTGACGCCCAGCGCAGCCTCGATCCCGACAGTGAAGACGCGAAGAAGGCAGTGACCCACGCAAACGACGTTGCTAAATTCTTGAGAGAGAACGTCGTTCAAGGACAAGCCAACGACAACGGCAGATACAGTACGTGCAGCAAACTCGGAATCGAAGCCAGGATTCTAATACGACACAGAGCTGAGGATACACGAGCACACGGAACGCGGTGACAATGAGTCCATCAAGCAGAATAAGGGCAACAATACTCTGTCAGGCGTGAAATGCTGTTCAGCTTGATATTATCCATTTCATGCAACATAAAAGTGATACCCAGTTGCTTTTCTCCCAAGTTGAAATCCGGCTTTGACCATACAACCCCACGAACGCCTTATGAATGCATGTCTGCTCAAAGCAGTCGGTTGTAGTGACGGTAACCGGTCATCCATGACCCAACCACGCCTCGGAATGATACAAACACCTTGACTCGCTCCATTGCAATTCAATTTCCCGCCAAGCTTGCGTAATTTACCTCCTCCGAGCCCGGCGGCGGTGCGATGGCTGCGAGGCTGTCGAGGTCCTCCGGAGCTCCGCCAGCAGAAGACGGACCAGCGGCGCTTGACCCCTGACCACCTGACGCCGCTGCAACAGCATTCTTCGTCTGTCTCCCTGACCTCGCGTGGGCCATGCGCTCTTCCCGTTCCATAGTATCAAGAGGCTTTGGCTTCCCCCACTGAACCCGCAGTGGCACACCCTTGACAACAGCTCTTCCCTGGCATGCTTCAGCGGCCTTCTCCGCCGAATTTCTGTTGACGTAGTTCACAAATGCGCAGTGCGACCTATGCGAACAAACAAGCGACCGGAGCTGGCCAAACTTGGTGAAGTGAGTACGGATCTCGTGCTCGGGGAGGTCGTCCTCGATGCCGGTCACAAATAGCGAAGTGATCTTCTTGTCTGCCGGAGGGAGGATATCTTCGGGACGCGGTGCCAGCTGCGCAGCGCTCGGGAAGCCTCGTGCCCCACGACCGGTGCGACTCAAAGGACCCCGCACGCCTGACGCCCCAGGCCTGGTGTCCTTCGTCCGGATGGGCCCCGCCTTGTCGAGTTGGAGTTGACCCTCACTTCCCTCTGGCGCAGGCAGCGCTTTTTGTCCACCCTTGTTCGCCTCGTCTGCCTCCAGCTCCAGCCTGCGTTGCTTCTTGTAATACGGTTCGCTCTGTGCTAGGCGCCGTAGTAAGTCCCTTGCCTTCTCGTCCGTTTTCTCGTACTCCTCTATCGCGCCTCTGCCCTCCTCGATCTCCTTCTCGTGGTTCTGCGCATAGTATTCGCGGTTGATATTGCTCTGGGGGCCGGGAGCGACCATCTTAAGCGCTGCGTCGCGGACAACGATGGGCAGACCGAAGGACAGGTCGAGCATGCAGCACTGGCAGCAGTTCTTCAGGCGCGCGCAGGTAAGGCAGATGTTGGTGCGCTTCTGTCTCGACGTGCGATCGGCCTTCCACTTGAAGACGGTAAACGGCCTCGTGCAGACCTTGCACTCGGCACCATAGTCCTCCTTCAGCATCTGCACGTATGGGTTGTCCGGGAGGCATCGTTCGCACACAGAAGGGAAGTCGGTGCTTTCCCAGCCAGACCGGTTGAGATCGTGCTTGATTTGAGGCGGCATGGCGCGCGGTTGGTGCTGTTGCGAATCGTCGGTGGTAGGAAGGTGGGCGTGCTCGGATGGCGGATGTTGGTTGTTGATATGACCTCAAAAGTTGGTCGGGAGCGATGGCGCGCGGCTCTTTCGCCATCCGAGCTGTGGCGGTCGGGGGTGGCTTAGTAATGGCTGTAACGCTCACGTGCTTACACGCTACGCCCACGCGCCGACGGTTCTGGCAGCCTCGATCGTCAACTCAAAAATGGTCATCTCACTAATGAACCCCAATATCCGGGGCCAATGGTTCTACTACGAAGCGATCGGAGCATCTACCTTCGTTTGCACCTGGTTGATGTTCACACCGTAGACGTGCAGGAACAATTTGTGAGACCCAACCAATCAAGATTCTTGCAGCAGAAAAACCTCCCACATTTGTTGAATGCAGCGCACTTCAAACCGGACACTCGTCCCAAGGGTGTACTGCTGATTGGTACAAACAGAACCTACCGCCTGCCCGGACGAGCAATCAGGTAGCCCCCTTGATCTTCGGCTTCTGTCTGCCCACCGGCCCGTGCTGCCAGGAACGCCAGCTCATTTCTCCAGTCGCGCGCCGGCGGTGAGCCGCCCAGACCCCTAAAACAGCTGATTTATCTCCCTCTACCTCTCCACGCTCTCTTCTGCGCCGCCTTTCTCGCAACTTGCTCTTCCGTCCGCTCGGAACCTGTCACTCACCTACCCGTCCCAGCCACTTATAAAAGTCAGGTCCCGTCCGGCCAACTCTCCTTCACCATGTCCCCAATGGCTCTCGAGAAGGAAGACAAGCAGCGCGACGCCGCGTACAAGGATGCCCTTCACGGCACTTCTGGCCAAGTGCGTGGCGGTACCTGGGCCATGATGAACAAGAAGTCCAATGCTGCCAACGAGGCTGCCGTGGATGAGTACTTCAAGCACTGGGACAACAAGGCCGCTGGCGACGAGACTGCCGAGGTTCGCGAGGCGCGCAGGAAAGAGTATGCGACGCTCACCAGGCAGTAAGTCATCATCCAACTCTCACGTTACCGGAACATCTGCTGATCGCATGAAGCTACTACAACCTTGCTACCGACTTCTACGAGATGGGCTGGGCTCAATCATTCCATTTCTGCCGCTTCGCCTACGGCGAGCCCTTCAAGCAGGCTCTTGCCCGTCACGAGCACTACCTCGCTCACGTCATGGGCCTGAGGGACAACATGAATGTTCTTGATGTTGGTTGCGGTGTTGGTGGCCCGGCCCGCGAGATCTGCAAGTTCTCTGGTGCCAACATCACTGGTCTCAACAACAACGACTACCAGATTGATCGTGCCACCTGGTACGCGCAGAAGGAGGGCCTTGCGGACAAGCTGAAGTTTGTCAAGGGTGACTTCATGGTATGTGGCTGCAGCCAGCACGTCTAGCAGCATGCGCTAAATTCCTTCCCAGCAAATGTCGTTCGCCGACAACACTTTCGACGCTGTCTACGCCATTGAAGCCACCGTCCACGCTCCTTCGCTCGAGGGCATCTACTCGGAGATTTTCCGCGTCCTGAAGCCCGGCGGTGTCTTTGGCGTGTACGAGTGGCTCATGACCGACAAGTACGACAACGACAACCCCCACCACCGCGAGATCCGTCTGGGCATCGAGCTTGGCGACGGTATTTCCAACATGGAGAAGATTGAGGTCGCCCTCGAGGCCATGAAGAAGGCCGGCTTCGAGCTGGAGCTCCATGAGGATCTCGCTGACCGCGACGACCCGCGGCCGTGGTACTGGCCGCTCACCGGTGACTTCAAGCAGATGAGCTCCATCTGGGAGTTTGTCACCATTTTCAGAATGCACAAGATCGGCCGCACCATGGCACACAAGTTCTGCGGTGGCCTGGAGTGGCTCGGTCTGGCGCCCAAGGGCACGCAGAAGACTGCGGACAGCCTGGCGGTCGCCGGCGACTCGCTTGTTGCTGGCGGTCAGGAGAAGCTTTTCACGCCCATGTACTTGATGGTCGGCCGCAAGCCCCAGGCATAAGGGAATGAGTGGATCTCGTCTTTGTACCAGTCCCTGCATTTGCATGGCCGCATTTCGCTTCTAGATGCTACTGTACGCGTAGATGGAATTTTTCTGTTACGGCCTGGGCTGGGCCTTATATAGTTGCACCGCAGCCTCTAATAAATGAACGTCAGTTACGCTTGCCAGTGTGTTTGTTTGCTTCGTGGAGCCATGCGTGCAATCAGTGCGGGCCTGAGTAAGATATCGGAATCGCCTCAACAGCTCCGAAAATGGCGGGAGCGCGTCGGAACCGCGCTCGGCCACGCCGCAGCGCGCGAAAAGCAGCAGACGGCGCGGCAGCGCTGCGGGCACGGCTGGCAAATAGGCTGACTGGCTGCCGAGCAGCGAGCCGCGTTGCAGCAGACTGCAATGGCGCGGTGGGCAGCGATAGTGTTGGCGGGGCGGCTCAACGCGGCAGTGGGCGCGCGTGGTCGGAGAGCCGGCCTGCCGGGTTGAGATGTTGCATCGCGGAAATCTTCGCCGCGCACCCAACAACTCGAGCTGATTCCTCTTCCTCGACCACCACCACCCAGCTGCCCTCATCGCTCCACGGTCCCCTCTCTCCTTCCTCTTCCTCCTCCTGCTCAGCGATGTCCGCCGCAAGACTATTCCGCCCCGCCTCCCGCCTGCTGGCGGCATCGCGGCCCACCACCGTTCGCTCCGCCTTCCGCCCCCAGGCCGCTTTCCCGGCCCTGCGCAGCTATGCCACCCCCAGCGGATCCAAGGAGATGACCGTCCGTGAGGCTCTCAACGAGGCTATGGTCGAGGAGATGGAGAGGAACGAGAAGGTCTTCGTCATGGGCGAGGAGGTCGCGCAGTACAACGGAGCGTGAGTGTCCGCCAGCGCTGATGCGCCCCCGAACAAGCTCGAGCACACGCATTGGCCGCGCTCCGTGCCTTTCTGGGGCGCGGAATTCGGTGCAGAGCCCATTGACAGGATGGCATTGCTGACAGATGCTGCTGCGCTACAGTTACAAGGTCACCAAGGGCCTGCTCGACCGCTTCGGCGAGAAGAGGGTCATTGACACGCCTATCACCGAGTCCGGCTTCTGTGGTCTGACCGTCGGCGCCGCTCTCGCTGGCCTCCACCCCATTTGCGAGTTCATGACCTTCAACTTCGCCATGCAGGCCATCGACCAGATCATCAACTCCGCTGCGAAGACCCACTACATGTCCGGTGGTATCCAGCCCTGCAACATCACCTTCCGTGGCCCCAACGGCTTTGCCGCCGGTGTCGCCGCCCAGCACTCGCAGGACTACTCCGCCTGGTACGGCAGCATCCCCGGTCTTAAGGTCGTTGCGCCGTACAGCGCCGAGGACGCCAAGGGTCTGCTGAAGGCTGCCATCCGTGACCCCAACCCGGTCGTCGTTCTCGAGAACGAGTAGGTTATCCATATTCTGGCGGTGCTTGTCAATGGCTAAAGTTCGCCAGGCTTCTGTACGGTCTTTCTTTCCCCATGAGCGAGGAAGCTCAGAAGGATGATTTCGTCCTCCCGGTACGAACGCACCCCAATCCAAGAAGCTCGACATGATTTCTAACAGCGGGAACAGTTCGGCAAGGCTAAGATCGAGCGTCCTGGCAAGGACCTCACCATCGTCACCCTCTCCCGCTGCGTTGGCCAGTCCCTGGCTGCTGCTGAGCAGCTCAAGCAGAAGTACGGTGTTGAGGCTGAGGTCATCAACCTCCGCTCCATCAAGCCCCTTGATGTCGAGGCTATCATCAAGTCGGTCAAGAAGACCGGCCACCTGATGTCGGTTGCCTCCGACTTCCCGTCGTTCGGCGTCGGTGCTGAGATCCTTGCTCTTGCCTGCGAGTACGGCTTCGACTACCTCCAGGCTCCTCCTGTCCGTATCACTGGTGCTGAGGTCCCCACTCCCTACGCGCAGAAGCTGGAAGAGCTGGCATTCCCCCAGGAGCCTTTGATCGTCGATTATGCGGCCAAGCTGCTGCGGGTGTAAAAAGCAGGGAGCAAGTAAACCAGTTCTTCCTTTCTGCTTTCCTCGTCTCCTTTTCTTCTGCATGACCAATCTAGAACGTTCTTGCCTACCTATTAGTTTGGCGGCGCGGGAAAACCTTGTATTTCTAGCGTTGCGCGTTTGCGACCCAGCCCGGCACCCAACCTTTTCCTCAAAACCTCGTTTTCCCCTGTACTTAGGATACCTAACTTGAAGCACGTGTGGCGCAAGTGGAAGTGCTTTAGTGGTGACCATCACCCTTTTCCGAGCCTCAAATCCGCCCTCGAGAATGAAGAAGTGCGCTTGCGTTTGCTGCTCGTCGGGGCCCTCCCGTTTGCTACTGTCAGGGCCATGGATGCAAGCAAACCACCTAAAATTTCGAACGTGCCCCTTGTCAAACACGCCACTCCCGATCTCCAAGAAAGCAATCGATATAAAGCCCCACGATGGTTTCGTGCTTGGTCTTGTATGCTGTCATGAGCGAGCAATCGCGCTCCCTATTCATGAAACCTCTCCATCACATTGCCGGGCAAGCCTTTGGGAACATACTGAGAGACCCCATACGCACTGAGCTACCGGTCTGCTTCTGACCGTAGTCTCCTCTTTGCACTTATCACGACTATTGTTTCTGCCGTCTACTTCTAGGTAGCTTACTCGTTTTTCAAACTTTGATCTAGTTGCCATCAACTCCATCGACAAGTTGCCTGCAAACCACCGAAGGCAAAGGCTACGGACAACTGGCACCAAACGACCTGTGACTTACAGATCGCCCTTCAATCAGCTTCTTGTTTTTCAGAATCAAGAACGCCGCCACCACATGTGCTTCGTCCTCATCGGTTGTTGGCCCTGTGGCCACATGAAACCCATCCGCACCCGCTTCTGCGACAAAGCTGAAAGTCTCCACACAGAGGTATTCTTATCAGCACCGTCGTCAACACAGCCGCAGCAATGCCTAAGAGGGAGCCACATGACAACCAGCCAGCCACTAGCATCACGGCAACCGGCGTCGCATCCTTGCGGAGGCTTGGGGTCGACATCGACCACAGCAACTGCCATCTCGCCCCAGTCACTCACATTGAAGTCTCCGACGACGACGACGACGACGATGACGACAACCTTCTCACCCAACCCGCCAATCTTCTCTCCTGCTCTTCCTCAGCAACACCACCACCACCACCATCATCATCATCATCCCGCTCAAACTGCCGGAGGGGCAAAGGGGACGCGCGCCCCCTGTCCCAAGGGCGTTAACCAGTACGACCATGAGCCGACCAAGGCGTGCCCTGTGTGCGGGCGGGATCCGAGGGATGTCTTGTTTTCGCTAGAGAACGGAGTTGCTCGGGCTGGGCAGCAACGCCAACGGCTGCAGATTCAGCCGTCGCCTGCGGCATCGATGGGAGGGGGAAGTGCGGCTGAATTCGGGACTGAGAACGGTGGGCATGGAAAGAGTAGCACCGTGACCGGCACCCCGGCGGCGATGATGGCGACGCTTACGGACGAGGAGCTGGCAGCACGAATCTTTGGAGATCTTGAGGGGGTCGGCACGGGTATGGGATCGAGCACGCAACAGTTGCTGACGCCGCCGACGGAGGTGTTGAGTACTGAGAGCGGCAGCAGCGGGTTGTTTGGAGGGTTCGGTGATGATGCCCCGGAGGCGGAGCTGTTTGGTTGGAGTTTAGGTGAGCTCCCAACGTCCGGCTTTGGTCTGTGAACGATGTTGTCAGTATTGTTACACATACTTAAATAATAATACAATCAAACTACTCTCAGCTGGGAACTCAGAGAGAAAGTAAAATCATCACAAGTCAACGAATGCCGCAGTTATGGAGATTTGCACGTTCTAAGGGCAACAGGAGCAGCTAATGACACTGAACATGTCGTGTTTTGGTAAGTCAGTTAAAATTGCACTTCTGAAGAGTTAGCAGATCCTCTCAGACTTTGTAATAAGGCGCTGTCATTCTCGAGCTGTATTATCATAAATTGGATTTTCCTGTATGACGTCTATGCCAAACCATCCAATGTTCGCTCTCTTGTTATCCCTCGCAATTCTCTAACGCCGTGAAGAAATATGTAGAGATGGAACGGATCCCAGACCTTTTATCCCTCTTTGACCTCTTGTTCGTTCTTTTTTCGTGTCCCCTGAACCTTGGGTCTTACATGCTAGTCGTTATATTTAGGCCGACGTCTTCGCTTTCGCGGCCTCCGCAGCCAGGCGGTCGTGCTCGTCGATGTCACTGAAGCCAACGAGTCAGTTTAAGCTGTACATTTGCCGAGATGGGACAAGAGAAACCTACGTAGCCTCCCAGGGGTAGTTAATCCAGACGTCGCCGACGGTCTGGGCGGCGATGTACTTGCCGCCGGCCATCAGGTCCTGGGGAAGGGCACCCTTCTTTGCCTTGTCCTTGTTGTGCAGGACGAAGATGGAGAAGGTCGTCTTCTCGCCGGAGCGGCCGAGCTTCTGGGTGGCCTGCTCGACGTCCTTCTCGAGCTCGCGCACCGCGTACTCGAGCGTGGTGCGCGTGTCGTCGACCTCGTCGACGATCAGCACGTTCTTGCCGATCAGGTTGGCCATCTCGAGCGACGACAGGTCCAGCCACTGCGTGCGGGTGACCTTGGTGCCGGGGGCCTCGACCTCGTCGTCAGTGCCAAGCGACTCGTAGAGCGACAGGCCGATGGCCTGGATGGGAATGTTGGGGTTGCCCGGCTTCTTGAGGAAGGAGCGCAGAATGCGCGCGGGCACGTAGCCGCCGCCGCCGATGGCGATCATGAGGTTGGGCTTGAACTCATTGAGGATCGTGTCTGCCGACTTCTGGCAGAGCTTGTGGACCTAGAGAACGATGTCGTCGTCAGCGCCTGCGCTTTCGGGACTTCGACATTGACGCGGCCCCGAGGCGAGTGCGAGCAGCACGAGTGCGCGAGAGCGGCGGCTGAAAACAGTCATGCGACAGCCGCTTTTCTCTGCGCGTCGCGCTGGCTATGACGCACCACGCGGGCAAATGTGCGGCGGGCAGGCGCGCAGGACGGACAGGCGACTGACCTCGTTGTAGGTAACGTAGATCTTCTCAACCATGGTGGGCAACGGGTTCGTGAGGTAACGAGGCTTTGGAGGGAGACTTTTTCTGTTGTACAGGCAGAAAAATAAAAATGTAGTCGGCCGGAGCTGCTACTTTACTGGTGGAAGGGCACGAGGGGCACGGACATGGATTCTCGCAGCCAAAAATCCCCACTCTGGCGGCCGGCCCCGATCAGAGCCAAGCCTCCCTTCGGCCAAATCTCCAACGCCAACCCTCCCGAATCTTCGCCCTCTTCCTATTGGCTGCCAGGCTCCCTCCCCCCGGAGCTTGCGCCTGCTGGTGTTTGCCGTGTGCTTGAGCGGCCACCGCCCTGTCACAGCGGGTCGTCTACGGGTATGCGCTCCGGCAGCTGCAGATGCGGATCAAAGCACCACACGGCGCAATGCCCGCGTCGGAGCAGCACCAAAAGGTGCTCGTTGCCCAGCAGAGTCTCGTCTCCAGGCATGCCGCTGTGCTCTACTGCCATGTCCTCGGGGATGTCCATGATCCCGAGGTGGAGCCCGCGACGCTCCAGCGTCTGGTACGTCTGCGGGCCCCAGGTGCTGTCCTTGGTGCGGGCTTCCTCGTCAGTAACGGCGGGGGGCATGTAGAACATGCCGTCTTTCCAGAGGCAGACGGTGAATTTGTCGAAGGGCATCTTCCTGAAATACTCGTTGCGAAAGGCCGGAAGGCCGTCATTCGATGTCTTGATGGAGATCTGGTTCAGCCTGTTGTCGAAGACGATGGTCGTCATGGTGCGTGCGAAGACTGGTTCTTCGCGGTACCCAAACGGTCGGACGGGCGTCTTGATGTGGTACAGGCGGCCTTCATAGTCCATGGGCCGGATTTCCGCCGTCCGCAACGAGTAGACCGAGACGCACTCGTTGTGCTCATACCTTCCCAGAAGAACGCCCTCAAACGACCACCGTTCAAACGAAAGCCAGTTCTTGGTCTCTCTGCGAAGGCAGAAGAACCAGACGACTGAGCGGGTGCGTTCGTCGATGACGACGCTTTTGGGCATGTACTGGCTGCGACGAGTGTCAGTATCGGCGTGGGATTCACAGTCTGGCTTCACTGACTAAGGCCGGCCCTCGTCAACGAGGCGGACTCGGTTGATCTCAAACGAACGCGTGCGTCTCTCAACAGCATTCCAAAGATGGATGTTCAAGCGAGTGCTCCAGGTGGGATTGCGGGATTCGGAGGCCACCAGGACCGTCCGGCCCTGGGCAACAAACACGTCCAAGTTCTGGTTGTGCAGGGTGAAATGAGTTCGTTCCTTTGTCTGAAGATCATATATGTGGCAAACTCGGGAGAACAGTGTGAAGAAAGCAACAAGACTCTCGGTCAACTTCATGGTGCCGATCTGCTCTCGAGCATCTGTCATGATGGAGTGATGCTCCCCCGTCCGAAAATTGAACGCCTCGATTCTCCTCAACGCTTTCCAGGCGAGCGTGTCCTGGACGAAGTCGGCTTCAGGGAACTCACCGCGGTCGGGCGCCGTCAGTTTGACGTTCCAGGAGCCGTAGTAGAAGGTGCCGTGGTAGGGGCGGCCCTCACGGAAGCGCTTGACGTGGTCAGCCTTCCACTTCTGCACCGTCAAGCGGTCGCCGTACAGCCCAGCGGCCTCGCCGGCCAGCTTGCGGTCGCCCTCGGCGTACCAGCTGTCGAGAGCACAGCCAGTCACGTGCGGCGACGACAGCAGGCGGTGCCATTGCCGGCTCACCTGGCGGGGATCAGCAGGCGTAGCAAACGGGACGGGAGCGCCTACTCGCTGGTACAGAAAGGGCGCGTGCGGGGGCAGGAAGCGGAAGATATGCTCGACGAGCTCGACGGGCGACCTGCCGATGATATCGCAGCGGAAGTCGCGCTGGCTCAGGCGGGCCAGCAGCTCCCTCCACTCGGCAGTGGTGAGGCGCTCGACAATGCCGTCTAGCCTAAAACAAGCGGCATCAGTCTCAGTCACTGCGCACACTGATCGGCGGGCGGGCAACAGGGCGGGCGAGACAGCGCTGGGTTTGTTTGGGCATGCTGCAGCTGGATAGGCGAGCGAAGACGTGATATGCTTAATTGAACGACAACGAGCTGGGCGAGAGAGCGGGCACCTACGTCGCCCGGCGCGCGGCCGGGGTGGGCAGCTCAGCAAAGTCGCGGGCCAGGTGCGCCATGCCTGCGCGCGGGCCCAGACTGGCAGCCGCGGGTGCGGCTTCTGCGGGCGCCTGAGGGCGAGGACCGGGAGAGCAGGCTGGAGGCGGGGAGCGTGGCGCCCGTTGGATGTCTGGAGCAGATGGCGTCAGCTGGGGGGCAGTTGTACAGCTCGCGGTCTGGATCGAGGCGTGCTTCCCCTGATGCTCGCAGACGCACCTCCACAGTGAAGCTGCTCCTGCTAGCCCGGCCCCGTTCTATCGCAGCTGCCCCGGCCATCACGCGTCCCACCCAGCACCACCGCAGCCCCCTTTGTCGCAGCAGATGTTCGCCCGAGCCGCCTAGCACCGCGCGACGGCGCCTGCAAACACAGCTCTTCCTCGCCTGGACCACCGCCCGCGGGAGCTCCAGGTCCCCGCAAATCCCAGTGACCCTTATCCCCTGCGCCCACCACCCGCGCCGACCCTGCGACTCCAACGGACCTGCAGCCCGGCCCATCGCGACCTCTCCCTCGAGCGCCGCCTTCCGCCCGCCCTCGCTGCCCGCGCCCACCACGCTGCCGCCGCCCCCGCCCATTGGCACCCGCTCGCGCTGTCCGCCGTAGGATGCCGTGAGCTGCCCGCGCCCTGTCGACATCGTTATTCTTAGAAGAGAGCCGGTCGATGAGAGCCCCGACAGGCTCGAGGACGCTGCGCAGCTTTATACGTGTTTGCTGCGAGCTGGCCCGCCCCAACAACCCGCCCCAAAGCCTCTGAAATCCCTGCGACGGCTGTCGCCACGATGGCTTCCGGCGCTGAGTCCGTCAGGCGCAGTCCCTTTGCCGCCGATACCCTTGCGCCAGGTATGCACAAGACAATACCGATCCTCCCATCGTCGTCAGCCGCCTCGTCGTTGACCCCTCCGGTCCCCGCAGGAGACCCAATGGATGTAACGCCCTCGAACACCACGGCTCCTCCGTCACAGCCCAGCCCGGCCCTGGACCGCAACGGTGGGAACCAGTCGGAACCGGAGAACACCAACCAGGCCAACGCCCAGCAGCAGCAGAACAGCGCGCCCACGTCCAACGCCGCCCCGGCCCCGGCAAACAACAACACCAACAACACCACCACCGCCGCCACCGCCAACGGGAACACAAGCGCTGCCAGCAGCAATGGCCCGGGCATCGGTGCGGCCGCGGCTGCGCAGCAACCCAAGGTTGTACAGACGGCCTTCATCCACAAGCTCTACAAGTATGTGAATCAAACGTCGTTGGCTGAGACACGCCCCGGAACTGACTCGGCCCAGCATGCTCGAAGACCAGTCGATCCAGCATTTGATTTCCTGGTCGAGCACCAACGAAAGTTTTGTCATGTCGCCGTCGAATGAATTCTCAAAAGTTCTTTCGTACGTCTCTGATTGGGCCGGCTGCTGGCATGGCCAGTGCTAATGCCATTGACAGTTCGTACTTCAAACACACCAACATTTCATCTTTTGTGCGACAGTTGAATATGTACGGATTCCACAAAGGTCGGTGCCACCCCTCTGCTCTGCCGTTTGCCCGCTGACACGATGCCAGTGAGCGACGTTTTCCACACCGGCTCCCCCGACTCTCCCCTATGGGAATTCAAGCACGGCAACGGCAACTTTAAGCGAGGGGATCTCGTTGGCCTGCGGGAGATCAAGCGGCGAGCCTCGCGGCATGCTCTCATACATCGCGATTCCTTTTCCACCGGCCCGAAATCAGCAGCTCCGTCTTCCGGGGCTCCTGTCGAGCCCATGCCTGATCCTATAGAGACTCGGCTGCAAATGCTCGAGCACAGCCTCTACGATATGCATGCTAGGCTCGCACGGACTGAAGATAGTTATGCATACGTCAATCAAAGATGCAATGTGCTCACGGAAAGCCTGATGCGCTGCCACCAGGTTTGTCACCTATCCAGCCCCTCAATACCCCTCTGCTTACAGCCACAGTGGAATTATGAGCTTTCCAATTGCATAAAGGCGATGGTCCCCGATCCGGAGCATCAAATACATAAGGATGGTAGGTTTCGTCGCTCATGGTCCAGGCCCATGGCACCAGGCTAACGCATGCAAGTGACCATGATGCAAAACGAGATTGCACGACAGTCCGACATCTTCCGGTCAATGGACGAGCAACAAGAAAATATCCAGTCTGCCCGTTCCCAATACTTCTCCAATCTGCAGAATGATAGCATGGCACCAGCATCTCCTCGTCAGATGCCTCAGAACGACCAGCGACGGCCATCATTAGTAGACGTCGGGCGACCAGGGTCGTACAGGGCCCCGCAAACTGCCGTTCCTCCCCATCTACAAGTCGTGTCACCTCGGAGGTACGGTTCGATCACCCAAGGGAACTACTCGCCATCGTCACTGCGACCACCAGTCCAGCAGGCGGCGCCGCCGCCACCACCACCTCAAATCCAACACCCGCTCGCCAATGTCGATTCGAATTCACCACCGCCCAACCTCTCCAGGAGGCACACGTCTGCAGATATTAGATTACATGGCTGGGTCCCGCCACCGCCGCCGCCGCCTTCTCACTCTCCGTACGCGTCGGGCCACAACTCCACGCCATGGCCATCGTCACCGCACAGGACTCCTGTGGGTGGTGATGAACAGCTTAGGAACGCTTTGGCCCAATATGAAATAACCCGCGGTCCCCGGCAACACCCAGGTTCACGAAATGCAACGCCCCCGCCCAACGAGCCGAGCTCAAGCCTAAACCCTGACGCTGGGTGGACCCTTCCCGGGGCGCGCTTTCCATTCCGAGGCATCGATACACCAGGCCCGCCGACCAGACGATCAAGCATGGCATCTAACGTGCATTCGTTGCTGAACCCGGCAGAGACCGCGGAACGACCGGATGAGGATGAGCCCCAAGGCGATTTGAAGAGGAAGAGGTTACAATGAGGCTCGGTTTCTCCACCTCTACTCTTTACCCATTCATCCTGAGTTGAAAATTTCGGGAACCTTTTATGTTCACGTCATTATTCGAAGTCATTTACTCAGTTACATTGGCAATCATTCGAGCCATGCTTCAATGGTCGTGTTGATGTCTTGCTTCCTGGAGCGGCCTTCCTGGGCTGGGCTGGGCTGTTTCGAGTTTTTTTTTTTTGGGAAAGAAATTTGGAGTTTTTTGATTTGTCCTCGCGCCATAGCCGCAGGGTCCGTTTCTTACTTTCTTTTTCCTGGGCTTCCGCTTAACAGGGAGGCCCTATTGGTGTCGTTTTCTGTAGTTTCGAAGGGAAATTATTCGCGTTGCACCACTAGGGCGGCATTTACCTTCATTGATTCTTATCCATATCAGAAGGAGTAGCATGGACGACAGCCACGAAAACAGAATTGGGGATGTATTTATGGAAGTTGGATTGCAAGATGGTCAGATGTTTGTGGGCCTGTTTCAGCTGCGCTGACAAGGGGGGATTGCTTGCCGTCGCCGCTTGCTTTGTTCATCCCAAGGGGTAGGCCGGGCTGTATCGTTGGTGGTGGATTCTCGGTACATGCGCGCTCGCTTTGTACCACAGAAAAAGTCATGGCACGTGCTCATTCTTTTCTACTCACACAGCATGTATGAAGTCGACTGGACGGATGGAAGGCAATCAGAGCGCGGTACAAGGACGAAGCGTTGTCGGACTAACATCAAGAGGAGAGAGATGCCCTTCCCTCCGCATGTACATTGTCCCTGTCTAATATTAAGCATGCTGGGTTTTTCATTGCTCGAGAATAGTGCCGGGGAGTCTGACGGTACGGCCAATCGCTTGCTTTTCACTTGTGTTAAATAATGTAAAGACGGGCGCGCTGATGCGTTGTAATGATGGGATCCAATTTGCTCAAAGGGGGGAAGAGTGTTAGATTTTCAGGTTATTTGCACACGATGGTGTGGTTGACGCCAGAAAAAGCAAATAAGTCCAGCATGGTGCTAAATAAACGAATTAGAGGGGTGTTCGGCCTCTTGTAGCTAATGACCTTCCTACTGCTACCGCCGACTTGCACTTGCAGCGTCAATAGCATAATTTATTGACGCTTTTATCTCATGTATAATGAGTTCTCGGCAGAGCCCTTCCACACCACTCCAAAGGTCACAGTGCTAGCATTGGAAACCATTTTAATGCGGCGACCGAGGTTGTTCTATTGGAGCGAACTGCCTAAGCTACAGTAACTAGATCCACCTCGCACTTTTTGAATGGACCATTCTGCGTGCCGCCTACACATTAACCAAACGCAGATGAGACCGGCATCCATCGCACAAAAGAAAGCCCGGAACCAGCGTCATGAGGGACATGGCAAGGATCAAAAGACACTACTAATGAACACAGTCCCCTTTCGCGCCCCGAGATCATGATGCACGTCCCAATTCGTTGTATTCGCAAGCCACCTCATAACAGGATGATGGGAGATTCGGCTAAAAGCAAGTCACAGCGAGGTCTTTTCCAAAGACGCACGCACACACGCAGAAGAACGGGGAGAAGAGTAGAAAAAAGAAAATACAAACGAAAGCCAGTCCATGGCGGTGGGTCGCAGACGCACGATCGAGGTGTAATTTTTTTTCCTCCTCGGTACTTCCCCTTTTCTTTCTGGAGTGGTGACGCAAAACATCGACTATGGGGATTTGGGTGGGGAGGCGAAAAGAGTCCGTGTTGCCTCATGTTGTGACAATCTTTGTTTGGAGGGGAGTGAAACGATCAAAAACTCGGGTTGTCAACCTGAACTCCAATTCTCCGTCCCGAAACCTTGGCCTTACTCGGGGGGTCGACAGGTGAGTTACTCGGCCCGGGGGGAGATGGCGACCCTCCTCATCCGGCGGAACACTACCTGCGGCTTGATCAATCTGGACAATGATATGTCGGGCCCCATCCCGAGCAGAGGGAATTAGCAATCTTTGGGAGTCAAAAGGTTTTCTTCAAATCCATGTCCGCACGACCTGGGTTGGCCGCCGACATGCAGTTTCCAGCCACACCTCAGATGATCGACTTGGGCGATTGGGCGTTGCCAATCTCGACGATGTCATCGATGTGGTTGCACATGGCGACGAAGAGGTCGAAGAACATCTTGCCACCCATCTCCATCTCCTGCTGCATAGTGCCGCTGCGCTTGAAAGTGCGGCGGCTGCGGATGATCAGCGCCAGGTAGTGGGCGCGCAACCGCGAGTCCGTGTCGGGCGTGTGGGCGTAAGCGTAGCGAGCCGAGCGCAGCACGGTGCCGACGTCGATGCCCGCCTGCAGACCCTGCTTCCGCAGTGCCAGCCGCTTGAGCTCTGCCAGCCCGTACCTCTCAGCCGCGCAGTACACGACCGTGTCCCGCAGGAGCACGGCCCCTTCGCCCGCGTGGAATATGGTCGCCATGCTGTTGCTGGCGCCCTGCTGCATCGCTTCGGTATTTCCTCCACCTCGGCCGCCGTTGTTTTGTGGATTGTTCAGGTCCGGTGTTGTCTGGGTTGAGGGGACCACCTCGGCGCCCTCGAGCATCCAGGAGCCGCGCCGCTTGTCGTGGAGCAGGCGGGGCGTGTAGTCTCCCTTGTACAGGTACTCGAGCACGCACGAGAAGATCTCGGGCTCCTCATCGGGCAGAACGATACGCTTGTTGGGCGACGCATCGAGAAACTGGCCCTGCAACGCCGCGTGGAAGAACGGCGAGTGGCACAGTACGTCCTCGTGCGCAGCAAAGAGCCGCTGGTCGCGGCCGATCACCATGGTGATGATGGCGCTTGTGAGCTTGGGCGAACCGCTGGTGGCGAACGAGTCAGTACTCAGGCACGTCGGGCAGCGAAGGACGGGGGGCTACGCACCTGCCCACCGACGTCGGGCTCTCCAGATTCTGGAGTATCTTCTGCTTGGTCTCCTCGCGAAACGATCTCTTCGGCTGCTGCTTGCTGATCTTGCCCACGCGGTCCTTCGTCCCCTTGGAAGAAGAAGAGGAAGTAAACGACCGTTTGAACATGTTGGGACACGCCGAACAGAAAGAACGCTTGAAACGAGCGACAGTCGACTTTGGAGCAGAAACAAACGGAGCGACAGACAATCGAAAAGAGCGTGGAAAGTTAGTTTGACGCTTCACACCGCCGTCGGGACAGGCTCGCGCAGCCGTGGTTGGCAATGTTGGCAAGCTCCAGAAGCGAGGACTTCGGACGGAAAGCAGGAAGTTCGCTCTGCCAAGATCGGGGAGATCCAGCGGACGTTGAGGAGCGTTGAGGCTGCGGGTGAAGACGTGAAGAGGAGAGCGACGGGGCCCGGGGGCGAGGCAGGCATAAATAAGCGCTGGCGGGCTGTTGCTGCCAAGCAGGTCGTCATGAGCCACCGCCTGCAATTGGACGGAAATTGTATAGGGCTGGCAGGCGTTTGCCTATTCGTGTGGTACCAGCACACGCCGGCAGCAGGGGTGCGAGGATCATGTCGTCGCCATTGGCAGGAATGACGTACAGCCCCAGCCTCGCGATAAGACGACATGCGAAGGCTGGTGAAAATGGCAAGCGGCAAGACGCGTCCGGCCGACGCGTCCCGCCAGGACGCGGAAGCATGTGCTGCCTAGGCAAGGGAGCGAGCTGGAAACGCCAATGCGACGCGGTGTCACGCGCCACCAGGCACAGTCATCGTGAGGGGAAGCCGCGTCTGGTCAGGGGCACCGCGCACGCCCGCTGACAACGTCACACCTCACCTGCAGCATCCCTCCAAATTTCTTCTCAAAACAACGGATCCATTGCTATGTGGGCTCCATCCCTCTCATGTTGCCGCCGATCCCTGCGCCCGCTGCCCCAAAGCTTTGTTTGCCAGTCCCGAAGCCAATAATGCCGTCTTTTCTTCCAATAATATCAACACCCCCCGAATCGAAGTCGGCAGCGCTTGCATGTGCCCTTTATGTACAGTCAGTCCGTATGCAAGCCCACGCTGTTGCCTCAGTCGATGCCGAAGCATGGAGAAGAATGGTACCAACGCCAGAGAGAAGATAACTGTTTCTTGGAATACGAAAAACGCCAGTGCACCATGGATGCTGCTATGTCCAGAACTCGTCCATGTAATAATACGATTCGTCAAGGTCGGCGCCTACCTCCGTCTCTAAACGCCACGTCTGACGGAAAAGTGTCGCAGAACTGACTTTCTCCATGTCTCTGCTTAGAAAATAAGCCTGGTCGGAGCTGCCCCTTCGTTCGCCTCAGTCCTGGTGCTGCTCAACCAACCACTCCAGCACACTCTCGTAACAAAGGACAAACTGGCGTAGGCTTTGCACCATGCTAAGTCTCTGGTGCCTGAAGGTCTCGACCGTCTTCTCGATCAGATCAATGTCGTCTCGGTCGACCCATGGACCGTCGAGCCCCTCGTTTGTCGCTTCGTCCTGGGCTTGGAAAAACGGGTTGTCCTTGCCCTTTGTCGTCGACGTCTTGTCCAGGTCCATTGGGGATGCCTGGCGTCGCGACCGCGAACTCCTCTGCCGCTTGAGCATGTCAATAACACTGTCAACCGTGCAGAAAGTGCCCGTGCGACCGCAGCCAGCACTGCAGTGAACAAGCACCGGGTGTTTGCTCGGCGGGTCGGGATCATCGACCGAGCCACCCTGCGTCTGCCGGACAACAGCGTCACATTGCTCCACAAGACCGAGAAGATGGGCAGGGTGTGCCGGCGCTCCGAAATCAGGCCAATTAGAGTATTGAAGTTGTGTGATCTCGCGCATCCTTGCGAAGGGGAGTTCGGTGTTCGACAAGGTGAACTTGCGAACTATGACATAGGGCTGGTCGGAATTAGGTGAGGTTTGGCTGTCAGGCGAAGGGAAGTAGTCCTGGGACTGCGAAGACACTCCTGATCCCCGTGAAGAGCCTCCCAATCCTTCTGAAGAACGGTTATCTGCGCTACTCCTCGCATGGTGGCGCCTGATGGCCCCGGGCTCCAGAGATGCGCGATGCTCGGTGTGGAAGTTTAATCTGTAAGGCCCATACTGTTGAGCGTCCCAGTAGTTATGCGCTTTAATTTGACCGCCCTCTTTCTCGGCTGTCAACATGACGATTACACGAACGTCTTGCTGCCAGATGACACTCCAGAAGTCGGCGAACGTCACTGGTATCGGTCCCTGCGTTGCAATATACCGCTTGTTAGACCACGGTGGGTGGACATAATTCGCGTTAACATAATCGCAGCCTTCGGATGGAACGCCCTCCAACTTAACGCGGGTGTGCTCGAAAGGCCAGATGTTGTTATATCGGTTCTTGGTTCCCTTCTCGATACCTGCAATCCGAACGCTCTTCGGTGCCTCTGGCCCAGGTTCGCCGTAAACGACTTTTCCTGACAAGGCTTCCTGCATCCGTTTCTGCTCACGCTTTTCGATTTGCAGGAATTTGTCCGAGACGGAGGCCCCCTTATCCTTCTGATCGGCGGCGTGCTTCAGCCATCCAGGCAGCTCTCGCTCAGTATTGTTGTTCATTCTTTGCGGTCGCTTTACAGGCATCTGACCGACACCGCCGATTAGGTCCATATTTTGCCGAATGTTGCCGAAGAAGGGGTTTGCTGCGTTTTGTGTTGCAGGCATAGGGCAGCCACCCACAACAGGGGCCGGTCCTGGCATATTGTCCAGCTTCAAACTCGGCTTTTTGCTCGCATTGTTTGTTGTTGAGCCGGTGCCCCTCGATACGAAAGATGGGAACTTGCTTGAGAATTCATTGAGGCCGCCGCGTATTATGTATGAGGGGCCGTTCCAGCCCTCATTAGAAAACTTCTTGAGAGTGTTGACACAGCTCGTGGCATCCTTCAACTGCGACGAGTCTGCGTCGTAGACGACAATGTACCTGCATCTTCCCCAGTTCTCGAACTTCTTGCGTTGGCCCTCGTCGCTGAACGTCTCTGCCAGTTTTTGCACGTTGAAGGACGCCCTTTTCAGGAGAGTGGTGGGGATGCAGAGATTCAGAGCGCCGCGTATCCTGGAGAGCGCATACTGCGTGGAAACGCGGAGGTCGAGAAGGAGCATTTCCTCTTCCGAAGATTCCAGGAGGGTGACGATGTGCTGCGGAGTTACCATGACTGGGCCCTGTTTGGGCACGGCGCTTTCATTGTCGAGGTTCGTTGGTAATGTCTCGGCGCGGGTGTGTATCGATGCATTCACGGGCATTTTGGATGGCAACATTGAATGTCTGTCGAGCGCACCATCGGCGAACTTTGGGGCCTGGTCGCTGTCCGAAGACTCGGGGTAGCTTCCGGGCGACAGCCGGCGTGGGCGATTGGAGAAGCCGGATGAATCAGACGACAGCATACGCTTGGGAGACCGTGGCTTCTCGGGAATCAGAAAAGACCCGCTGGAGTCGCTGCTCCGAGGAGAGACGGGGGTGCCGTTTTGATGGGTGGTGGGAGAGTCGACATGGCCGGTCGAGCGGGCGGAGGGCGGGCTAGAAAGGCTCATCGGGGCTTTGGCAAAGGTGAACTGCGACAAACCGCCGCCGAGACTGAACTTTCTGCCCTCTTCGGACTGGCGGCGGAATGCTTCGAACTCGGGATTTTGATCGACGGGTATCACGCGGGGTGAGGCGGCAGCGGCAGAGCGCACATTGGAATTTGGGGGGCTCCAGTTTGCCTTGGCGTGGCGGGCGCCACTGGAGGAGAAGATGTCGGCGGTCGAGTCGAATGCAAGGCCAAAGTAATTGGGGCTGGGAGTGCGGGCGTCCTGGGCAATGGGCGAGCGGGCATCATTAGGGCGCAGGGCGGGCGGCAGCGGCTGGCCGACTGAGGCGGGCGTCCTGGAGGTGGTGGCCCGGGAGGGAGCAGGCCTCTGCTGGGAATGCGGATGGTGCTCCCAGGCACAGGGAGTGTGCGACGGGGTGGCGGCGCTGGTGGTCATGCTGGTGGAGAATGCACAGCCGCGATAGGAGATGGCGCTTGGTGGTGGGCATCAAACGCGGGCGATGGCGGGCACAGCGGTCATAGCGGTCTTAAGGCGAGGGTTGCGCGCGTGAGGTTGCAGACGTGGAAGGGAGGACGGCGAGGATGGAGGACGAGCCACGCATTACATCATCGCGGCAAACGCCTCGCTGACTCGGGCGGCGGAGCAGGCCACTTTGAAACACACAACACCGAGGGGCGGGATGGAAGATTCTGGCGGCGCTCAGGACAGCGGGGACGGGCAGTGATGCGTTGGAAGTGGAGCGAGTCGGGCTGCGTGCGCTGGTGGGAGAGGAGGGTGAGGGAGGCCGCGAGCTTGACGCAGGGTAGTGAAGGCGCCAAACAACGTGAGAAATCCTTAGGCGCCCCTGGCCCTGTCGGATCAACGCACAGAGAGGCAGATCGGTCACACTCTCACGGCGGCGCCGGCGCCCCAATATACTGGCAGAGGCTGCTGCCCTATCTCCGCGAACGGCGCGTGGGCTGCCGCGTTCTAGCCTCCATCCTCAAACACCCGCCCTGCTGCGCGGCTGCCTTTGTCCCTCGCACCACTGCAGCAAATTCAAATATCGGGTGGGGGCTGCGCAAATCAGCGCCAGACGTCTCCGCCCACGAGCGAGTCGTGCCGCGTTCTCGACCTCTGCACCGGCAATTTGGCCCGCGCGCGCTCGGTCCACGGCCATGATGCAAACCTGATTTCTGCGCTTTTCGCCATGCCACCGCTGCGAATGCCATGCGCGCCGCCCAGGGTCCGCGCCTTGCCCCAACAGCCCGGCAGATGGCGCAACTGCCACGCCCGCGAGCCTTTGGGCGAGGATGCGGTGGGCTGCGGATCGCCAAGCTGGTCGTGTGCCCCCTGGGGCTCAACTCTGGACCCTTTTTCGCTTCGCAAGGCTGGCTGCCGGGCAGCCAATTGCCCGGCCGCCCGCGCCCACCGCTTCCATCCCGACCAGATCGCAAAGCCACGCCTGCGCCACCCCTCTCTCCGCGAAAATACCGTCGATCGCGTGCGGTGCGCGCCTGGCCTCGCCGCGAGTCACGCGCTCTGACGTCGCCTCGCCTGTGCTCCTCTTTGTTGACCACACCGCGCCGCTGCCCACACGCCCTAGCCCTCTTGCCCGCCGGCCCACCCGTGACGCGCCCGTCGGCGGAGCTGCCGGACTCTTCTCCCATCGTGAGTGTCCCTCGCTCGTATTGTCCTTGTTTGCATGCAGCCCTCCAACCCTCCAAGACACGTCAGGGTTCAAGCCAGCGCATGTCTCTCGACATGAGCGCGAGGCGTGCACAGGATCCGCTTACGTGCAGCCAAGCAACGGCCGCCAGCTAGCCTAGTCCTGGATCGAGGCTTCGGCCCTATAGCCCTGCGGCCGTCTCCCGGACGTTTGACCGACCAACCCATCGTTTTGTGATGGCCTTCTGAATAATTGTTTCGTCTGCCGCCCCGCAGCTGACTTGTTAGGCTTGACTAGGTTTTCTGAGGACATTCATGGCCCAAAACCCACTTCCCGAGTCCAGCATGCTGCTTGACCTGCCAAACGAGCTCCTGCTCGAGGTCATATACTACCTCGATCCAGGCAGCTTTTCCCAGGTCACTCGCGTCTGCAAGGCCCTGCGGTCTGCTGCTCTCGGCACACTCTCACTCAAGCATCAATTGGAAAAGGTCCCTGGCATCAACGACAGACTCTGCGGTAGCGACGCGAAGAAGCTCCACAAGGCCTTCAGGCGCCGTACCGTGAAGAATCTGTTGCATGGAGTCGAGGCTCTTGCCGACGTTTCGCGTTTTGCTCTCTCAGAATCCCTGAAATATGGCGCCTTCATGAACTGTAGCTGCAAGACAGACCACTTGCTGATGACAACAGTCCACCCCAAAGACGCTGCGATCGGTGTATTCAGCATCAAGTCTCAGTTCCCAATCCTCAAGTGTATTCTGTCGCCTACAGCTCTGGACCTTGGACCTGAGGAAGATATTCAATTCGAGGTGCTCAAGATGGCCTTCTACGACTCGCATGACCGCTCCGCAACGTGCCAATGTGTGGACCGGCTCGCTGTGCTTTATCGTTACCGCCTGAAAGGAGACAGGCGCGGGCCATTCGTCGAAGCTGCCGCTAAACGGTCCGCAGAGATTCTGAAACTTGTGACCTGGACATTCACCAGCTCGTTTGACGCAACTATTGAGGAAGTGCGCGACATCCTCACAGGAGGTGTCCTTGAGCCAAGGGCTATGGCAGTGGCGGACGATGGCTCTGCAATAATCTGTTATGATGCCAACTCGGGCTCTCGGTATCAGGTTCAACTGATCCAACGACGCCCGGACAGGTATTACGGTATGTTACTAAACCATACCCTCGAGACCTCCCGCCTACTTCCTAGGCCATGCCCAAATTTTAATGTCTCATTTCAGACCCCCTTCCGCCTACCAGAGCTTATGACACAAGCTGTAATGTGAACGGCACTCCTACACCGTGTGAGATTCAGATCATCAAACGCAGGGTGTGGTTCTTCAATCCTGGGATACCAACTCCACAGTGCGAAGTGGACGACTACGGCACCGTGACCTCGATCCAGATGTCTCACCCACGCTTTTCTTTCATACCGAGACCCTTCACTGGCCCGTCCTTCGGCTTCCCGCTGGCTGTTCATCACAAGCATAGGCTCAAGGACCCTACTGGCGAAGAATACTGTCTCAACAGCGTTCTCCAGCTGCATATACAAGACGATTCGTGCTCTCCAGGCGCTTATATCATCAAGGGCGTACATTTTCCGGACGGGTGTCAACATTACAACCCACTTCAACGATACTCTAGCCTGGACCATTTCGCGGTTGCTGAACTTGGTGGCCTTGACATCGGCGCAAGCAGGAGCTCTTCGCTAGGTCTAATCATGGCAGTCTCGCCCCGCAAACGTCACATTGCTATTGCCACATGGAAGCGCGTCCAAGTCTGGGTCGTTCATCCTGATGCCTTTTTCGAACGCAAAACACATTCTAACGGATGCTTGACGACCCTGAGTGGCTATACAAGCTCCCATCGCAACGCAGACCCCAACGTCGGCAACTCGACCGTTGATCTGGTCGACCGCGCTCATGTCGAAGATACAGGCTCGTCGAGCGACAACTCGGAATCAGATGCAAGCACTCCGGTCACAAGACACCGCAGCGCTTCATCGGTTTCAAGCACAACTACAGCTTCTTCCGCAGACACATCCGCCTCTACGTTCTCCAATGATGATGGCCTGGATCTGGATGAATGGCCGTGGATTGATCGTTGTGGTTGGGACTATTACTCATGCTATCCTCGCCGTGAGCTCGATGAACGTAAAGTCTCACCTGAACAAGATTCCCCGGAGGGCTGCCAAATTGTGAGTCTCCAACCAGTTGAATTGCCATCTCAGGGCGTAGTGTTGGCCCTGGCGTTCAATGGCGAAGATAGTCTATGGGCGTGGACAGACCGCGGCCCACTCAGGTGGAAGTTTAGTGAAGACTGTGACGCAAGGAGAGAAGAACACGAGACATATTGGGAAGTGAAGGAAATGAATGTCAAAATGTAAGACGGCGTTCCCTCGAAGGAAACCAGACGCGGAACATCCGATATGGAGAACCGACATGTCCAGCCACATGTATGTATTGTGTAGCTTTCAGATCAGAGCGACCTGGCAGTAAACTCCAAAGCAAAGCTTCAAGTCATGGACGGAGTTGCAATTATCTACTTGCTTCAAGATCTTTTCGAGGTACTCGGCATTGCGGGCGTGGAAGCTCGTGCAAGGTTAGCTTCTCGCTCTACTTCTTCGCTTCAGATACTGCACTGCCACAACTGGACAGGGACGGGCGAAGGGCGGTGAGTTTAAGTTAGCGCAAGAAGTACTCTCAAAGTTTCGGGTTCGTTTTTTTAGGGTTTCTGCTTAAAAACAGTTTTAAGGCTTATGTCTTAGATGTGTCTCGTTTGGAATAGCCCCATAGGAAGTGAGATCTGCCTGTTCAGTTGACAACTATTTCCCCGCCTCCAACGTGTCCATTTGGTATGTATCAAAATCAAAAGAATCAGGTGGAGGACGTGAAGAAGGTGCACAGGATGGTTCAGAGAATTCCTGCAGGCAGCGTAGAAGATATACGCTGCCAAGCCACCAACGACCAGCAGATAACAAACGGAAAGGACTAATCCACCGTCAGGATGTAAGAACGTAAGGTATTGCTGCACAGGATGTCGTCTGTTAACACTGATTTGATAGATTTAATTCATAGTTTTGGTTTTCCACCAAGGTCACTTGTATCGAAGGACACGAGAAAGGAGGGGACATCCCGGGCAAGATCTTCTGCCCCACAGTATTGTATGCCGGTTCGATGCAACGTATTGATACAAGAAGCGAAAGTGGGGTGTGTGGGCACAATACCCTACAATACAACTTAATAGCGCATCCTAAAAACTCACATCGGTCATGCGCGTGCATCATTGTGTCATTGTGCATCTCGAACTGAGAATGTGGGGCGTAACCCGAGTAAGGTGGATTGGATGATTTAGAGTCGAAACTTATATTGCGTCGCAAGAGCCTTCCTACACGGGCAATTGAAACAGGAATCTGGATACAAATCTGGACTTTGGGGATTTCACATGAACACCCGAATGTAATCTTCAGTAGGTAGGATATAATAATTCAAGCTTAAAATGGTGAAGTTCTTTTGCAATCCAGAGTTCTGGCGAAGAGGAAAGGATTCTCAAAATTGCATACCACACTGACAGGCTATGTATGGGAAACGGAAAGAGAAGGGGAGAGAAGAAAAAGGAGGTTAAGGCCTTCTGCACGGAAGCGCCGAAACAACGCGTCGAATCGCGATGGCGGAGAGTGGAGCCACCAAAAAAAATAAAAAGGGCCCTACATAGTTGAAAGGAAGGGGCACGGGCAATACGAATAAGGGCACGCACGGATGGCATCCGCTGAAGCTTGAAGCGGTGTGTCGTCATCTGTGTTCGGGCGGTATTCTTCATGAGACACGTCGTAGAAGAAACAAGGACGCGCTGTACGCCTTGCGGGGTAAAAGGAGGACTGGAAAATCAAGTCGCGCAGCAGCAGGCAAGCTTCCAGAAGGTATCAGGCAAGCAACAGCCAGATCTATAAAAGACTTGCAGGTAGCCTGAACACAATCACGATGTGATCATTTCGACTAGAGGACGAGACCAAACTGAGGCTATCTTTACATCCCTTCCATCCAACGGCATTGTATTATGAGATGCACCATGACGCGTCACTACAAGGAATTAAAGCGTTGGCACAGCTGTGTTGAACGCCAATTCGTCGATTCTTAGTTCGATCCCTCTCGTATCGTTCGCTTTGTGCGTGCTTCTGGCGAAACGTTTCACGATAGATGGTATTACATGAAAGTTGTGTTTTCTAATGACTTGCTTACTTCCCTGGGTCCACATACGCCTTCCATAGCCTCCGAGAGCATGCAACTAAAGACGGCTTTTCAAGCCAGGTGCAAGATCGACGGTCTCGTCATCATACTGCATTGTCCTCCCTTGCCTACCAAAAATTGCGGCCACCTTACTTCCAGAGCTTCGACAAACTCATCTGCTTATCGTCGTGCTTGTTGAGGACCTTGGCTGTCGCCAAATCAAAGTCTTCTTGCGTGACATGCACACGTCTCTCGCGGAGCGCATACATACCGGCTTCGGTGCAGACACCCTTCAGCTCGGCACCGGAACAGCCGTTCATCTTCTCAGCGATCTTCGTCAAGTTGATGCCACGGGTCAGGTTCATGGAGCGGGAGTGGATGCGTAGAATATCGGCGCGGGCCTCGATGGTCGGCGGAGGGAACTCGATCTTACGGTCAATACGGCCAGGGCGGAGCAGAGCAGGGTCCAGAATGTCAAGACGGTTGGTGGCCATGATGATCTTGATGTTCTTGGTCGGCTCGAAACCATCCAGCTGGTTGAGCAGCTCCAACATTGTACGTTGCACCTCCGAGTCGCCGCCAGACGAGCCCTCGACACGACTGCTACCGATGCTATCGATTTCATCCATGAAGATGATCGATGGCGCATGCTCACGTGCCATGACGAACAGCTCGCGCACCATGCGCGAGCCTTCACCAATGTACTTCTGCACCAGCTCGCTGCCAGACACTCGGATGAACTTGCAGTCGGTGTGGTGTGCCACTGCACGAGCAAGCAGCGTCTTTCCTGTTCCCGGCGGCCCGTACAGCAGGACGCCCTTCGGTTGTGCAATACCAAGGGACTCAAACAGCTCGGGATGCTTGAGACCCAGCTCGATGACCTCCTTGATTTCCTTGATCTGCTGGTCCAGACCGCCGATCATGTCGTACGTGCTGTCGGGAACCTTCTCGACCATCATGAGCGAGACGAGAGGATCGACAGACGACGGGAGCATCTTCTCCAGCTTGTACGAATCGCTGAGGAGGGTGACACGTTTGCCGGCCGTCAGTTTGGATATGTCAACCTGATCCGAGACGTCGACAACTGCGAGGAAGCGTCAGCGGTTGCGGTAGCCGAGGCATCGCAATTGCTTACCGTATTTGCCCTCCGGGTGCACCTTGACCAGAACCTTCTTGGTGCCCATCACCTTGACGACCTCGCCGACGTAGGAGCCAGGCTGTTGAAGCAGGCCCAGCTCCTCGCGCAGTAACCGCACGCGCGAGTTGTAGTCATTACGCTGTGCTTCTAGACGGCGGAGCTTTGCTTGGCCCTGGATGATCTCGAGCTTCATGCTCTCGATCTTGTTGTGGAAGAAGGTGTCGAGCGCCATGGCGGTGGCGGCCGGGGGACGGTGGTCGTGTGGACGACTGACGGGGATACGCAGGATCCGGTGGGTGCGGACGGATGCGGCGGGACGGGATCGGCGACTGGGGCGGATGGCGGGGGTTGGTGTTGGATGGGTGGTGATGGAAGCTGGTGTTGAAGCTCATGGAACCTAGCTCGCGGCCACTCAGCGGCGTCGGCGTTCTCGGCGACAGTCCGCCGTGGGATCAGCGCCCGCGCGCCCGGACGCAGCTTCGCCCGACGCGACGCTTGGGCCCCGGCAGCATCTCTGTGACGCAGCCAGGCAGAGAGAGGCTCATTCATCAGGCGCGCATCCGCCGCCCACTGCTCCTCACGTGCGCCGCACGGCTACGCGGCGGCGAACTTGCAATCACCGTGCCGCCCGCGATCGCGCAACCCGTATCACCCGTAGCGCAGCTAGCGCGGTGTGTGCAGCATGATTGACGGTCATCTGCCGGCCCCCATGTCGCCAGCTCTGGTCTGCTCCAAGCTATAATAGTTCCCTGCTACCAACTTACCGCCTTTCCTGCCACCGCCCGCGATCTCCAGCACCAGCTCCCGCACGGCCCAGCAGCCAGACAACAAACAGGCTCAAAGGCGGCTACTCGCCTCATTCCTCAGCGCCTGACGGTCTCGTTCCACTCGAAATGGCCGACGATTACGGCCAATCCAGGCAAGACGGCGCCTCTAGCGACCGTGTGTCGTCCAGGATGGCTAACCCGGAGGGCAGCAGTGCGAGTCGGCCCAGCAGCGCGCGAGCCCCGGATCGAGATGGCCAGAGGTCAAGAGGAGCCCAACCGCCGCCGCCGCCCGCTGTCGGTACGTGACAAAATCCCTCCCGTCCAAAAAAATGTACCACACCACGAAGGGCATGCAGGCTAACGCTCCGCTATCTCCAGGCGCTCAAGCGTCGTCCAGCAGCGCGCGGCCTGCAGTGGACTCGCAGCAGCAGCCACAGCAATCACAACCGCAACAGGGCCTCAAACCCCCCCAGCGGAAGGGCATGGGCCGCCGAACGACATCTACCAATCGCCTCCACCGCGGTCAAGAATTCTCCGTCGACGACGCCGAGGACGAGGTCGACGAGATGATCCAGCAGAAGCAAGCGAGAACCACTGGGTCGTTGCGCCGTGTGCCCTCGACTTTGCGCCGCCGGCCTGCCGCCCAGACGCCTGTTCTTGGGAAGGTCGACTCCACTGACGACGAAGACGCTGGACAAGAAAGCATCCCCGACCTACGGACCTCCGGGGACCTGCAGCCGGCCGGCTCCTCTGGCGACGACACCATCCGTGCCGACGAGGAAGAAGAGGACGTCGAGCTTGACCATGGCGACGACGATGCCGATCTTAGCGATGCCGAGAGCTTCACTTTGAAGGACAGGCAGGAGGCCATCAACGAGACCCATCCCTTTGGTATTAGGATCTGGAAGCCCGCTTTGTATAAGAAGAATCGGTCAGTTCAAAAGACGGCAGAAGGAGATATCCACTCGACTCCTGGAGGCTTCGTCAGCCCATGGCTTGTTCTATTCAACTTCCTCTGGACCCTCGTCTTCGGCTGGTGGCTTGCCGCAATTGCGGCCGCGGGTGCGTTGATCTGCTTCTTGCTTGGCTGCGCTGATGGATCTATGGCATACGGCAGAACCTTCTGGGGTCTCGCCAAGTATCTCTTCTACCCATTTGGCAAGTTTGTCAAGTTCATACAAGAGGAGGCATACCTGGAAGAAGACGAGGGAGAAGGCCGCAGTATCAGTGAGTACGAGCAGTGGCAGAGCGGGGATATTGAGGAGGGTCGCCTTTTCTTTGGACCTTCGTCTAACCGGGGCTTGGTTGGACGGCACCGCAACAGCATCGATTCTTCCGATGAGACCCAAAGCCTTCTGGGCCGCCCCAGTCGGGGGAGCAACGCAGATTCTGGCCATGGCGTAAACACCAAACGGAGACTCTTCGGCCGAGGGAAATGGACCGTGGGCAGAGTCGTCTTCTTCCTCGTCTTTTACGGTCTTCTGACACCTTCTCTTTTCCTGGTCTCCGGCATTTGTTGGCTTCTGGTCTTCACGATTCCAATGGGCAGAGTGACATATCTCTTGTTTGACCATCTGCGGCGGCACCCACTGGCTCTATCATTCCACTCTGATATCAACGATATCCGCCGGGCGGACGAGCCGGCTTCATCCATCCTGCTCTGCACGTACAGGGCGGTGGGTATCAAGTACTGGAAGTACACTATCGATGGAACCAACATTTTCCTCATCAACCTTCTCGGTGTCGTCGCTTTCGTCATCTTCGATTACTTTGTCCTTGACGAGGCTCTGGGCCTGGAGATCGCCCTGACGAACCAGTTCTTGCTCTTCACCCTTGCTCTGTTCTCCATCATTCCACTGGCATATTTTATCGGCCAGGCCGTTGCATCCATTTCGGCCCAGTCGTCCATGGGAGTTGGTGCAACCATCAACGCATTCTTCTCGACGGTTGTGGAGGTCTTCCTCTATTGCGTTGCGCTCAAAGAAGGCAAAGCACAGCTTGTGGAAGGCAGTATCATCGGCAGCATTTTTGCGGGTGTTCTTTTCCTCCCTGGTCTTTCCATGTGCTTTGGCGCTTTGAAGCGGAAGACGCAGCGTTTCAATGTCAAGTCCGCAGGTGTCACGTCAACTATGCTTTTGTTTGCTGTCATCGGTGTGTTTGGTCCGACGCTGTTCTACCAGATCTACGGAAGTGTAAGTGTTCCGCCCTGCTTTGGCTTACGATTCGGACTGATCAGAATTAGCACGAACTCAACTGCCGCGATTGCCGACATGGAGGGTCGACATTGGAGAATGAACGCGACTGCCGTCGATGCTACTTCGACCAATCTCCTGCTGTCCACGACCGTTTCTACTTACAAGCTGTCCGGCCCTTTGTCTGGTTTGCCTCGATTACCCTCTTCCTTTCTTATGCCATTGGCCTCCTCTTCACGCTCCGCACCCACGCCGCCGTGATCTGGAGCTCTGAAGTGGATGAGAAGAAGGTGGAAAAGATGGACATGGCAGCCACCCATCTCGCTGGTTCCGGCCAACTACACTCTCAGCAACTTCCCGGTGGTGCTGCTGGTGGTGGCGATCAGGTTCCTTCTTACGGCACGCTCAGCAAATCTGATCAGAACATTCGCGAGTCAGCCTTGTACAAGCGCATTCTGGGCCAGTCTCTTAAGCAAGCCGGCCTATCTCCCAGCGGGGAGATTGCAGAGCGAGCAAAGTCTTCACACAGTACGGACTCATACATACCGCACATCATACCACCGCAGGATGGGGATGACCATCACCACGATGGCCGCAGTCAGCGCAGCCTCAACATCCACGGCATGTCGGAAGATGAGAATAACCAACTGGTTCGCCAAGTCGCCGAAATGGCAGCAACTGCTGCTGCTGTTGCTGCTCGGGACGCCTCAGCCAAGCACCACCCTCGGCGGGTCTCGCAAGCTAACCTTGCTGCATCTACTCACTCTGAGCGCCCGAATCTCCACAGGACAGGCACCGCTGGCGAAGAAATTGATGACGGGCATACGGCTACTGGTCACGGCGGCGGACACGACGCGCCTAACTGGAGTCGGACGAAATCAGCAGTTATTCTTCTGACGGCCACGATTGCGTATGCCATCATTGCTGAAATCCTTGTCAACACAGTCGATGCGGTTTTGGAGAACGTGGATATCGATGAAAAATTCCTCGGCATCACCTTGTTCGCTCTCGTCCCGAACACTACTGAATTCTTGGTATGGTCGCCCGTCATAATCGTGCTGCTAACTCCACTAACAACCTTGTAATAGAACGCCATTTCCTTCGCCATGAACGGCAACATTGCTCTTTCGATGGAGATTGGGTCCGCGTACGCGCTTCAGGTCTGCCTGCTCCAGATCCCGGCCCTCGTGCTCTACAGCGCAATTGAGGGTCGCTTCATCGACCCGGAAAATGTTCTTGGCCACACATTCAGTAAGTTTCCTCGTCTAGAAGATACATGAGCAGATACTTACCAACGTGCTAGCCCTAATTTTCCCTCAATGGGACATGGTTACTGTAATTCTATGCGTTTTCCTGCTGTCCTACATGTATGGTGAGGGCAAGAGCAATTATTTCAAGGGCTCGATTCTCATCCTCTCCTACCTTGTCGTCATTGTGGGCTTCTTCTTCGCCGGTTACACCGATGAAGTCACTATGGAGATCAACCGGTTCGACACGCTGGCCCTAGGCGGCAACCCTCAGTTCTCACAGACATTCAAGACTGTTGGAAAGAGCAGAAGTGGGAGAGCCTACTAGATGAGCAGATGAGTGGTCTGATGGGTGCTTAGATTGAATACGGGGAGGACCTCAAAAAAGGGCGTCGGAGGTTGGTTGCATGGTGAGCTGGGCCTTTCCTTCTCCAGTCAGGATTAATGGGTGCTCGTAGGGAGTGGTGAATTGACTCTATTATTATGGAGGAATTTTCTTCGACCCCCCTCACACCCACCCAGCGCCCCCTTCTCTTCCCTGTGTATGTCTTGTTTATATGTTGGTCGCGAGGCCAGAGCACACTTGGGTGCATAGCGGCGGCGTTGTCGTCTTTATACGCTTTCCAAGCGTCCTTGCCATTACCTTCCTTTCCAGGTTCAGAAAAATAAAAGAAAAGAGAGCGATTACGCAGTCCAGGCAACATGAACCCCGTGGTGCTAAAAGAGACCACTACTACCGGACCGCAGCTCCGCTAGTATTTACTTGGGAAAAGGTACGGGCTCAGAGCCGGTAAATTCCTCTGCCTGTGCTGTTAAAGATAGATCCATGCAGAGCTGGAGTCCAGACCGAGCTGAAGGTGTGGGGGAAGGAGTGACGGGCATCCTCTCAGCGAACTCGGTGTGCTTGACAGCACTTTTTCCCTCCTTCCTGACCGCCACCTGACTCATTGACCGGGTTCAAACTGATCGATGCAAGAGAGGAAAATTCGAACAGTTTCGGGAGAAGCCGTAAAATAGACAAAGAAGCCAGGATGTGGGTGCAAACACACGGCGAAAAGATCCTTCGGCGTCAAGAGGCCGCGTCACCGGAAGGGCGAGCTTCAGCACCATCTCTTGGGGCTGAATTCAACGGCGTGGAAATGCTGAGGGCCGGGGAAAGAGCTAAGGCCAAGCCCACGTGGTCCGCAGATTTCCGTACTGGGCAATGGCAGCCCAACGGCCCACCAGGCGCCGGCGAGGCCGACGGGCGTGAAGAGGTGCTGTGAGGAGTGGGGCTCTGGGGAGGGATGTATGGAGAAGGGAGAGGTGCTGCATGCTGAATGGAAAAGCCAGGTCAAGGGCGAGGAGATGCCGCTCGATGCGCTAGCATCGGCTGACGCCGCACCAACGTGCGCGAGCCGATTGCTGCTTTGGGCAACAGGGCTGGCCGCGTCGCACGTTTCCGGCAGTAGTGCCAGCCCGCATACGCGTTCCCTGTCGCTCCGACCACTGCTCGTGGCGGCGAGCTGAAGGGATCCCTGCCAGGCACCGACGCTCCGGCTCGCTTGGCGCCCATCTCCCGCGTTGAGAAGTGCCAGCGAATCTGCCGACCCACGCAAACATCACCTTACTTCCTTCTCACCGCGCACGCCACAAACACCACAAAACAGCCACAACCCGCGCCTCAGCCCCACGACGCCATGGCAAACACCGAGTGTTGCCCTCAGCGCTGTAAACCACCAGCCAAAGCGCGCCTCCTTCGCTCGCTGTGGCTGAATGGCCCGGCATGTCCGACATCGTCACTTCTCAGCGCGCGCTTCGTGGCATAGATGCTTCGGCACGCAGTAATCCTTCATGTCGGAGCTATCTCGTGTCTGCAGCATATAAGGCTACCGTCTCCTGACGACAAAAACTTCTTCATCACAGCCAGCTTCCTCCTTGACTCCTCCCATCAATTCAGTCCCGAGCATTGCCTCCAGGAGTATCAATCGTCAAAATGCGCGCCGCAGCCCTCATTCCTCTCGCCATTGGCCTCGTTGCCGCCGGCCCTGTGGAAAAGCGTCAGAACTTCAACTTTGCAGCTATTGCGGCTGACCGTGCCGATGAAATCGCCGCTATCAGCGCCGACAACCTCGGCCCTGTCGACCCTGTTGTCCTGGCCACGACTGTCGTTGAGGCCACCTCCGCCTACGATGCTACGGCTGCCATTGCTGCTGCTACGAGCGCCGTCACGGCTGTTGTCGAGAAGCGCGAGGCCTGCCAGACCTACTCTGGGTGAGTTAGAAAACCCCCTCCACCCTTACCTTGTATGCCCTCTGACCTGGAACAGTGCTGGCCCTGTGGTCACCAGCGCTCCTAGCGATTGGGTCAATGCTGAGGTTTTGACCAACCCGGCCCTCACTGCCGACGTCCCGTCCGGTTACGAAGCCGCCCCTAGCTTCACCAACCTCCAGGGCGCCGTTCAGCAAATGGGTTACCTGACTGTCAAGACCCTGGACTCCTACAGCCCGGCCCAGTGTGCCAGCTATTGCGACGACGAGCCCCTCTGCATGGGCTTCAATGTCTACTTTGAGCGTGACCCCTCGGAGGACACGTCTTGCGCTAGCGATGGAAACCCTGACAGCATTACCACCATTGCATGCACCCTGTACGCTTACCACGTTGCTGCCTCCAAGGCTACCAACACCGGCCAGTACCGCGACAACTTCCAGGTCGTCATCACCGGCTCCAACGGCTACAACAAGGACAGCAGCAAGCAGTCGTTCACCTCCATTGATGGTTACCAGGCCCCTCAGAACTTCGAAGATGCCTGCATCAACGCCCCGACCTACAACGACTTCGACAGCTACATCACCTACACCACCTACACTGACGCCTACGATCCTCGCGTCTGCGCCAAGGCTTGCGATGCTCAGACTGAATACGACAAGGAGCACCCCAACGATGACCAGGAGTACAAGGCGTGCAACTACTTCGTCGCATACGTCATGGCCAAGAACGAAGAGCCCCAAGGTCTGTTCTGTGCCCTGTACTCCCTTCCCTGGAACTCCACCTATGCTGTCAACACGGGCTACTCGTGGAGCTCGGACGTCTACACCATCTACAACTCGCTCGCCTACACTGTCAGCGGGGACCTTGATTTTGGTAACAACGAGGAAATTGAGGACTTCGTTTACGAAGACGCCAACTAAGCTTGAACTGCGCTTTGACTTTGCAATTGGGACAAACTGGCTAGGCGGGACAACGAAGGGAATGCAATAACGAGGATGTTCATGACTGCTTTTTTAGTATTTCTTTTGCGAATTAGATGAGGATTTTACGACTGCGATTCTTTTGCTACTCAGCATGTGTTTGGTGACGAAACAATGACTGCCGTTTTCTTTACAAACTCCCTCTTAGTCCACTAAGCGCTCCCAGTACGAGGTGCTCTGAAGACGTAAGAGATCAAGTGCTACATACCCTTCCTTGCCTACTGACTGGTCACTAAGTTCCGGTCAGTCTGTAGATGATATAAACGCGTGAGTCTGTGGTTGAGAGGCGCTATATGGGTACCGTGCGGTGAAGCGCCTTTTTTTTCCTCTAGACGGGCGCCCTAAAACCGGTTTCGGCTTGCGTGGCTGTTGTATGGCTTGTTGTGGCTGGAGCTATGGTGTTGACTAGTGGCGCGCAGAGATCCACCAACGTGGTTGTCCGTGCTGCGAAGGTCACGCAGGGCATGAAAATACTGCGGGGACGGGGATAGGGTTGAGGAAATGCATATCACGAGTGTGCGAATACAGCTGTCACAATTGATAAACAGTTATGATAGCTGTTGAGCGAAAAGTGCGAATTTTGCAGAAGTCTTTGCCCATGTCTGTGCAACTGATATTCCATTGACTCGGAGGCAGTAGCCATATGCATTCTAGGTGAATTTTAGTGATCTGGGGCACGTTGAAACAATGTGCATGCGCCGGCGATGGAGCCTGTCGATCACTGACGTCAGTGCGGCCCGATCCGTGAAAGCCCCCACAAAGTTTCCTCCCGTGCGTTTGTGATCAACTGTCGAGGAAAGATTTAGCGCGCTAGTAAAGGTGGTGATGAGCACCGCAATTGGGCTCCAGCAGACATTGTCCTTCCGTGTCCTGCAAGAGATTAATTCTGGGTCGGGCGGGTGAAGCGAATATTTGGATGATATCGTACGCGTGGCCGGTTGGCGGTATCTATGTTTGTCATATATAGACTTCCTAGCGCTCTTGATCCCTCCTTCGCTTCCTCGAAACCATATTTCCTGGTCGCAACAGAACGTTAATATATAAACATAGTTCTACATTCCACACCATGTGCAGTCTGCCTTGAAATGAACATACGCTGCCCTCCCTCTACACTAGCTTCTATATTACCGCCGCTCTCATCATCTCAAACAGTCCTTCTCATTGCGTGGCCAGTGCTGATCCGTCCCAACACTCTTTCGCCATCTCCTCCCACCTCTGCTTCTCTTCGCCTTCCAACGACCGCGCCACCACATGCACCGTGGTCATGACATTCTTCCTATCGGCGCTCTCCCTGTCACCCGTCGTGGCTGCATTCCTGAGAGCTTTCCAGTTGTCTTCGTCTTTGAATACGTCTGCCACCTTCCTCGCGCCTGCCGTGGAAGAAGCAACCAAGCCGAGCCCAAACCACGCCTCTGACGCTAGCGCGGGGACCTGTTCCTGGCGCACCATCAGCTCGAGCGGGCGCAGCAGCTCGTTGTGGGTCAGTAGGCTGGTCCAACACTGCTCCACATCCGCCTTGGCGGTGTCGTCCTCGGCGGGGTCGTGCTGGCGCTCGCGCAGCTTGCGGAAGATGGCGATGAGCAGGCGGCCGACCTCGAAGCCAGTCTTGGTCTGCTTTGTTGCGACCAGCAGCTTGCCGAGGGTTGCACCATCCTTAGCCAGCGCGGCGGCGATGTCACGAGAGTTGTTGACCAGTCGCCGCAGCACTGCCGCCACCTCAAAGTCCAGCTCCGTCTCCTTGCGGTCCAGGAGCGCGGCGAGCGTCGGTAGCGGAGCCGCCGCCGTGACCGGCTCGATGTTGGCGGCTGGCTGGACCAGGTGCCGCAGGAAGCCGGCGGCAAGGTAGAGCTCGGTGCGGTCGGTGGCAGTAGCAAGGATGTGGAGGGTGGGGAGGTGGTACGAGTGCTCGCGCACCATCTCCACGTTGACGGCGTCGGACACGGCTATGTTGCCGAGCGTGATACAGGCGCAGGTGCGGAGGATGGGGCTAGGTGATGAGAGCCAGGCGCCTTGTTCACGAATCAGCGGCGAGGAGAGGGTGTAGAGGCGCGTAAAGTCATCCGAGGCGGTGATGGCGGCGATGATGTTCATGACTAGACCAGTCGTGATACGCAGATCTTCGAGGAAGTCTTTCGTTTCTTCCTCATCCATGGTGGCCTGCAGCAGGGGGAGCTGGTCGGTCTTTTTCTTGAGAATTGTGGTGATCTGGGAAAGACCGTCCGAGTGGAGGATTTTGTGCTGAATGCTGCTGTCTTGCAGGTAGACGGATGCTGCGGCGATGAGGTTCTTGAAGTCCTCCCATTCCTCGCAGGCCGAGATGCACTGCATTATAGCAGCCAGGCAGTCTTCGGACTCGGCAAGGACATCCTCTGAGAGGTTGTCGGATACCCAGGCAAGGAGTTCTATGAGCTGAGAGATGTTTGGCGCGTCGTCGGCCAAGTGACGGCAGAGCTGGCGGTCGAGCCGCAAGCCTGCCGCCTCCTTTTGCGCAGGCTCTGGTATCCCGGTCAGCATGTCGGACGGGGCAGTCGAGTGCTGGGCTTACCGTATCCAAGACATGTGTTGTAGAGGACGCTGATGGCAACAGGCAGAAGAGCCGGGTTCTGCAGGCAGCTCATGATCTTGTCGAGAAAGGCAAGCACGACTGCTCTCGACTCATCGCGGTCCGCAACGCCATTGCCGATGGCGCGCAGCAACTGCTTGGAAGAGGCGGGCGGGAGCGAGGCGGCGTCGAGGTTCTCCAGATAATATTTCAGAATTCCAGACTGCTCGATGGGCTCGCGCCATTTTGCTGGGCGGCGCGTGAGCAGGGGCAAAATAATAATAATGTGTTTGGAGACTTACGGTCGCGGCAGGCGTCAGCCAACGACTCGATTAGCCTGTCCCACACTTCGGGCTGATCGCCTCTCCGGAGCTCCTCGAGCCGAGGAAGCAGGCCGTCAAGCGACTGCGAACTTGGCTCCTGGCCCGGCGAATCAAAGAATGCCTTGACCGCCTTAATGAGGGCAGGCGCCTGGTTTGCGGAAGGCCACTCCATTTCTGAAAGCGCGGGCAAAATGCTGGGTATCTCGAACTGGAAATGCGTGACTTGGGCGTGTTTAGGTTTATGAGGACGATTTGCTCGGGTTCTGGGGCCTTCGATAGGGGACCGGGAGGGACCCTTGCAGCCTCCGATCGCCGTCACGTGAACTCGGGGCCACCTTGGTAGGTTCGCCGTCGCTCTGAGCTCCGACCGCAGCAGCAGCAGCAGCAGCAAACAGCTCACCCCGACTTCCCTCGCTCCTTTAGCCCTTCGCTTGCACTCCTCTCTTTACGCTTCTGATTCACTCCTCACCATGACTCGCGCTCAGCAGACCATCTCCCTTGGGCTCCTGCTCTCCTCCGTACGCTCCTCCTAGACGCCGCATCGCAACCGCCCCCCGCTGACGCAATTGGCAGCTCTATCTGGCCCTGTACCTTGGCCTTATTCCGCTCTCCCCCAAGATCCAGGAGCAACTCATCCCTGTCGTACGTTCTCCAACTGCTTCGCCACCCGTCCCCCGCCCTTGTTTCAATACGCCAAGATCAATTGCTAACAATTCTTTGCAACAGCTTCCTTTCTGGGCTCTCGTATCCTTCGGCGCATACCTTCTGTTCAAGCTGGGACTGGGTGTCTTCACCTTCAATGATGTACCCGAGGCGCACAAGGAGTTGATGCTGGAAATCGAGCAGGCCAGGAACGAGCTGTCGGCCCAGGGCGTTGACGTCGATTAAACCACGCAAATTTGGAATGGGTGGGCACCGGCTGGCGTTCTGAGACGATGGAGGGACTGTCGCTTGCATTTCCCCAGGAGACGGTGGCATTACGCCTTCAAAAGATTAATCAGGTCTAACATCTATTGTACTCTACACTACAAGGACGCCTATGTTGCAGATGGCCTGGTCGGCTGGGTATACTCTATCGGAATCGCGCAACACGGCTCTCAATCGCAAAGTCCGACACATCCAATATTTACAGCTCAAACGTGCGCTTCTTCGTGAGCGTGTTGCTCCTTCAGCCTCTTCTCTGTCTTCATGAACTCCCTGATACCGACGGGAATATTCTTCCACAGCTCTTCTTCTGTTGGCCTCTCGGGCTGTGTATCGTCCAAGCCGCCCAATTCTTCCAAGTCGATGCTCCAATTCGTTTCGCTTCCGCCGCCGTCATCGTCCATGGAGCTCGCAACATGCGCCGGTGTCCCCTCCGCTGCCACCATACCACCCGTGCCTTGCCCTTTAAGTCTTTTCTCTGTCTGTTGCGCCCTGATTCTCGCCTTCGCCTCGGCGCTGGCCTGTGCCCACTCTTCCAGCTCTTCACCGTAGACGTCCCAAACGCAGTTTACGCAACCGGACATGCAGCAATTATCAGGCTCTTCCGGTTTGGGTGGGACCTGCACTCCCGCGATCATCTTGCTCGCCCGGTCGCGCTTCTCCTTGCGCTCCGTCGGCCCGGCCAGGCGTGACCCGAACACGATGCGACCCTTGGCCAGCGCCTCCTCCTTGGTTGTCTTGGGCAGCTCATCTGGAGGCGGCGGAGTGGGTGCGGTGCGCGTGGCGGCGGGTGTCTGGTAGAGCGGGTGCGCGAGCATATCGGCATAGAAGCCTTGTAGTGGCGTCGCTTGCTCGCCTGGCTTTGAAATGTGGTATTTGATCGTACGCCGCTGTGTCACTGCTATATTGCCGTTGGTGATGCTGAGCGTGCGAAAGCGGATAGAGGGCCGGAGCTGCCGTAGACAACTGGTACATAATGGAAGGCGAGGGATGGGGGATGCCATTGTGCTGGGGTCGGTCGCCGATAGGGCCTGTGGAAAGGTGGTGTCGCGTGTGCTGTACAAGGGTTATTATCGGGTTGCGGGTCAGGTTGGCGAGATATCCATGCTGGAGGAGAAGTGTAGGTGTGTGGCAGAAGGAGCAAGTTTGGAGTGAAAAAGACCGATGAAGTCATCCCGCAACAGGGTCCGGGACCGGCATTTCCGGCCTCGGAGCCCTCTCCCGTCCGAGGGCCTGCATCTCCGTTGCCGCCCGCCCGCGCGTCGCGACGCGTGCCTGCCCGCGACCGTTTACCTAGCAGAACAGCCGCGTATTTTCGGCGCCCTAATCGCAAATAATGGCTGAGCCATCGCCCAAACGCCGCAGAACATCCGCCGAGCCTCCCGTAGTCTCCGAGACTGGCGATTTCCGTCCGCGCAATACCCTACGAAGGACGCCTCCACGCCGTCCATCGTTCCTGTCTCCAACCAAAGCCAGCCTTGCCCGTTTTAATCCCGAGATCCTGTCGAGACGCGCCTCCACCACGTCTGCGGTCGCTGAGCCCGATGAGCCGTCGAGGTCTCCTGGCCGCGGACAACGAGCACTCGCGTACGTGCTGGGAGAGAGCCATCAGAACCCAGACGATGGAAACGCCGCCCCTGCAGCACAGCAACATGGCGAAGAGCGCAGGCATTCGATAGGCGGGCGTCTGCTCCCGAGCAGAGACGTTCTCCAGGCGGCCGCAGCGGATCAATTGGCGCAGGAGAGCGCGGCACATGCGGAGAGGAGAACTGATGTGGAGGATGACTTGCCCACGTTTCCGAAAGGGTCGCCGGCTGCGAGACCAGATTTGCCACCGCATGCCGGTCTTTTCTCCTCGCCAAGTAAGAAGGCGAGGAGGAATAAGTCGCTGGGCCAGCGTCTGTCGTCACCCTTTAAGCCGAGAGAGTTGCCTCTCAGGCCGGAACCTGCGGACAGAGAGGCGCAGGCTGGTGCAGAGAACCCCAGTCCGAGAGGAGGAAAACTGGTGCGGGAAGAAGTGCAGGAGTCACCGCGGGCAATGAACTCCGCCATAGCCGAGCAAAGATTAGCGCCTGCGATGCCGAAGGTGGGGATTGATCCGATGGAGAAGGAGAAGGAACGGCTGGGAAAACAATTACAAGAGATGCAGGAAGAGATCAAGCAGTACGAGCGAGAGGTTGAGCGCAGTCGCACAGTTCCCGGACATGAGAGCGCCGAGGACATATCTACCCTAATCTCTCTCATCACCAAGGCCGATTCGTCACTACCGGCTTCGAGGCCAGAAGTTCCACCACTATCGTCTCTGCTATCCGCTTTCTTGCCTCTAGCAAAACCTGTTCATCCACCGTCCGAGAAGCCCGAGAAGCCGTTACCTTCTCATGAGCCTATTGAATTGGATACTCCGCTTCCATACTTGAAATTGTTCACTACTTTTCAGTACGACTCCAGAGTAGATGTGGATAATGAGTCGGGGCACCAGATCCATTTTACCAGCATACGCTCCCCGGGTTCCCTACTCCATCTCGATCTGGAGCTGTTTGTAGACCCTGCCACTCGGAGTGTTTCGAAGTTAAACATCAAATCACTTTCACCCTGGGCTTCCCACGAACTAGGAACATGGATCAGATCACGAGCTGCCGAGAATGACGTGGGTGCAGTATGTTGGGCTACCGAGTCTTACTATGACGTCGCCGTCAAGCGTGCGCAGTGCTGGGCGCGTTGCTACAGGAAGTTCGCCCGCCTCTTGGATCCGGAGCGAAAGGGGAAAGGTGGCAACAAGAAAAACGTTCAGCGTGAGGGGGGGCAGCATGACGCCCCTGCGAGCTCGAACCTTCTTGAAGAGGAGACTGAAGAGGTCTCCGGAATCGGTAGTGATCTTGCAAGTGGGGGCCAAGAAGAAACCTCGATGGAGAGATGGGAACTGCTGCAACGCTTTGGTCGCGACAGCATTACTTTCCAGAGCAAGCATGTCCTGTTCAAGGTGTCTTGGAGGATTCGTTTTGACTGGACTGGCGAGGCAGAGTCGGTCGTCGGTGCAGATGCAGCCTTGCCTGGTGTCTGTAAGTGCTTCACGGTGGAACCATGCATGGGATTTTGCTAATGACATAAACACAGGGCACGAAGCGGATGATCGAGGCTCTTTTCGTAAGATCTCGGCAACATTTGACCAGTTAGCACTCGAGATGGGTGTCTTCGAAGCAACGAAGACGATGGTCGGGTTACTGTTTAACGAATAATGCCTGCACATTGCTAATTATGGCTTCGAAAGACTGCTAGTCCCACAACGGGATATGGATGCACTTTTGAAGTTTCATCTTCCCGGGGGAACCACTAAAACGAAAACGCCACTACTGGGTAATCTCTGGTAGATGGCCTCTTGGCCTTTCCCGTTCAATGTCGGCATCCTTTGACATGCTCCCGGCAATGGCACGGCCGTGATCCTTCCTGGACCGCCGGTTCTCCTCGCTCCGGGCGGATCTCTTCCTCTTGTGACGCGGCCGGTCGCTGTCGCCTTCGTCATTGATGGGCAATATCCTGGGGCGAGAATCTTCCGGAGCAGTGCGGCCGTGGGGCGAGCGAGAGTGGCGCGGAGGACCGTTGCGGTGGCCTCTGAAGACTATTGAGCTTCGTTCCATGTCGTCGCTTGAGGTGCTTCGGCCATAAGTGCCGTTCGCGTCGGGCAGCAGTCTGGCCTTGTTCGTCACTCGCCGCTTCAGCATGTTGAAATGCTCCATGTCGTCCATGGTGGCTGTGCGCTCATCGCCCGTGTCCAGCTCATCAATCTCGTATGCGCAGCTGTTGGTGGGCGCCCTCCATACCACGAGGCTGTTGTCGGCGACGGATGGGTAGCGCATGTGCGGCTCAGGCAGTTCAGCGCTGGCAGGAACGTGGATCCACTCGCCACCGCCACGCGGGCCGCCCATGGTGTGCAGCGTGGCGAAGGCACGCTTCTCGTCGAGGGCGATGTCCTGGCCCTGCGACTTGAGCAGCACCTTCTCCCTCCAGTTGGGACCAAAGCGCCTCGCCATGGTGTCGGAGCAGAGCTTCACCAGGTTCTGGAGCACTATGACCTGGATGTCGAAGCGCGGCTCGCGCTGGTAGCGCTCCCAGAAATGGTTCACCTTGGCGTACGCGTGGGACTCGACAAGCCTGACGAAGCTCGCGTTGGGGATCAGGTGGGCTTTGGCCTTGCGCTCGAAGAAGCCGACGTCCATGCGCCAATTGATGGCACACGTGTACTTGACCAAATCTTTGTTGTCTTGGCCCACAGGTTGGCCGCTCCAGTTGAAAGAGATCTTGCCTCCAGGCTGCAGTACGTGGCACATGGCTGAAGTGCATGAATGTCAGCATACGCCTTCCTAATCCCGCAGCGCCAAACTTACTTTCGAGCTCTCGTTTGAGGTTTTCATGCTCGATTTTGTTCATGGTCGTCAATCCCGCGAAGGACGCGAGCACGCCCGCTCCCACATGCACGAGGTGTGAGCATCTGCCACCCCGCTCATTCAGTAACCTCTCAAAGCCAATTATCTGACAACTTACCCCATTGCTGCTGCTTCGTGATGGACGTATCGGCTAGGGAGAGGGAGGCGAAGCCACGGCGGAAGCGATAAGTGAGAGTCAGTCTTCTTTTACACTCGAGCGACTTTCAATTACGAGGCCCCGCACCAGCATGATCAATACCGTGGTAGACAAATCCCTGTACCGTTACTGCTCCATCCTCTAGATATAGAAGGTGTACCACCTGTTGAATCCCAACAGACCGGAGTCGCAATGAAACACCGCCATGTCTCATGATCTCTATATATCCGCTCTTTTCTACAAATTGTTCGAGCCGACTACATAACAGTGACTGTTTCGATATTGCAAAATAGGAAAAAGGAAGAGCAAAGAGAACAAAAGCCTCACACCCCTTAGAGTATATCCTTGATTCGAGTATATCCCTGATTTAAAAGTCCCACCAAACCTTTTTTAATTTCGACACGATACCCTTGTGGTGTTTGGCTCTCTGGTCGTTACGTCATGGTCCCAGATGACACCCACCTGGCTCATTGTTTGGGAATTTGTGCACAGTAGAGGACGAGGTTCCTTCTATATAGATGCCTGTTGATGCCTTGTCTTTGGTCCGTCATTCTACAAATTTCTACAGTGAGGAGAAGCCGAGGAATTCAATCGATCTTCTGTTCCATGAAACCCATTCACTTGAGCAACACACTAAAATAAGAATAACGCTAGCTGCAGTAAATTATGTTCTCTACGGCCCTCATTTTGGCCATGGAAAGAAACGTCTAGCCATTCCGCTCTATGGTCCATCTCCCTGGAGCTTCTTCCAATCAAGTCCAGACTCGCTTGCCTTCAGTTGATCCAGAGACTCTCCCAAGATCGTCTCCCTATGTTCAGCTGGTATAGCATACAGCATGTCCTTTTTCTTTCGGCTGTTGTATTCGCCGTGCTGTTCGAAGAATGTAAGATTCTCGGCGAGCTGTGTAAGTCCTACCAACCGCTCAGGGTCACCTTCCGAGGAATCGCGTTCGTGGGGAGGAAAACAGGTTCTAGTGGCAATGAGCCTGATAGTATATTTGCGCGTGTAGAGGCTTGTCTCTGGCATGTCGGACCAGGGGCCAGCGTAGTGGAGAGTTCATGTGTAGCTTTCCGCGTCATCGACCGTAATTTGGAAACGAGCGCCAGGACAAACTTCATTTGCGTAAGCTGTCCTCGTCAGCCATCTTATACATTTCAGAGTCCACACCTACCGTATATCTCATCTCTGAGCTTCTGCTCACGCCGCGAACAAGAGAAAAAGGCGCTAAACAGATGTAAGTCAGGGGTACTGAAATTCGCAAAAGCCAGGTGCCTACCCCACGTTAACCGGTACACGTGTACTAGCCTAAGTTCTTTGAATAGTCTGGGGATGCAAGTAAAGCTGCAAAGAGAAGAAGCCCTCGGTATTTAAAAGACACTAACTTTGGACAAATGTCTGCTTCAGAATTGCTATCACGGTCCTCCGCATCACTGGTCAACGATGTGTTATCTACCTACACTTACGCATCATCGGATCAGCTCCGAGCTTTGATCAATGCCACTGTTTTCTACTCACCTTGAGCTGATATGTACAACTTCTCCATTTTGTGGTGTCTTTCGCGGCGATCAACAGGCACATGATCAAAAGCTCGTCTGCTCGAATCATCGATGCTCCTAGTTACATGCATAAAGACGACATCGAATGTTTCTCGTGCTAAACATGTATCTTCATTAGATAAGGCACTGTGGCAGAGTTGATAAAAGTATATTAGCAAAACAAAGATCTCATTACTCTTCAATTAAAATACTGCGACGAAGAAAAGCTTACGATTATATGTGAATTCTCTCATTCATCTGCTCGAAGAGCTACGCTGAATACGGCGGTGGCCTCTGCACAGCCGCAGTCGAAGCACCTTGGCCGAACAAGCGGCATATTCTACGAGGCACCTCGCCGAGCCAGCCCTCGGCAGCATCATTCGCCAGCGTCGTCCTTTCCACGCACTTCTGGACGGTCAGCGCTCGGAAGTCTCTGCCGAAACGCTCCTCCATATCCGCCACAACAGCCTCCCTCAATCCTTCCAGAGCCACGCGCCTCGCTTCCGGGGGAAAAGTACCCCACTCGTCGTGAAAACACCACGCTTCGTAACTGACGTCGAGCTCGTAGAGGGCGACGTGTGCACGAGTGTTGGACGGGCCGACAAAGGCCAGCTGCACGCTTGCGTGGCTTGAGACGAGCGAGCCGCCGTTGCCATCGCTCTGCGTCTCCTCGCAGTTAGGCCCCGGGGTGACGAGAATACGGAGAGAGCCGGCGGATGGGTGGAGGATCTGGGCGTATGCTAGCGACAAAAAAATATCAGGCGTTAGTCTTTCCCTCTCGGGGCGAGTGTGTGGAAAACTTGCTTGAAATTTCATTTTCGAGAGCCGTGCAGCGCTCGTCAATGGCCCGAAGCCAGGTATCCTCCCATCTTGGTTTGCTTCCGTATGCTCTGTAGCACATTAGTCGGTGGAGACTGAAGTATGGGGTGATTTGTAGAGCCCTTACCCCATGGCAGATAGACCCTAGTGGCGCCGGGTTAGACGAGAAATAAGTACCAGCTAATTGACACATTTATAAAAGGCAATCTCATAAGGGTGCGTTGAACTTTTAAAAAGATGCAGCGTGATCCCACTTCAAACTGCGGTCTCATCACCATGGTTGAGAGGTTTTGCAGGTAAAAAAAAAAAAAATAAAACAGCTAAGGCGCCTGGTAACATGACCCATTTTTCTCTATTTACACACTATTTTATTTTACACAATTAGGCCTTCTGCGTCAAGGAGAAGCCAAACTTGCATACCCTCGCCGCCACGACGCTCATGCTACCTCCGATGGTGACGATGCCACCAAAGAGCCACAAAGCAGTAAAGCCATGCTTACTCTGGATGGCGCCTCCGATGGGTGTGCCGACCAGAATGCCGATGGCGATGCATGAGAAGGCCTGACCCATGCGAGTGCCGATCTTGCTGCGATCGGGGCTGAGCAGGACGAGGATGGGCGGAGGCAGGCTGACGAAGGTACCAGAAAAGAAGCCATAGAGCACGCAGAAGACGACGAGGCCGCCGAGGTTTTTCACAGCGATCAGGCAGAGGATCAGCACGCCCGACAGCAAGGCGCACGGGGCGATGGTGTTGAAGCGACCGATGCGGTCGGCCAGCATGTTGGGGAAGATGCGGCCGAAGGTCGACGACGCATTCATGATGGACAGCATGTAGAAGGCCAGGTTCTCCGACGTGATGCTCCGATCGAGGGCGTAGAGCTGGATGTAAAAGAAGGGCGTGTACAGGCCCATGAAGACAACCATGGCACCGAAGATGAAGAGCACATACGGCGGCTCCTTGAAGGCGGGTAGGTCGAGCATCTTGCGGCGCGAGGCTGGGAGCACGCGGACCTTCATGCAGAGATTGGGAACGAGCAGCGTGGCGAGGGCGATGAAGCCGATGATGCGCGCTGTCCAGGGGAAGCCAATGGGGCCGATCAGGCGGTGCAAGAGGATGGGATAGATGACGCCACCAATACTGCTGCCAGCGGCAGCGATGCCGGTTGCCGTGGCGAGGCGTGTGGTGAAGTAGGTACTGAGAATGGCAACGCTGGGCACGAAAAGGCAGCCTGTGCCGGCTCCAATGCAGAAGGCTTGCGCCAGCAGAACCTGCCAGTAGGCGGTGCAGAGACTGAGCATCATCTGGCCGAAGACAACGAGGAAGGAGCCGATGACGAGGAGGTGGCGGAAATAACCTGCGTCGTAGATGGGCCCGGTCAGAGCGCCGACGAGCATGAGCAAGTAGGCCTGCACAGAGCCGATCCATGAGATGGCCGAAGGGTTCGAGTCTTTCAACAGGTCGCTTTCGTAGTAGGTCTGGTAGCTGCCGAACGAGTTCACAATGCCCCTGATCAAAGAGTTAACCTGATGCTTATTCCAGCGTCAACAGCACCTACCAAGAATTGAAGAACAGGAAGAAGGCGCCCAGGACCTGCAGCCAGGCGAGCAGGCCTCCATTCGGCACCGACGAAACATTGTTTATCGAGTGCTTCGACTTCCTCGACACCGTCTTCTCCAGCGGCCGGGTCTGAACAGCAGCTTCAAGGTCCGTCTCGGACAGCTCCTGGGGCTGGTCCTTCTTCTCCGGGTCGGTTTCGGGTGCCGAGGCCGTGGACGACATGGTCGACTCGGCCCTCTCGATGTCGTCGCGCATCTTCAATTCTTGCGAGCTGAAGCTGGGCTCTGAAGGATCAGCCTCGGCAGATGGCTGCGGGGTGGTGGTTGCGTCTGTGGCGCTCCTGGTCGAAGGAAGCGGAGATCACAACCCGCCGTCCCAAAGGTCGAGGAAGAGAATGGGAGAGGCGACGGCAGAAGAAGAAAAAAGCGGACCAAATAGGGAGCCAAGACGTATCAGGCGAGCGGCGAATACGAAAATCTGGCAAGAAGGCGAAGCAGAAAAAAAAAAGTCGAGATCGTAAGAGCGCGGAAATGATTAGCCCCAAGGAGGCACGGAGCCCGTCACAAACATGGAGACGACGCCTTCTTTATGCCCCAGCGCCTTTGCAACGAGCCCGGGCCCCGCGTTTTCGTGTTATTCATCATGGTGCTCCCATGACCCGCCGGCCTCTCGCGCTGTTTGGACAGCGAGAGCGGCAATGCTGCCCCTTGTGTGTCATTGCCGACGTGCCGGCCCGTGTGCTCCTTCCCCGCTGGCCATTGGTGGCCGCACCTTAATTCCGCCCTGTCTGAGGTAAGCAGTCTATTTCGCGTCATACGTCCCATGCGAGCATCTCACTCACCCTGCTATTCCCCTGCGCTAGGAAATGCGCTCCGATCACGGCGCCGTAGAAACTATACCGTCTTAGTTGATGCTTGCTACACGAGAACAAAGAAGATAGAGAAAAGCTAATCCTGTGGTATACAAGTCGTCATGTCGTCATTCTTTTCCCGGTGCCCTATGCCACTGAAGCAGCACTCTCCCTTTTTTGCTTTTTGTTTCCCGTCCATCCAACCAAAGAAAGCAGGAAGCCTCCAGCCAGCAAAGAAAATCTTCATCCATCCTTTCCTTTCCCATCCACGACGAAAAAGAAATCCGCCAAATTAATCGCCCCTGGGAAATCGCAGAATAAGATTTTGGTCCAGAATCCCCAAACGCCACCCGCTCGCTATGCAAATGCCATATTATGCTTTTTGTTTCTTTTCCCACCAACCCTACACATCAACAGCGAGAGTAATAAAACCGGAAACTAGTGCATCTGCTCGTCCGACGACCTGGGGGTATCAATGTCTTGACGCGAACGCCCAAGACGGTATCCGGATGCATGGTGCGCCGACGCCTCGACCCGCTCGCACCACACCATGCTCTGCTTCATGCCCTCGTCGCCCTCCACCTGACTGCGCACCTTCATGCGACGCGCCTCACGTTCTGCAACCACCGCCTGCATCAACTGAGCCACCCTGCCCCTGCCGAGACGGCTGCAGAGCGCAAAGTCTTCGAGCAGAGCCTTGAGCACAGGGAATGGCAGCGACAGGAGGATTCCCGACAAGATGCTGCTGACGTACTGCGACGGGCCCGTCGAGTCGACCGGCACCTCTCCGAACCGAATCTGGCTAAGACGGGGGTTGCGGCTGACCGGCCTGGCCTCCTCCATCGATGGCCTGCGCCGAATGTCGTGGAGAGGCGCCGCAGACGTGTCAAGCTCGAAATCTTCAGGGAAGTTGTGCACCAGGAACCCGTTGATCGTCTGCAAGAAGTGCGTGCTGTACGACCCATAGCTGGGCACCAGGTCAGTGTCAAACCTCGAAGATGCGTCATCGCTAGACGAGTCTTCGAGCGCATCGTCGACACGCCAACTAGCGTCAAGGCCGCCGTCAAGCCCAAAGACCAGAGCCGTCTCAACAGTGTCCCAGCGGAGAAGCTCCGTGGCAATCTCGAGCCCACGGCTCACAATGCAACGAAGCTCCAGCCAGAACCCAGCTGCCGCATAGGCAAGGGCATGGCTCATCCGTTGTGCAGGAGACCCGTACCCGTTGCCTTCGCCCACGTTGCCAGTGAAGGGCGGCAGGCCTTGGAGAAAGTTCCTCGGGCCCAGCATGTCCTCACTGTACAAATACTTCAACGCCTCGGCGAATATGGGTCCATCCAGGAACCGATCCTCGGCCAGCACATTGAGAACACGCAAGCCAGCCTCGGAGTGGAAAGGCGGGGATTTGGATATGACATCAGCAAACTTGCGATTGCGGCCAAGTATGACGCTGTGGACGGGCAAGCAGAGAATCATCTCGCGGCCTCCACCAGGGTAAAGCTTAAGCACAGAGTCCGCATACACGCGTGAGCCAAACTGAGAGCGCATATAGTCCCTCAAGCCGAACTCGGGAGTGGCTTGTGGGTAAACGGGTGGGAAGACGGGCGCCGGCGCTTTGCGAGAATGCACGCCGTTCTGAACGAAGCGCTTGCGGCCACCATCATCCAAGGAGGCCTCGTTGGGCATATCGTCCATTACCGGAATCCTCGGTGACGAAGCCTGTGAGCCTGACCTCGAGAGAGGATGAATGCCGTTGATGTGGACGGGGGAGAAGGATTGGCCATAGCCGGCACTAGGGTGGATTGGAGAGAAGCCGGAATTGGATACGCTTTGGTTTGGCGTGGAATGGCCTTGTCGAAGATGAGGCGGCAAAGGTTGGTCGACCCTCCTCCAGCCATTTGGCGCCATGGCAGCAGGCATCATACCCGTGTGGGGTTCCGAGAACTGATGCGTCTGGGCTGGGAACGGATAAGGCGGCGCCACCATAGTGGAAGCTGGGTACGCTCCAGGCGGGGGAGGATATGGAAAGTTTCCGTTTGTGGCTGGAGGGGCTGGGGAAACACTAGAAGAGTCGGGATATCCGCCGAAAACGATGCTGTTGGCACTAGCTCTCGGATTGTGCATGATCGGAGGGTTCGTAGGAGGCTGCGGGCGGGTGAATGTGGACGAGGTAGCCGACGTAGGAGTAGAGCGATCGGTGGAAGGATAGAATGGCGGGGGAAGCTCGAAGGGCGGGCGTTGCTGGCGGGCTTGTGGTCCGGAGTGTTGCTGCTCACGCGAGCCGGCCTGACCAAGCTCTCGAGACGGTTCCTGGTGGGGCTCAGGCGCCGGAGTGGCAATTTTGCTATCTGTGAAAACAGTCAGCGACCTGGTAGGGAGCGTTTTCAAGCTGGACGGGAGTAGCGCACCACTTTCAGCCGTTGACGGAGCGACTTGGGACGTCACACGCGGAGCATCAGCGGCAGCCTCCTCAACGGCGTCTGCGTCCACAATGCCCTCAGCCGCGGCGGGAGCGTGATTGCCGTCTGCAAGATCTTTGACGCGCGTGTTTTGAGGGTTGTGGGCAGGTGCGGCGGTTGGTGCGACTTGGTCGGCAAGCTCAGCAGAAGGCTTGGGTGTTGGGCGGCTCTCAGGCTGCGGCTTCTTCGACTTGCGCTCAAAAGACAAGGGAACGGCGGGAATGATGCGAGGAACAACAGGCGCAGGCGTTTGGGCCTTTGCGCGTGTGGAGCGGGCTCGCTCTGAGGTAGGCGGAGGCATGGCGAGCGAGCAAACAGCAGATGCGCTGCGGCGAGAGAAGAGAGAGGACGGGGCTGCGCCTCCAGGAGTAATTGCGAGACAGCGGAGCAGGCCAATTATCCTGGAGCGCCTGTGGAATCGCTGTTGGCGGCGGGCGGATGGTGAGGGTTCGGTGATGGGCAGGTAAATTGTCGGCTGAAGGTTTCGCGCGCGCGGTGGGGAGCTGGCCAGCTTCGTCATACTTAGCCGCCGCTCACCGCCAGCAGCCAACGCTTCCCGTCTCTCGTCACGACACGGCCCAGCATCCACCATGTTGTGTCCAGCCGCCAGGCCCTGCCCAAATGTGGAAGCAGCAGGGCCCGGTGTTCCTGCCTTCCGCGCTGACGATGAAAATGCCACTGCTAACAGCCATCCATATATGCTTGCTCTTTTCGGCGTCCTCTTGCAGTGCCATATCTTAACACCTCCATCCGCCCTACTCACGATACCTCCGCAGGCTATTGCCATTCATTTGCACTTACTGCCGATACATTCTCCCGATACATCTTTTTCTTATTCTTGAGGTATGCCGTCCAATCCTGGAAAGAGAAACAGGAGAAAGAAGTGGATCAAGACATGCAACGGTGGATGCGGCATCCAAGAGCTGCATCCTGTGCGTGCCTGCCCGAAGGAAAGTCCTGTTGAGGCTCAAGCAGAGAATCCCCACCAAGTTTCCACGCAGTCAGGCAACGACGATGAGCACTGGTACGAGTTATGCAACGAAGAGCGTGGGACTGGTTTGGTCCCGTGGTACAGCTTGGGCGAAAGTGCCCGAGGAAGCTGCAAACCCTTCGCTGCACGCCCACTTATTAGGAGCCACCACCCCCGTCTGCCTGCACTTCCACCGCACCTGCTCATCACAGCCGTCATGGAGCCCTCAGCAAAACCAAGTCTGCTCTCTGATTCAGAACCACCACCACCATACCATCCTCACCCACCGTCTATTATGCCAGACTACTTCGAACTCGAACACGCATCCGACGACGTCCACTTAGAAGAACAACCGCTCAACGGCAGACGCTCGCTCGACAGTAACAGCAGAGCCAGACAACGACGCATGACTCCCGTCGCTCGAGCCCACACAACTTGGTACCTCGCCGTCGTTGGTACAATAGTGTGTGGAGGTTTTATTGCCTCGTTCTTTGTACACCGCCATGGTCAACTTCTCTATCTGACGCCACCCGGGTCATTTCTACGCGCCATAGTCTTCAGTTCTTTCCACGTAAGCATTATCCTCGGCACCCGCTTCCTGGTTTTCCAACTGCAGTACGAGGAGTACCAAATCGTCATCGTCAGCACAACAAGTATTATCCTGGCTATTGTCTCCCGTTTACTCGACCTGGCAATCGACGGCGAGCTGTATCGAAGCCATGAAACACACGAATGCATCACATCCCTCTTCTGAGGTTGGACGCTCCATGATACCAAATACACCGTCTCTGTCTTCGTCTAGCGGAGTCAACACGAACTGCACGCTAGCACCAAACAATGCGCACATCTCAGCCACGAGTCCTACTGTTTGTTCCGCACGGGCAAACGGCGGCCTGCATCCGCAGGCGACGAAAGAGCGTCAAAATCAGAATAACAGCGAGCCGGCCGTCGCACCTAATACCCCAATTTCCAAGTGTCCGACCGACCCGTCCAATAGCCAGCTAAACAAATTAGCAGAGGCTGCGCACCCCTACTCTGCCTCACCTACGCGCGACCGCCACCGCCAAGTTGTTGGAATGCCAATGAGAGCCGAAAATGAGCGTCTCGAAAACGCGTTCAACGAGTTCCTTTTCGGCTACCAAAAAATTCCTGGTTTAGGTCACAACATCACCGAAGTCTGCAACAACGAGCTGTCTCTACCCAAACACCTGCAACAATGCAGGAAGGAAGCGAATGATATCACCGCAGCCCCAGAGACCGATGCTAAGATGTCTTTTCCGAGAAAAGACGAGATCAACCGGGAGACGTCGCGGGATGATGGTGAGGGATTCATCGAGTGGCCACGGCTGAGCGAGCTAATTTGGAAGAGCTCCGGCCTGGATATGATGACGCTTGGACTGGCCGATTGAGGGGCTTGAACAAATAGCTTGTTAAGTGGGACTAGTTATATCCCCTAGTCAATCCGTGGAGCCTTTCGTTTTCTGCAATGAAACTCGAATCGCGTGATTAACCTTCGACGTGAAGCTACTGATCTTCAGTCAGATTATCTTAATCATGCCTGCCACTACGGTCATTGCAAGCGTGCCTTTGATATTTTCGGGATCATCGTGCTAGATGTCGTATGGTTCGGATATAGGTACACGCACAAGCAAGGATCTATATCTCTAATAAGAAGGCCACATGAAAGAAAGTACTCCAGACTCCCCCAGTCCACCGCCAGCAGGCAACCCCAGGTAAATAGAGTGCCCAGTGACGTCGGATTCATACAAGAGTAAAGCAATAAAGAGCCCTGCCCTTTACATCTATGCCATCTTCTAGAGTTCTCAAGTCACTTGCATGTTCCCATGCATCCATCCCCTCTAAGATGTCATTTCCACCGAAGAGCAGAATGTCGACTTCAAAATAGGCCGTTCGCTTGAAGTGACCATCCGGACCCGGCATCGGCTCCAACATGAGCCCTTCAACGGTACCAGCGATGGGCATTCCAACCGGAAAGAATAAAGTGCCAGGATGCACCACATATTCAGTCTTACAGGCCATCTCGAGCTCCCATTCGTCGAGCACTATTTTCAAGCTCCACGGCGTAGCATCCTCCGCCGCCCGGTACAGACTGAGAGGGTTCTCCAAGATCCTTAACGATAGGGGCTGGCTATTCCGGTACAACAGCCCCTTCACCCTCATCCACGCATCATTCAACTGACCCGTCTCCACACCATCAAACCCTTCCACCTCGGGTATCATCTCCCGCACCAAACTCTTCCCATCATCATGGCAGCCTGGCACCGAATAATTCCATGCGCTTCTAGCCTCGATCCGGCAATCCAGGCTCGCCCAGCTCCATGTCGGCGCACGCCACAGCCTCGGTCTCCTTATTGCTTGATGACGGGCACCAGGGGGCAACAGAGCATCGACATCCGTCCGCCACAACACATCCTCAATGATGTGACTCTTCCATAAGCCTGCAACGTAGGTATCGCCGGTGGCGTCGCGCATCGTCTCTGCGAGGGCCTGCACGGCGATCAGCTTATCTTGGCTTCGCGTCAACGCTGTCGCACTATACGCGTTGACCAGCTCGCTCCAGCGTGTGTACGGCGTGTCGCCGCGATAATCTTCGATGACCGTCGTTTCTTGTGTGGAGCAGGCTCCTCCTCCCTGCTCGATGCCATTCTCCAGAGTTTTCTTGCGCTGAATGGCGTGAAAGCAGCGCATGAAGTTGGATGTCACATGTGGAACATGCGGGCCCAGGTCCTTGGTCCGCAGATCGTACGGGAACATTTCCGAGTGGAAGACTGTGTTGCACTGCCAGTAAGTCTGGTTTCTGCCGAAGTGAAGGATGCGAGGGGCGAGCAAGCGTTCCTGCAGCACCCAGCCGCGACCGTTGAGCGGGGCAAATTCGACTTCACGATCCCAAATGTCGCCATTGAAAAGGTAGTACGTGCCGCGCGGCTTATGGTCGAGGAGGTCTGCAATGGTCCAGGTAATAGAAACGGGAATGTGGCGGGTGATTTGCGGGTTGCGTGAAAATGATAGCCCTTCATGGTCGGACGAAGCGGCTGATGCGGCAATGTTCAGTGCGCCACGTAGGTATATGTGACGCATCATCGCGGATTCGGAACGCCAGTCGTCCGCGCAATCTTGAAGAATGCCTGTTTTTTAAATCGCGTGAGACGGACGTAAGACAATGATTCAGAACAGTACTCACATAAAGAGTCTATCCAGATGTAGCGCAAGCCCAGTTTTTGGGTTACGAATATTGCTTGCTGAAATGTTTTTGGCAGGCATTGTACGTCAATACCCTTTTGAAAAGCTTCTAAGTTATTTTTTACAAGGCGTACAGTTTGTGAATCGCCCCAACAATGGCTGAGTGTTGCATACGGTTCGTCAATAGTCTGTGTTGGCACGACCACTTTGACCACAAAGGGACTATCCGTAACTCCAACATCGACAATTCTGTTGGGGAAGAATGGTCCATTTTCTCTGAAAGCCTCGGCGCATTCATTGCAATGTTCCTTAAGACACTTCTCGAGCCATTTGCGTGCTGTCGCTAACGATGACTCTGAAAGAGTTGTGGGAGTCGGACGGAAGGCAGACGCTGCGGGCTCAGCTTCTATTCCAGTATTAAGCAGCCATTCCCGTAAGTAGATTGAGGCTCGTACTTTCGGCTTCTATCAACCTGAAAATCGCTTGGGACGAGAAGGATGACGAAGGGTTTCCAGAGGCCGAATATGCTCGCTCTATGAAGAGAAGCTCATCGTCAAGGAACAGCCACTCGATTCTGGAGTTTTTCAGGCGGTCTTCGAAGTCGTTAGACGTGGGATCCGGGAGAAATCCGTCACATGTGCTGATAAGGTTGCAGAGATGGCAGCCTGCGAAAACAGAGGCTTGGAACGATTGCAAGGTGGAATGATGGACTCTGATCTTCAGCGGCGAAGCGGTCCTTGCGCTTGTACCAGCGAAGACTTGATTACAAGCGTCGCATAACATTCTTCAGGGAAGATGGAAACTGGATGGGGAGGAGCAGGCCGAGACTTTGTTATTTATCCGCGCCGCGATGTCTGCGTAGTGACACGGACCATGCGACGTCTATGTAGCGTGCAAGAGCCTCAGAAGAAGCAAGGGCCTGTTTGTGAGAGCAGAGAAGTTGTTCTTGGGCATTTCGAATGCCGAGAAAGGCGACATTGAGAGATGTTGCAGAGCACATGCCTGCTGGAGTGAAGTGGCCCGTGCACCAATCGCCCAGGTCGCCGGGGAAACAAGGCGCCGGCGTTGTTTACAGCTACAAACATGGAAACCTCGAGCAGAGCCGATGCGACAAGCCAAGCACCATCCACCATGTCGACGCCACTGTCGCCATCTTCCGCTTCTTTTTCCTTCAACGCTCGAACGCCCTCTTCTGCCCGCCATCGTGCATTCAGTAACTTATCGCACGTCTCTCCGAAGTCGCCTCTTGTCAACATGGACGACTCCGGCGCCGATTCACCCAGTTCGCCCTTCATATCCCTTGTCGACCAAGAGAACATGCCGCCTCGAGCAGACACTGTCGCCAAAAAGACCGACGATTTGAAACTTCTCGACGACGGAAAGGCGACGCCGTCTGCCCGGTTGTTTTCTACAAATGTTCTCTCGCCTATCCACACGTCGCGCATGAACACCCGTTCCCCCAGCAAACCGCCGCCTGTTGCTGAGCCACAAGCCGACACCGCCAGTGAAGCTGAGCGCACTTTGCGCGACAATGAAGGGCTCACTGTGGCCATTGACGCCATGGAGGCGGAGAAGGCGAATGCAACCTTCAGCGACATTTCCTACTATCACAATGCAGACGATTCCGTCGAGGACCAGGGCGATGGAAGCGACGTCGACAACACTTGCTTCAGTACCTTTTCCGAAGTTCCAAACGCAGACATGACCATGTTTGCCAAGCTTGGGAACAGAAGTCCGACCAAGCAGCAGCTTTTCCCCAGCGTATGGCCACCTCTGTCCTTACTTATCTTATTTCCGCTAACAGTCCACTTCCAGGCGAAAACTCCCAGAAAAACCCCGGGCACTCCCGGTACTGGCCGCAAGCGCGAATACCACGGCTACGACAGGTCTCCTTCTCCGACCCCGCGCCGCCACAAGAGTCCGACTGTGCAAGAGAGGGATGGCGACACTACGAGCCTACTCCTGGACTTTACAGAACAGTTCCACGCCTTCTCTGGCGCAAGCCGCAGGTCTCCAACCAAGCGCCACTCGCCCTCCAAGTCCGCCGGCGGCGAGGTGGGCCTACGAAACTACCTGAACAACCAGCGCTCGCCCGCGAAGAGTGGCACCGAACCATCCACTCCTCGAAGGCAGAGCAACCTTATGAACCTCCTCGACTTCGAACTTCCCCCGATGCCAACCCCGCGATCCGTCCCCACAATCACTGTCCGCGAGATGGAGTCTATGAAGTCCACTTATCAATCGCAAATATCCTCCCTTACGGCTACACTTAGTGGGCGTGCTGCGGAGGTCGAGAGTCTGAAAAAGGCTGTCGCTGATGCTGAACGCCGAGTCGGTGAGGCCCAAGAGCAAGTTCGTGAAGAGACGGCTGCCCGCGAACATGCTGAAAGGGAAAAGTCGGAGTGGGAGAGACGCGGCGTCGAGGTTGAAGAGGTCCTTCGCAGTATCCGTGAGGAGGTTTTCAAGAGCGACAAAGAGCGTGAAGAACTTCTCCGCAAACTTGAGCAGAGTGAGCGCAGGGCCGAAGAGGCGGAAGCACGCGCTGCAGAGCACGAGACGCGGGCCCTTGAAGCCGAAAGCAAAGTTGTCGACCAGAGCATCATGACTACCGCCGACAGCGGTGACAAAGGTCCGCGCTACACTGCTGAGGAGGTCCAGCGCCAGATTGACGAAAAGGTCGCGACACTGTGTCGTGAGTTGCACGTGGTGTACAAGAAGAAGCATGAGACGAAGGTTGCGGCGCTAAAGAAGTCCTACGAATCCAAGGCCGAAAAGAAACACGCCGAATTGACACACAAGGTCGAAGAGCTTAGCAAGCAGATCGAAGACCTTCAAGCCCATAAGGACGAGGCGTTCTCAGGATCCCTGCCCGAAGGCTTTGACCCTAAGGCTGCCGCTAACCGTGAGGCGGACCTCAAGCGCCTCGAAGAGCAGAAGTCAGAAATCGAGGAGCAGAAGACTCGTATCGCAGGCCTGGCTGGTCAGATCGAGGCCGTCCGCGCAGAGCGTGCTCAGCTGCTCCAGGAGCTTGAGAGTGAGCGCCGCGAGAAGGGCGAGCTGGTGGCAGCCGTCGATGAGATGCTCGCATTGCAGTCTGAGGAAGCTGCCACGCCCCGACAGCAGGCAGTCGTCGAAGACTTCCGCCGCAGCGTGGCCAGTGCCACTCCAAGAGGCAAGCCCGATGGTAACAGCGGTCCCTCGGAATTCCGTAGCAGCGGCATTGGCAAGCCGTCTGGTCTCCGTGGCCCCGGCTTCGGCTTCGGTGGCGGCGCTGCCGGCGAAAGCAGGATTGGCCGGGGAGTTGGTGCATCGGGTGTGGGCAGGAGTGGAGGCCATGGTATGCCGAAGAGCAGGATGATGTCCAACATCGAGCGGATGGGTATGGGTGGCAGAGGCCATGAGTAGATGACACACACATGGGCTCAACACACAGCACAGGCGTAGGTGATGTACACCAGGCGTGTAAACCTCAGGGGAAGGCGTTGGGCTGTTTCATTAGTTTCTCGGAAAGACGAAGGGTTTCATGGAAGGGGGGGCGTTTCGGACAGGGCGAACTCAACGAGCTTCTTTCGGGTTGGCTTTGAAAGGGCGGCTTTGTCTACGGACCAATTGTTGATTCTCTTGGATTGGGGCTGTTTTTACTCTCATTTTTCAGCTTGTAACGATTCTAACGCTCGATGTTGATACCAAGTTTGGGGTTTGGACACTGCACCTTGTATGTACTACACAAAGGAAAGAAAAGGGATATAGACCAGAAAGATCCCGACCCAAAAGGCTCACGACTGGAAATTCACTTTTCATTTGATCATTGCTGCCATACTGTTCTCATCTAGTGGGTATCATGTTATTGAGTCAGAAATTAGCTGACCTCCCCCTCCCCAGCACCAATTCAACGATGAGTCTTCGTTTTTCCAATCAGCGACCTTTATCTTAATTATTCTGATTCATCGTCATCCATGGTGTGCATCGTTGTCCTCCTTGAAGAAGAAGCGGCCGTTGCGGCACTCGTGCGGTTACGATTCGGCGGTTTGGCTGCACGCTCACCAACGAAGTCCTCTTCCGTCCACTCGGCTTTACAGATAGGGCACCTCTTGCCGGGTAGCGTACGGAAGAACTGGCGGACACAAGCATCATGCAGCCTACAACGGCAGTCGCGATTGGAGCAGCGTTGACCCTAAGATGATAGCAATGATGTAAGCAAACTTTCCCTTATATCCAAATAATAGACATTATTCCTTGGAAGAGCAATACTCACCACTGTCACAATCTCCCTGCATGCCTCGCACATCTTCACTCTCTCAACCCCCTCGTCGTCACTGTCGTCGCCGCCAGTCGGTTCGTTGTACGTCTCTATGAGCCAACCTCGCAGCTCCATCAATGCGCGCGGACTCAGAGATAGGAACCCCTTCGCGCTCTTCTCAAACCATCCCTCCTCAACCAAGTCGTCCAGAACCTTCTGCGCCTGCGCCATGGTCAAGCTCGCGCCGCTCGACCCTTGCGTCTCCGTTGATCCTGCTCCTCCAGCACCGATTCCGAAATCTCGGCTGCGCGGCGAGGCTTTGTGCAGATTGATGGCCTGCATGGAGGTGAGGGCGAGCACCTCGGCGCGACGGGTGTTGTGCGTCTCGAACATGGCGTCGAGCAAACGCTTGACGAAGGCGATTTCGTCGGGCGAGTGGGTCGTGGCAATCTGGGTGAGCGCGTCCGACGTCGCATTGACGATGGCGTAGACTGGCGGTTGCCGGTGCGGCGACGTCGTCTGCGGTCGTGAAGACCGGATCTCGAGGTCGAGTGGCGAGAGCGCGGCGTTACACGCCGAGACGTAACTGTGGAAATCGGCCTCGGTCACGTCGGCGGGAGCGACGGGGCGGGTTTCTACACGAGATGCGATATTTGGTCAGCTTTCCTGGGCCTATCGGGCGTGGAGGGATTGTGAAGTACGGTGTATGGAGGTATTAGTGGGCTGTACCGTCGCGTGCAGAAAGGATGGCGGCAAGAATTGGCTGCGCTTCCTCAAAGGTCATGACGGATCGGGCCAAAAAGGCCTGAAGGAAGGCCCGGTGGCTGTGATTATATGTAGATACGGTATCTTCCATTGCGTATGTCGAGCGAGTGGTTGTGGGATGTGAGGCTGTCGGGGAAAAGATTATTAGACCAAGCGCAGATGAGGGCGCGTCGCGGGAGACGCGTCTTTAGGTCCGTGCACGTGCGTCATGTCCATTGAAAGAGTGACCTAGAAAATCTGCGGCGCCATAAGCACAAATATCGACCCAGATTTCGCTATAAGAGTCTGATAAGCCTTTCGATTTCTGATGTTTGGATCACAAAGTAATGTGGTCAACGATGTCAACTATTATCAGACTTGAGGCGACGTTCCAGTGACCTGCAGCATTCATTTGCCGGATAGTGCTGGAGACGCTGTAGCTGTGATTGATACATTAACATACGTCTAAGCGTAAGCGAGAACTCCAACTAATGTACGGTTCCCACTAGTCCCCTCCGATTTGTGTCATGCTGACACTAAATTGGTGTCTAGGATAATGGTGTATTTGCGTCAGTCATACCGCTTGCCATGGTAACCGCCGATGAACATACAACACAACATACAACCCGGAATACAAACACGTAAACACATAATGTCTAATAAGTTCTACTATACAACAAAGGGTATATCTACGATCTACGACATCTAAATGTACCGTCTATCTTCTCAATTTTTCATCATCACGTTAATCTTTCGTTAGCAATCTAGACGACGTCAAAAACATTCTAACAAGAAACTCCTAATGACATGAACGCCGCTAACATAGAGTGGCCCGAACATCATAAGTAGCATCATTCTCAAAACTGTGCCATCTTCAAAGTGTTGAACACGGGCTCACCAAACTTCCACACCTGATCGACACGCAGCCTACGGGTGCCGTTTTCATCGAATTCTTCGTCCAGCACGACGAGATCGGCATCAGCACCGGGCTGGAGCGAGCCTTTCACGCCCTGGAGGCCAAGCATGCGGGCCGGCGTGGCGGTCACCGCCTTGAGAGCTTGTGGAATGGTGGCACCAGTCCAGTTCAGGAAGTTGTTGACGCACTCGATAAGTGACACGGCACTACCAGCGATCCTGCCGGTCTCTTCCTGCGTAAGAACGGGGCCACGCTTCACAATGCGCGAGCCATTGGTCCATTCGTACGTTCCGTCCTCGAGACCTGCAAGTGCCATAGCGTCCGTGACAAGAACCATGCCATCAGGATGGGCGTGCCAGGCAATCTTGACGGTTGTGGAGTGCAAGTGGATTCCGTCAGCAATGAGGCCAAAGAAAGGCTTCTGCGAAGATGGCGCAGCGGTGCCGAGCAGGCCGAAGATGCCGGGGTTGCGGTGGTGCAACGGCCTCATGGCGTTGAACAAGTGAGTGATCATCTTCGCACCGGCGTCCATGGCGGCAGTAGCCTCCTCGAAAGTAGCCTCTGAGTGACCGATGGAGACATCGATGCCACGGGCCTTCAGCTCCGGGATGCAGGACAGGGTCCCTGGAAGTTCAGGCGCAAGGGTGATGATTCTGATGGGGCTGTACTCGGCCTCCATGTTCTCGGCTCCGTAGCAGTCCTCGAGGTCCGCTATGCCGTTCGGCGCCGTGCGGAGAACCGCAACATTGTGGATGCCATTCTTAGTGGGGCTCATGAAGGGGCCTTCGCAGTGGGCGCCCAGTGACTCAGCACCGTCGCCAGCATTTCTGCGGAGACCGGAGGGGCCGAGGAACGGCAATGCCTAGTAGCCCAACGTCAGCATCTATACGCGGGATACATCCGGGCTGGGCCAGCTGACCTTGTGATAGACGTCGGCCTTCTGGCTCGTCAGTGTTGGCAGGTACGAAGTCACGCCGGTGGTGATGAGGTTCTTATTGACTCGCAGGACGCCCTTTGCGTAGAGCGAAACATCGTCAGGCACGACAGAGAAGTCGAAGCCGAAGCCGCCGTTAAGCTGGACGTCTAGGAAGCCTGGCGACACTATACGGCCGCCGAGGTCGATGACACGATCGGGTACGAGCTGGTGCTCATAGAAGATCTCTTGGCTGCGAAGGACCTTGCCGGTCACCGAGCTGAACCACAGGTCCTCGTAGACGAGCTGGTCGTCTTTGACAATACGGCAGTTGGTGAACTTTGTGATACCGCTGGGCTGACGGACCGGCGAGGTGGCTATCGGCATGGTGACAGGGGTGGCAGAAGAACTATATTGACAAATAGATGCGCGCCGAGAAGGCAGTGCGGCACGAAAAGGAGGGGGGGTTCAAGGCGGCAGTAGGGACTGTCTGAAGAAAATACAAAAAAAAAGAGGGTGTGGCAAGGAAAACATTTCATGATATGGGCGGACTGGAGGCCGGCAGCGTCGCAGCAATGGGCGAAGCTGGCCGGTGGGACGTCATTGTCGCAGCAGCCGATAGGGCGACTACGGGGCTCTAGCGCAACGTGGTTGCGCAAGTGGACAGCAGAGCAGGGTGCGGGCGGCCATGTCGCCGTTGTGGCGGGCAGCGGAGGACGAGGGCGGAAGTGGGGAAGGAGGACTGGCGGAAGCCCCAAGCGAGATGGGCTGGAAGATCGCTGGGTCCTTCCGCTGGATGTAACCTCATCCCCATCGTCCACCAAGCTCCAGCTACCGTCGCGTCGCGTCCGTCTCACCCGCCCGCCCGCGAGTAAGTAATCGCCGCGCAAGGGATGACTTGCAGCTCCGGCGCAGGTGTAACATAGCCGCTCAGCCAGTGCCGCCAAGGGCGCTACGCCCTAATCCGACCTCGCCGCCTCGGACGTTGCAGACATGCTCAATACCACTCCACGTCGCAGCAAGATCCGCGTCTGAAGCGAGCTCCGTGTGCCATTCGCCAGCACAGCATCCGATCGCGCATTCTCCGCTCTGCAGCGGGCCGAACTGAGCATCATGGTCGCCAAACAATCCCACCTCGATCCCTTTTGGGACAACCTGGATTGGTGCGTGTCCTGCCCTGCCTCACGGCCTCGCGACAACATGTGACCCTGGCTAACGTTGACTCGCAGGACCCTGGTATGCCCTGAAGCGTTGCATCTCTGCTGCCTTGCTGACGCGGCGATGACAGGGCCAGCTGTTTATGATGGGCTTCGATGGAACCTCGCTGACCCCGCAGATCCGCGAGCTGATAGAGAAGCACCACATTGGCGCCATCCTTCTGACTGCGAAGAATTTAAAATGTAAGCTCCTCGCGCCTCCTTCGTGGTGCTCTGCTGAGTGCGCGTAGCCGCCGAGGAAACCACAAAATTATGCTACGAGCTGCAGAAGTGCGCTCACGATGCCGGCCATCCCGTGCCGTTGCTCATCGGCCTCGACCAGGAGAATGGTGGGGTAAACAGCCTCTTCGACGAAATCTACATTCGCCAGTACCCTAGTGCCATGGGAATCGCTGCTACCGGCTCTACCGACCTGGCATTTGAGGTTGCAAGGGCAACCGCGCAGGAGGTTGCCGCCTGCGGCATCAACGTCATCATGGGCCCCTGTCTAGATGTCTTGACCAATGCCAGAAACCAGCCGTTGGGTGTTCGCACCACGGGAGATGACCCCCAAGAAGTTTCCGCTTATGGCGTCGCCTTCGTGAAAGGCTATAAGGAGGCCGGCGTGGCCACCATGGGAAAGCACTTCCCGTCATATGGAAACCTGGAATTCCTGGGTTCGGCTCTCGACGTACCCATCATCACTGACTCCCTCGAGCAGCTCAGTCTAAGCGCCCTTGTCCCCTTTCGAAATGCCATCGCCCAGGGACTTGACGCGATGATGGTCGGGGGCTGTGCCATGTCGTCTGCCGGGCTCAACGTCATGCACGCCTGCCTGTCAGATCAGGTGGTCGATGGGCTCCTTCGGTCAGACCTGAAGTTCGATGGCGTTGTAATCTCCGAGTGCCTGGAAATGGAAGCTCTGAGCCACAATATCGGTGTCGGCGGCGGAACCGTCATGGCTGTCAATGCAGGCTGTGATTTGGTTCTTCTGTGCCGTTCCTTCTCTGCACAGCAGGAAGCCATCAACGGCCTAAAGCTCGGCATTGAAAATTCCATGATCACTAAAGAGAGAGTTAGAGATTCCTTGCGCAGAGTTTTGACAATGAAGGCAAAATGCAGCAGTTGGGACAAAGCATTGAATCCGCCGGGGCTCAAGCTTCTCTCAACGCTACAACCGTCGCATACAGCTCTTTCGACAAAGGCGTACAACCACTCCATCACAGTCGTTAGAGACAAGAATCGCTTCTTGCCCCTGTCCAACATCCTGGAACCAGATGAAGAGCTCCTTCTACTTACCCCTCTCGTCAAGCCTCTGCCGGCTTCTGCAGCTTCAGTTGCGTTATCGGAGTCGGTATCAGCAGGCTCGCCCGAGCCAGCCGTGTGGGAGCGGAGCGCCTCCGTGATGAGCGGCGAGCGCGTCTTCCGGGAGCTTGGGAGATCCCTCGCCCGACAGCGCAACGGACGGGTCTTGCATACGTCCTACACCGCGAACGGTGTTCGGCCAGTTCACGAAAACCTCATCAGTCGAGCCAGTGCTGTGATAATCCTTACAGCCGATGCTAATCGCAACCTGTATCAGCACGGCTTCACGAAGCACGTTTCCATGATCTGCAACATGCAGTTCACAGCGGGCGGAGAGAGAAGGGAGAAGCCTCTCATCGTCGTTGCCGTCAGCTCGCCCTACGATTTTGCTCTAGACTCGACTATTGGCACCTACGTGTGCACTTACGATTTCACGGAGACCGCTCTCAACTCTCTGGTCAATGTTCTCTACGGCGAGCACACGCCGGCAGGATCCTTGCCAGGCACCATCAGCCACAGCCAAAAGTTGCATCAATCCAAGCAGCACTGGCTGGTGGAGATTTTCAACGAGGAAAGAGACGCCAATGCCCTTGACGCGCTCATCAAAACCGTGACCGAGGGAATGCCTCCTGGTCAACGGTCAGAGCTGGCAAGCGCGACATCGAATTCGTTCCTCTTGCATCATCCGGAAGTGGTCGAGTCCCACTTTGTTGTTCGGAACAGCAGCACCCACGCCTTGTATGGTTTCTGCTCGACGTACTTTTTCAAGGCTACAGGCACGGGTGTCATTGGCGCACTCTTCGTAGATCCTTCACGACGAAAGCTCTCAATTGGCCATTCGTTGCATAACCGGGCCATCCGCACCCTTCTTCAACGCGACGGCATCAAGCGCTTCCAGCTCGGCTCGCGACTGCCGAGCATGTTCTTGGGGATTCCCACGGGGCACGGCGCAGAGCGCAAGCGGCTTCGCTCATGGTTTGCAAACATGGGCTGGAACACGGCGCTGTCACGGCCGGTATGCAGCATGATCGCGCGCAATTTGTCAACGTGGACACCACCCGAGGGGATGGCCAAGAGCCTGGCAAGTGCGGGCGTCGAGTTTGACTTGGTGTACGGATGGGAGTACGCTGGTCCCGTGCTCGACCATATCAAGACAAGTAATCGCCAAGGCTTGGCCGAGGTGTACAAGCTCGCACTCACGGATCCCGCAGCATGCGGCATCATTCGCGCCAAGCGCCCGGAGGACGGGGCGCTGGTGGGGACGGTGGTGCTCTACAACATGCACTCGAGGCTCTCTGAGTTCGTGCCGGCAATGAAGGACGTGGGAGAGCTGACGGGCGGCATTTCGTCGCCAGTGATTTCGCCGGCGGTGGGCGAATACTCGACGCTGCTGCAGGGGCTCATTCTCCTGGGCATGCGGCAGATAAAACAGCAGCAGTGCAACGCGTGCATTCTAGATTACGTAGGTGTTCGGCCCTGGCGGGCGTGGGCACGCGGACTCGCTAACGTACGTCGCAGATGGACGGGGACGGCAGCTTTGACGGGCTATCGGCGATGGGCTTCGACGTGTTGCATAATTTTGAGGAAGTCAGCTGCGATGCGGCCACCTGGACGATGGTGCCACCGTCGTAGGGCGGACTGGGATGCTCATTCGGCAGGCGAGAGGGACGGGCAGACGGGCGTTTTGGAATACCCAGGCGCAGTTCTTGTAATTGAGGGCACAGATGCGTACAAGCAACTAGCATTGCTAGCTTTCGTGTGGCATGCGTGGTGGCGGGACCTTGCGTGGGGGTGGCACGGCGGCTACGGATGATGGGCGCCCGACAAGGACGCCGCGCGCTGGCTGATGCGGCGCGCCTAAGGCCTCGGGCGAAGGCTCTCGAAGCCTTCCCGAAGCGCGACGACGCGGCTCCCGCGAGTGGCCGGGCGCAGCGCGAGACTCGGGGCCCAGAGGCTGCAAGAGGCACCGCATGGGGGAGCTCGGTCGCACCGAACGCAGGCTTGGCTGGCACAGCGCGGGCCGGCTGTCTTCCAATGTTAGCAGCTCTCACTGTCGACGTCGAAGCTAGTGCCGCCGCTAGCCTCTCAGCCCAGCATCCGCGAGACGCCCCAGCCAACACCTGCCCTCGCGCCTCCCTCGACAACCCCAGCTGCTGTTCAGCCCCATCCCGAGCAACTTCTCCACGGGCCGCCCGCCCGCAGACCAGCGCACTTCCCGCTGCGAGCGCATGCAGCCGACAACCACGCCCACCGCTCCCCACCTGGCGCCCGCCCACCTCAGCTATGGAGGGCTTCGACACCATCACCATGAATTACTTGGCGCCCTCGATGCCGCTGTCGGGCGTGACCGCCCCCGACGCGCTCCACGGCCCGCTGCTCCCGCTGGATAACCTCGACGGCCACTCCAACTTCGACCAGGAAACTTTCGCCGGGTACGCGCGCCGCTGCGAATCCCCGCCCAAGCATGCTAACCGCGCGCGCAGCAGCGAGGATGCCACCTACTCGCACCACCCTATGCACCCGGCCCAGCTCAAGCGCTACAACAGCGCCTACGACGACCCTTTCTCCGACGCTCTGAGCGCATACGATCAGCAGACCCAGCCCGATACCGCCATACCCGACGGCGACACGGTCGAGCGCGACAACAAGCTGCTGAGCTTCTCGACGCCCACCTTCCCCTACACTATCCTCGACTATGCCTACCGTCGCACTTCGGCCTCGGTGAACGCACAGCTGCGCGGCATGTTCTTCCTTGCCGAATCGCCCTGGGCCTCGGCTGGCGAGAACGCCGCACCGCCCACCGAGCTGACCTGCTATCGCCGGAACCTCTTCCAGATCACCGGCACCATCACTCTCCCTCGCGCCCTGCAGTACATCATGACCGACCAGGGTGAGCAGATTCCGGTGCTGGCGCAAGAATTGACTATATCCGCCACCGAGTCAGTCGAGGGGAACCCGGTGAAGATCATCTCAGTGCCGTGGAAGACCCCGGCCAGCAGCACGCAGGTTGTCGAGGACAAGACAGAAAAGGAGCCGCCGTCGATCCCGCTGGATCTTTCGAACGGGCAGGAGCTGGACTCGGAGTATGTGAACTTCCCGATTGCTTGGAAGCGGCTGCAGTTCAGGATCGCCACGGCGAACAATGGACGGCGGAAGGAGCTTCAGCAGCACTTCGTAGTCAGATTAAAAGTCATGGCCACTCTTTCGAACGGTATGAGAGTGTCCATCTGCGAGGTGCAGTCAGGTGCCATCATTGTCCGTGGCCGGAGTCCCCGAAATTTCCAATCTCGGAAAGACTTTCCAATTGGTAACAGCACCGCTGCTCGCAAATCGCACGCAACGCCCGCTCAACCAACCCGGACTCCGACCGGAACAGACTCCGGTCAGAACCACCATGGCCACAAACGTGAACATTCCACGGCCACAACCGTCGAAATCCCCCAGATGCCCTTCCAGTTCGATCCTAACGACACGCTTGTCTCTCCTGACTTCTTCGAGTGGAAAATCCCCACGAGCCAAACCGGAGCTATGACCGCCGTTCCACCAGCACCGGCTTCTTACAGCATCCCCCCTGTCCCGGCCTATCCTCAGTCAAGTCCGGACTTGGCGCGCCACAACTCACAGCCACGGCCAGCATTGTCACAGCCCATTAGCCTGTCTTTGACCGAGGATGAATCCAAGAAACCCGAATCACCGTCTGAAACTAGCAAGAAGCTGCCGAAGCTGACACAGCCTCCTGCTCGTGCACCATCTTTCTCGATCAACTTGATTAGCAGTCCGGACGAGAGCGCCGATCTACTGTACGAATATTTCCCGCTTGGTCTAGACGATTGGATGCCACCCGTGGACGCCGTTTACAGACCACACGTCGTTCACCACACAAACCTGCCACAAGACCCCAAGGCCGTAGCCGTAAGGAACCGGTCGAAACGTTACTTCTCTGAGTCTTCGCCATAACATGGGGAGTGGTCCGTACGTGTATGATCAGGCGCCAAGACCGAGGAGCAATTTAAGGAAGCCGCGGCAGCCGCCGCTCTGCAGAATGCAGCGCAACGCAAGCACATCACGAATCATCGCGCGATTACGAACATCGTTAACATTTTTGTTTCTTTTCTGATACCCAGTTGAGTTCATACCGTGGAAGGCCGAGCACGGACAAGAACGGAGCTATCAGGTCAAGCTTGTCGGGGTAACCGGCTTTGAGAAAGACGAAAGAAGAAGAAGAGGTAGGGTCTTGGTCTTGAAGCGGAGAGGAGCGGTTCTTGATGAACATCAATCTTGTGTGGTAAGTCTGGCCCACAGGCTGGAATTTGCGCATGAACACTTATCGACATACTTGGACGGTCATTTTCATTCCGGAGCTTCAATTTGTTGGATATGGAATGTTCCTGAGTGATCCCTCTAAACCGGGGACATTGGGAAACGAAGGAAATATCTTGTCACAGAGTCTCGAACCAACAGCGTAATCGGGATTGATTGATCTTTTGCTTTCACGAAAGCGATCTCTTTGCCATATTTTCTCTTACGGTGTCTGTGTAGCCGGAGGCTATTTTGTTCGACGTTGAAGATACCTTTTTCTTGCCTTCTGAGCGTGGTCAAATGTACGGCTGGCTGGTCATTGCCACAGATTATTATACTATCGATTTTTGTTTCTTCTAATCACTGCTCGCAATAAGCCTAGTGCGAAAGTCAGAAGAATTTCGGAACCAAGCATACCTGGCACCCACGATCAGACGAAAGGGCATTTTACGAGATGCCATTGTATCTTGCTCCAGTGAAAATTGACAGCAGGATGTGCCTAATAGAGGGAAAATAAACAACTGGGGACAAGTGGGGCCTTGGTATGCGCCGGTTCGTGCCGTGCCGCGGTTATAGCCTTGCTTTCCTTTCTAGTTTGATATTGATGTACCCTTGTCCCGCTATCGCTGCATGTGCTCGAGCAACCAGCGAATCGGAGGGGCAGTTGTTAGATTCGGCGTTTAGATCAGAGATCGATCGACGGGCGCCCCCTCCCCCGCCCTACTAAACTCTCGCACGGGATCAAGCGCTAGGGGGGAAGACCGAAAAAAAAAGAGGGGTGAGGGGCTAGAACAACGTTTATTTTCTTGTGTGCAGGTCTTGTTCGGTACGATGTCCTAAGTTCACACCCTTTCGTTAGTGCGGTCGTTTCTACTTTTCCTCGCCTGCATGTGAGTCGATGGTTGCTGTTACTGTGACTCGTTTCCTCCAAGGCCTTTTCGTACCAGAGCCAGAAATGGTGTGATGCCAAGCGTTGGGACCCTGGAGGCGTGCATCGTCGTCGGGTGAGCTCGTAGCGCTCTCTCACCACGAGTCCTTTTCTCCGCGATCTGCAATGGGCAATTCGCCGAAGAGGCGTTCGGAGCGAGGGCGAGAGCATGGGGTGATGTGGGGGGTGATGTGGAGGGTTGATGTTCGTGCATGCGTGCGCTTTCCGTTTGCGCGGCTTGAGCTGGCGCTGCAGTGTGATTAACGCCGTGCTACGACTCCCGTGGTTGCTGTACAAGCATTATTGGCTAGCAGCCAATCGCCGTGCTACAAGGTGCGGCATACAACTGGATGCGGCTGGGGGTGTTCATGTGAATATCGCAAAACGTGGATGTCTTTGCCAAGTCTCCAATCGATGCTGATGGTAGGGCCAGAGAGCCTCGCTCATGCGGTATTTCTATATGTTTACCAATTATCATCTATTTACTATTATATGCAATGTAGAAAGCAAATATGCAATAATAGACACGAAAATGTCCCGCTCCCTCGGGGTATGAAAAAGGAAATCAGCTAGGCTGAGAGATGAGGGGACAATCATCCAAATATGAATGCCAGAAAAAAAAAGAGGAAAAGCGTAAGTTTCCACTTTTCGGATCCATCCAACGTGCCCCAATAAGGCAACTTCCAAGGATGGAATGGCGAAAGGAATCCGATATATGCGCCCGATGCACCCACGCAATGCAACGTCGTCGGAGACGAAAGCAGACGAAACGCCAGAGGTTCTTCTTTTGCTGACAGATCTAATGCCGCCATCACCGCCATCTGCGGCTGTTGCGCTAGCGCGGTTAATCCATACATCAGCCAGGGCCTATGGTATGAAATGCGTTACCGATGATGCGATGCGCTATTGGCACGAAGCGTAATTTCAGCATGCATGTAAAGGCGGCACTACGGAAACGTTCATGCAAGCTGCCGGGATGGCGTTCGAGAAAGTGGCGAAAATGGGAAGCCGATAGAAGCTTTACAACGATGGCCGGATCCATCACTTCACATGCCCAGAATACGAGAAGACGAAACACCTCTTGCTGCTGCATAATCTCCTTGCTGTTCAGTGCACCAAAGGAGCTTCACACATCCGGTCAGTCCACGGACGGGAGGACCTTTCGCGTGCGACGCGAATCCGTTTCGTGGAGGTAGCACAGGGGAGGGGGAGGGCTGGTCCTGCAGAACGGTGTCGCAGTAAACCCGGTCTGTGGATGCATGCCCCGCGCCAGTCCAAACAGCCAAGCCGACGCGATGACGTCTGCCTGCACAGTTTGTGTCTCCTGGCCTGCTGCTTGGCGGATCTGCTCTTGTCTCAGGCTGGTACCAAGACGCCGGGTCGGTGCAAATCTCGACTACAACCAAAAATGTGCTTCTGGAGATAGGAGGCGAGAGGCTCAATTACGAGTGGTGGTCCTCCAGGCAGCACACTGCAACAGCAGCACCGTAGATTGAAGACTCCACGGCCATTTCCAGATCCACCGCGCCGGAGGATGCACCGGAAAGACTCGTGAGGTCGTTGATGAAATCTTGAGCGGTCTTCCTGAACGAGGGGTACTTCTCGATGACAGAACCGTTGCAGCTAATGGTAATGTGGCCAGCTTCGGCGGCGGAGAGACCCTCGGATTTGTTACGCAGAGACCACAAGGCGTGGATGCCAGTTGCAAGGTAGGCTGCAGCGCGACGAGAGACGAGTTGGCAGACCTGGCGGACGTAGTATATGTCGGTGTAGGTGGGGGGCGTAGTCAGGGGGTGATGTGCCTGGAGAACAGTGCAGGCCTTGGACAGAGTCGGAGTGTTGTCGCTTGGAGCAAGTCAGCACCGAATCGAGGAAGGAGGTGGAGCCCGAGTCAACTCACTCTTCAATTACCGCCATGATGCCAGTGTCGAAGCTGTAGCGCTCCATGAAACGCTCAGGGACCTCGCCGCCAAACAGGCCGGCGGTTTGGATTGCCTCAAGCAGGACAAGACGGACAATCTCTCCAAGATAGCGACCGCTGATCAGGTGCTCGTAGGGCTGGAAGTCGGGTCTTTCGTGGTTCTTGTTGAGAGACTCATCCCAGCGGCTGAGGGGGAGGATGTTCTTGCCGAACATGCTGAGCTCGGTGTTGACAAGCACGCGCTCGGCCTGGTCGTGCCATTCCTGCGGTCTGGTGCCAAACTTCTGGCGCGACAGGGCAGTGACGGGCAAATGGACAGATGCGTTGAAGCCGGTGCCCAGGATCAGGGCCAGGCGAGTGGTGTCGTCGCGGTAGGCACGCGACAGGAGAGTTGCTGACGAGTCGTTCACGATGGCATCCAGGCGGACGTCGAGACCCTGTCCAAGTGTCAGCTTCAGCGAGAGGCGGCGGCAGGGGCATCGTCCATACCCTTCGCTGGCAGGCCTGCATGATCAGATCGCCAAGGTCCTTCCTGTGCACGCCGTTGGTGGCACGGAAGCCCTTGCCCATGTCCAGCAGAATGCCGGTGCGGATCGAGGTTTGTCTGCGGGAGGGCAGTCAGCGGGGTGCGGGCGATGGACACGAGGCCCAACTCACTCAACGGGGAAAGACCACGACAGGCCCATTGGCAGCGTGTCCGGGCCCAGCTTCGCGCTCACGTCGGGATCTGCGAGCATGTGTGCGATGCGCTCGGCCATCCAGTCGAAGAAGGCGCCGCCCTCGAGGGCGCGCACCGAGTCGTTGATGGTGAAGAGACACATCTTGGCGATTTGCATGCAGTTGGCGCCGCTCTCCTTGCCGCTCAGCTCGACCAGAGCAGCGCGGAAGGTGGAGCCGCCGACGTCCAGAGCCAGGTAGGTGCCGCGCTCGAAGCCGGTGGGCAGCGTGTGGTTGTAGGAGGGCAGCATGCACATGTCGCTGTGGTGCAGCTTCTTCTGGAAGTCGGCCTGCAGGCGGGCAGACATGGCCAGCAGTCTGTCCGGGTGCAGCGGGGCCTCAAACTGGCGCTGGACATCGCGCAGGAAGTCGTCCATGGTCAGGTCGCAGGCGCGGACGACATTGTGCAGGCCATGCTTGGAGGGCGGCGGGCTGCAGACGGTGTGGACCAGCGAGGGAAGCATGTCAACAGCGGCCAGGAGAGAAGACCAGAGGTCAAACATAGAGACGGTGGCGGTGCAGGCAGAGGAGGGCAGACGAAGGAAACCAGGGCGCCGCGGCGTTAGTCTAAGTAGGCGGCGCAACTCGTGTTGGCAGCAAGGACTCGAATGGCCCGATGTCGCATATGCATATAGTAGGGGAGGAAGGTGGCATCGTCTAGAGGCTCTGGGAGCCAAGCAAGGGTGGCTGCCGGGCGCGGTGGAGCTGCGGCGCGCGAGCGCAGAGCACGGCGGGCGCGCTCTGCTTGTCGCAAGACAGCCTTTTGCTGAGGATGGATGATACCAGACGTTGCAACATGGCTATGCCGCAACGGAGAGCCGAGCGCCCCAGCAGCCCCGCCGCCCAATCGCCGCCCGCAGCGCCTGCCCTGTTCCCGCCGCGTCATTCCCGCGCAGGAGGCGACTCTCGCGGCCTGGTCCCCCAGCCGCGATCCACGTGCGCCTCCCGGCGCTACTGCTGCGCGACCCGCCATCTGCGCTGACGCCAGCGGCTCGAAGCCCGCCCCGGCCGCCAAGCCGGCGCCCGTTTCAGCGTCCCAACCCTCCGCCTCACCACCGCGCCCAGCGTCCCCGACGAACACACCCGCCCTGCGTGCGACCGCGCCGCTCCTGCAATATCCCGGCTGCCGCCGCCCAAACGAGCTACCGCAAACCCTAGCGGAGCAGCTTCCGCCACGCCGCCGGCTATTGTCCTGGTCACGCGAAGCGCCAGTCGGCCCTGCAGACCAAAGCTTGGTATCGCGGCCCGCCTTATCACGATTGCGGAGAAGCTGCCCGCCGGCGTTACACCTCAGAAAAGTGCAACCCCACCCAGCAATTCGCGAAATCGCAATTTTGCTGCTCCGCCCAACGCGTACGCGATCCACTCCTACCAACGGAGAGCAGCCGAGCGCCGCCTTGTGTTACATGGCTTCCATCTCGGCTGCTGACGAGAGAATTCAAACTCGGCCTGGCGTGACCGCAAAGCAAATCCCGCCGTGGAACCATCTCACCGAACCTGGACTTCCCTTCGCCCTCGCAGCTGCTGAGCGTTGAAGAAAGCCACGGCTTGCTCCGTTGTTTCGTCTTGCCACTACTTCCAGAAGCACGGAATCGGAACCCTTGGTTGGCCTTGCCGCACCAGCGTTGTTTCGCCTGCTCTGTGATTGGGCCCCGCCCGCCCTATCCCTCACAGAAGCCGAGGCATCCTAAAACGACGTGGATGACTTTCTTTCGCCCGCCGTCCGCTGCTACACCACGCTCTCCCTGGGCCATGGCTTCGTGCTTGCATGAATGCCGGGAAACGCCGTGCTTACCAGCCGTCCTCATCCTCCCCAATTGTCCTCTCGCCCGCCCTGCTCCCTCACATATTGCGAGGCTACCGGTGCAATAAAGGGCGCCGAGTTGCCCAGGAATGCGTCAAGCCGTTGTCCAAGTTCATGCGCTTTCTCACCGCCTCCTCGTTTGTTCGACGTTAAACGGTCACTAACACCGCACACAAGCTGGGAAGTTCCGCGTCGAAATCCCGCCATATGCGAGCTAGTAATGGCTTCGCAGCACCCTTCGCCCCTTTATTGTGGAAGCTGAATGCAGCTGCTCCAAATGAGACGGCTCGTATCTTGGTCTTTGTTCAATCATCTGCAAAGCTGCCCGTTACTGCATCTTCGAGCATGCAGAATAACCATGGTCTGCAGGAAAAACTAAGTGCTCATCCGTCTAAACGGTAAGATGAGAACCGTCATATTGGTAAGCGAACGCTATTCCTTACCACATGTCCCTTCTGCGCGTCCACGTATCGCCAAGCCGAACTGAATTTCCGTTCACTTTCCCATTGCTTTTTGCCCGGCCGTGATGCTACGTACCTTCTCTAGGGTAGCAGTAGCAGTCGCGGTAGCAGCTTCCAGGGCCGCAGACACTTCGTTGCCCTTCCCTCCCCCTCTCCCATTGGCTTCCGTTGTCGGTGCAGATGGTAAGGTGCCCTTCGTATGCCGATCAACGACGGGACATGACCCCACCACATCAATATCCTGGCTCTCGGAAGAATCTTTCAGGAACACTCTTTTGCTTCGCTTCTCCAACGTGCACACCAACGTTCCATCTCATCTCATCTCATCTCAAGGACGCAACCCTGCCTATCTTTGGAGTGGCGGCGAGTGCCGCGATGCGTATCTCGTCACCTTTCACACGAGCGAAAAGGGTCACGCATCTTACGTATCTTGCTCTCCTTGTCAGCCGTGGTAGCATTCTTACGTATCCGAGGCGCGGCTGTGGCGCAGAAATCGTCAAATGACCACTTTTCTACTAAGCGATGTCGCAACGTCTCTTTCTCAGCCTCTCCCTTCCCCCGTACAACTTTGTTGCTTCGATTCGGCTGCTCTGGCCCGGTAGCGCCAATCTTCTTTGCGGGGCCCCGGCTGTCTCGTGTCCGGGTTGCAGTTTGTGATCTCCTATTAGTGAAGATGGATAGAATGCTGAGTAAGATCAATTCGGCTGGTTACCGTATGAGGCAAGTTCTCGTATCTGACAGAAACTTTCCGGGAGGCGACACCGGCACTTGGAAGGGGCGATTTGCATTAGTTAGGCAAGTCAAACCATAGTTGTGGGTAGTAGAGGGGTGTACCATGCATGCCAACAATTAGCTCCCGATGTAAACCAGCATGGACGTCTTATACTTTCTCCAGACGTGCAGATGACATCGCTCCTGCCGCCAACGGAGGTAGTGGCAGGAGCGGTGAAGATTAGGAGTTAGCTCCGGCCGTGTTGCTGACGGCATAGCTCGAAGTAAGGGACGCGCATCGTGTGCAGTTCCAGAAGCCCACGCGAACACTCGAGAAGGTTGCGCATGAAGAGGGGAAAGTATCGGATGTCACCCCCTCCTGCTGTCCACAGTCATGATATCAAAAACGAGTAAGATTGTCCGAGACGGAGTGTCCCCTTCTTATTCGACTGCTTTTCCTGCCCTTCCCACATGCCACCAAACCATCCGTGGTATCGTAAAAATCCGCATCTCGCATCAATCATCAGCAAAAACTAAAACCACCAAACACCGCGTCACTCCCCCTCAGTGAGATGCCATATCAGCATCCATTCGGAAGGCATTAAACGTCCGGTGCACCTCTTTCGTCGGCAATGGGGCTGGCACCCCACCCAACCGACCAGCTCGTCTTTCCGTGCCCATCATGATTGCAACCAGATTTCCTTCAAAGCCCGCAGATCTACCCATCCACTCCGTCTCCACTAAAACATTAAAAAAAGATACTCAAAGAGAGCCAGAGGCTAACGGCGAGAAAATGAAAAGAAGAAGCAAAGCACCTTTACGCTCTACCGCAAACCCGCATTCATTTCTTCGTCTCCTCCTCGAACGCAGTGGTGCCAACGGGGGCAACGTCGGTCAGGCTGTTGTCGGTGAACTTAAGATCCTCTTCGATGGAGACGTGGTCCTTGATCTTGATGAGGATGACGGGCAGAGCAATGATCAGCGAGCCAGCCAGCAGGGCCCAGCAAGAGGCGAACAGGTTCATGAACGGCAGCTTCTCCAGGTCGAGCGCCCAGATGACGACGGCACCAGCCGACTGAATGCCCTTGTAGAAGCCGGCAAAGTTGGCGAGTTTTCGGCCGTTGTTGGTCATGGCGCCCATGAGCCTGTGAGTTCGAGAAATGTCAGTGATAAGTGTGCAATGGGAGAGGAGGGGAAAGTCTAGGCGTACCAGTAGACGGCGGTTTGCCAAGCTGCATCGTAGAAGCCGTAGAACATGTACAAAAACATGGGGCCGATGTATCCATCGTGGGCCCAGTCCTTGACGTGGAAATCGTCGGATGCGGCTTCGGCGCGGGTGTAGGTCTTCTGGAAAGCGTAACCGCCGCCCCAGATGGCCATGGTAAGGACGAAGAGGGCAACCCAGACGGCCTTGGCGCGGGTGGTGCGGCGGAAGCGTTCGAGGTCGAGAGCGTAGCCGAAGATGAAGGCGCCGACAATCTGCATGATGTAGTACAGAGTGTTGTTGAGGGCACGGGTGCGCAGGTTGAAATAGGCGGCATTGATGTCGTTGAACTGGTAAGTGTAGAACCAGTTCGAGGCCCAGAACATGGGGAAGAGGGTGATGATGTAGGGGTCGGAGACGAATGTTTCGCCGAGACCAATCAGCTCCGTCTTCCAGCTGGGATTCTTCATCAGGATGATGTGCGAGCCATCCTCACGGATGACGCTCTTGGCGGAGACGAGGGTGAAGGCGAGGGCTGCGCCGATCAGAGTCAGGACCAGGAACCCAATGTAGGTGCCGTCGCTAACAGTAGCGGCTTCGGTGTTGTGAATGTTCTGGCCAAGGGGAATCTGTGAGGTGGGCCGAAAGTGGTTAGCAAGGGATGGCTAGAAGACTTCTCGAAGACGATCCGGGGGAGCGGTTAAGGCGTACCAAGCTTCCAATGACAGCTCCCAGGTTGAAGATCATCCAGAACCACGAGATGTAGCGGCCCTTGGAGGCCTCGGGCGGATAGGACATCATAATGGCACCTTGGGCGCACCAGAGCAGGCCGGCGCACACACCAAGGAAGGCGCCGGCGAAGATGGTGAAGCCATAGTTCTGGGTGTGCGAGAAGCTGAGGAAGGAGGCGACGTAGATGCTGTAGCCCAGGCCACCGAAGCCCAGGGCGAATTTGACACCGAGCGTGTTGGCGATGGTGCCGGCAAAGAAGCCGACGACGGCGAAGGTCGAGTACAGGGCGATGTTGGCCTTGTTGGCGGCCTCAGTGTCGACCTGGCCACCGCCGCCCATGCCGGACAAGGCATTGAACATGCCCGGGCACATGAAGCACACGAACGACACGATGCCGAGCTGCGCGGCGGGCGACGCGTAGTAGACCCTGTGGCCCAGGATGTTGAACTCGCGGTACTTCCATGATTTCTTGCGCGCGTCGGCGACGCCAGCGTCTTCGGGCGGCGGGCTGCCGGGGGCGGCGCGCTCCTCGGCGTGCGACTGCTTCTCGTTGTCGGCCATGGTGTGGATGTGGTGCGCCGGGGCCGTGTGGAGGCGAGCGGAGATAGGGGAAGTCGGGGGCGGAGACGCAACAGCAGCGCACTGGCTAGCCGGGTGGTGCCACGAGGTTTTGACGAGCGCGAGGGGAGCACGTCGCTTGCCTGGGGCACACGAGCAGCCGCGCTTTCTATATATTGCAGCTCCCGTGGCGTGGTCGTGGCCCGGCGGAGCGCTAGCGGTCCCTCTCCGCACAGCGCATTGGCGCGCCGCAAGGAGCAGGCGGGAGATAGCAGCCGCGGCACGAGCAGCCAGGTAACGATAAGCCGCGCAAAGGAAGGCGCTGGGGAGGCTCGCGCCGCCACGAGCAGCTGTCGCGGGGTGCCGTGGCTAGGCGCGCTGGCTATCGGCTGCTGGCCGCCAGAGCCGGCGCTGCCAGTTGCAACGGTCGGGCAAGCCACCAGGCAATGTAACCTCCAGCGCCGTCCCCGCCAAAAGCTGCCGCCCGCGATAACAGTGTCGCAGAGGGCCAGCTGCGACCCTGGCTGACTCGCCCTGCTATCGCCGCCGGGCACCCGCGCCTGGCCTGCTCTGCCCTACGACCCCCGGTCTGCGTTGCGTGGTATGACGGCGCGCCGGTGGAACCAGACGATTCGCACCGCCCAGAAGACCGCACGGGAGAGCGAGTGTGGTAGCACTATGACGCTGCACCGAATCCCCGACAACACCGGCCCTCGCGCCCAATGAGGCGCCGCGATTCCGGCACACTTTCGCCGAAGGCGGCCATGCTGCCGCTGAGATCCAGTGGCAACGCCGTCAAAGACAGATGCTACCAGACAACGTAAAAAGCCTCTGGCTGCCCCAGGGTCAGCGACGCCTGCACAGTCTGCCGCTCCCGCCCAAAAGCCCCCAGACACACGACTGCCATTTTCGGCCAGCCTATACGCCTCGGATCCTTCGCCGCCATGTAAGGCCCTCGTCGCCCGAGCGGTGAGGCTTAGCGCTGACCAACCACGTCTAGGAGGTTGATCGTTCGTGACGACGCCCACGCTGCGTCCAAGTATATAGCAGACTACATTGTCGGTACGTCCGTGTCTCTCCACCGTTCGTATCTAATATTAGAATTGACCGTTTGCCCCAGAGCGCATCCGCGCCTTCGAGCCAACGCCCGAGAAGCCCTTCGTGCTGGGCCTGCCCACCGGCAGCAGCCCCGAAATCATCTACAAACTGCTGGTGCAGAAATTCAAGAATGGCGACGTCTCGTTCCGGAACGTTGTCACGTTCAACATGGTACGACCCGGCCCTTGCCCTTTTCCGCAACGCTATAAATATTTCGTATTCCCTATTACGTGCAGATGCTAGCGGCCCGCCCACCTGGGCCAATGAGGGAGCTTGGTCGCACGTCGAGTTTGCTTTGCACCACGTCCCCTGTGGACAAAGGGTTTGCTAACGCCCTGGCCAGGACGAGTACGTCGGCATCCCGCGCGAGCACCCCGAGTCGTACCACAGCTTCATGTACAAGCACTTCTTCTCGCATGTCGACCTGGACCCGGCCAACATCAACATTCTGAACGGCAACGCCCCCGATCTGGAGGCCGAATGCCTGGCCTACGAGGAGAAGATCAAGGCCGCCGGCGGCATTGAGCTGTTCCTGGGCGGCATCGGCGCCGACGGCCACATCGCCTTCAACGAGCCCGGCTCCAGCCTGCAGTCGCGCACCCGCGTCAAGACGCTGGCCTACGACACCATCCTCGCTAACTCGCGCTTCTTCGGCAACGACGTCTCGCAGGTGCCCGCCATGGCCCTGACCGTCGGCGTCGGCACCGTGCTGGACGCCCGCGAGGTCGTCATCATCATCACGGGCGCCCACAAGGCCCTGGCGCTGCAGAAGTGCGTCGAGGAGGGCGTCAACCACATGTGGACCCTGTCGGCCCTGCAGCAGCACCAGCACCCCATGCTCGTCGTCGACGAGGACGCCACGCTGGAGCTCAAGGTCAAGACGGTGCGCTACTTCAAGTCCATCGAGAAGGTCGCCCGCCGCCTCGGCTTCGAGCAGATGCTGCCCTCCGAGGCCCGCATCTCCGCCAAGCGCAGCACCATCCGCGAGGGTCTCAACAGCCCGCTCTCGCCCAACGCCGTCAAGCCCCCGACCTTCCAGGTCCCGCTGCTGGTCCCCAACCCCAACCCCCAGAGCATCAGCCGCACCCCCACCCCCGAGCCCGTGCTTGAGAGCATGGCCAGCCGCATCTCCCCCGTCGAGCCTTCCGTCGACAGCCTGAACATTCCCGATGACGTGCCTCTGCAGCGCATGGGTGCCCGCGTCGCCCCGCTGGCTGGTTGAAGTAATGCCAACCGCAACAACCATTCATGCTTCCCCTTCGCATCTTGTTCTCCACCAGAGCTTATCAGATTGCCAGGCGTTTTCACTTTCTAAGCGAACAATCTTTGGGCGTTTTGGAAGAGGAGTTCACATGAGTGCAACTCCCACCTAGATTCACTTCTTTTTCAAGTCCATCGTTAGCGACGATAACCTTGCTTTTTATAACGCAGTTATGACCACCGACTAGCGCTCGCTTGTAGATGTATATCAAACCAGAATATCCGCAAGGTTGAATGTAAAACAGGGACGTACGACACGTGCGTCGTGCCATCTAGAAGGGGATGTTTAGACCAAAAGCCTAGACTATTTAGACTTGTATGTATGTACGTATCAATGTAGATATAGTGTTGTTGTATGTCGTACCATTATTTCGTCCTTTCTTTCTCATGATGTTCGTAATCTGCGTGCGTCTTTTCCGCGAGTGCACGATATCTTGTCCTACTGTTCGAACAAGGCGAATGTCAGGGCGACTCCTGTCCATCCCAACACCGGATCTACTCTCCATGGGTCGGTTCGGACGGAAATGGCCTGTTAGATTCCAAGACCTTCGACTTCGAGACTAATAATAACATGCGTGTCCGGACATGGTCAGGCTGTCATCAACACCATCGCAAGAAGAAATTGCTTCCTGGCTTTCCATCGTCGAATTGGAGCTCGCCTCACCGAAGAACATGTTCAGAAGAAATTGCTCACATCAAATCATACGATTGGATGCAGGGGCCGAGAGATCAGGGGCCCTGCGTAAAGATAGCATTATATTCGTAAGGAATGACTCGTCGAAGTGAAGTCGCAAAGCAAGGATGCGACCTGAAAAAGGCAGCCCGAAAACCGCATCATATTCTGACGTCATTCACCAACCTGAGGTACCTGAAATTAATTACCTCCCTTTGGCGTAACATCATGAAACCAGGAGTCTAGGCATGCACCTAGCACGAACCCTCCGAACCACCGATCTGACTGGCCTCGCAGCCATCCGGATAGAAGAAAGAAGCAACACTGTTACCACGTTAATACTTGACTCTTCATTATCATCAGGGACGAGGACAAAACTTACGCAATGATCACGTAGGCAGCAATGAGCAGTGCGCCCTCGAGGTAATTGCTGCGCCCGTCCAGAATAAGAAAGTTGATGACGAATGCCGTGACAAAGAGGGAGACTGTCTCGAAAATATTGAAGTAGAGGGACATCTCTTTGCCCATGATCCAGCCGAGAATGACGATGAAGGGAGTGACGAAGATTGCGATCTGAATGCTACTGCCAACGGCAACACCGATAGCAAGGTCCATCTTGTTCTTCGCAGCTACAGTGACTGCAGTAACGTGCTCGGCAGCGTTTCCGACGATGGGGAGAATGATGAGACCGATGAAGGCCTGGCTGATACCGGTTCTGTCGACCAATGGCTCGATGGCATCACTCATGAAGTCCGCACAAACAGCGACCAAACCGGTGCTGATAAGCAACATCATGACGGCCGAAGTGCGAGACATCACGTGTTTTACGGGCTCTTCGACTTGTTCCTGCTGGGAAGTCGTGTGTCCAGGGTAAATTGCCATGGGAGGTATGGAACGGCGTGCTGAACTGTTCGAAGTCCCGTTGAGGCGGTCGGGCAAAGAAGCGGTACGGCGCAGACCGCGACCAGTCGCCATGCCAGGACCAGCGGTAGGTGGTGGAGTGACAAAGACGTTGTTCTGGAGGAACCCTGGCATGGACGGGAGCATTGCAGGACGAGTGGAAAGCTGGCGAAAGTTAAAGGGACGCTTGGAAGAGTTTGGCGACGCAGGATCGGTGGGTTCAGGCACCGGGTCTTCCGCAAACCCAACGCGACGAGAATTCTTTTCGGTTGGGGCTGCCTTCGACGACTCGGGGCCGACCTTCTTTTCGTTCGCGTCTCCCTCGGGCTCGGTGGCATTGGCATGCTTTCTGTGCTTCTTCCTGTGCTTCTTCCGGGTTTTGTCGGCTGATGCAGAAACGGAAGATCCAGCCTCAAAATCACGAACACGGGAACCACCAGTACGCACTGCAGCATCATCCGTATCGGCTTCGTCTCCGCTCAGAATGGCACCGAGGACCGATCCACGCCTGGACAAGCTACCTTCTTGACCGCCAGCCTGATTGCCGAAATAGGCTCGGTGGTTCTCGACCGACGGAGTGCTCATAACCGAGGGGAGTGACGGGGTCTCCTTCGTGGAGCTTGTGCTAGACTTGCGACGCTTGCGATGTCTGAAAGCTCGCTTGATCTTCTTGGCCGTAGTGTTGGATCCCGACGAGCTGTCGGTGTCGGAGCTACTGGAGTCGCTAGACGAATCCGATGAGCTGGACGAGTTGAGCATGTCGGCCAAGACACCCGGGTGGGACTCTTCATCGATGATGTGCTGTGGCGTGCTTTCATAGAGGTAGGCATGGGATTTGAGCTGGAACAGGAGATAGAGCACGTATACGAGGAGTAGGACCTGGTCATCCATTAGACCAAGCACCAGGAGGCACAAGCGATTGTCACACTTACCACGCTGGTTCCGCGACTGACTTGAAGAGTCTTGTCGTCGGCCGTGCTGTAGCTGGAGAAGGAAGCATGAAAGGCGGTCTGCACGAATGTTAGCAGGGCGTCGCGGCGTGGTTTGAGGCTGGGGTGGCTTACGGGCAACAGCAGGCTCATGACAGCCAAGCTGAGCAGACAAGCACTCATCTGAGTTACCGTGCTGTTGTAGACCTGGAGCGTGCATTAGCTCCATGCAGGATATCTCACTAGTGCGTCACAGCTTACCTGCTCTTGGAAGCGCAAGCCACCGAGGAGGAAAGCCATGCCAAGGATAAGAAGCAAGTTGGCAAGGATCGAGCCAAGCAGCGATGCTTGGACGACACGGATTTCATTCTTGGCAAGCAGGATAATGAACAGGATCAACTCGACAGCATTGCCGAAGGAGACGTTGAGCAGAGCTCCTAGCGTGTCTCCGAGTCTCGAAGCGACGCTCTCGGTGGCGTGGCTGAGGAGACCGGCAAGCGGAATGATGGCTATGGCGTTCATGGAGAAGATGAGCTCTTCGGACATGCCGGCCGGCTTACTAGCAATGCCTATGGGGACGAAGACCAGCAATACGTTGACCCAGCTGTAGCACAGGGCATCTTTGGTGTGCTGGAAGAAGCGGATAACGGCATTTTTGGTGCGAGTGGGGAAGGGCGGTTTCTCGCCGGAGTCTAGGGCGGGAGGCGGAGCTCCATCAAGCTGGGTATTGCCGGGAGGCGGAGCAGGCGATGCAGATGCGCTGTCGGCGACATTGCTGGCGGCTGGCGGGCTGCCAGTGCTCGGAGGAGTGTGGGGAGGCTTCTCGGAAGTTGTTGAGGCAGCAGACGGGACAGTCCCATTGCTGGACTGATTGCTCAGTGGAAGAATAGACCGGCGGACGTCTCTGGGTTGGCGATTCGAGGCATGTGCTTTCGCCCACGAGTTTATACGGTCTGAGAAGCGATTAGAGGGATCTCCCATCGAGGTGTGGTTCGCAGAGAGCGAAGAGTGACGAGTGTGGAATGAGAGCCTCGGGTGGGCGCGGTGCTAAATAAGCACGATAAGGCGGGACAAGACGCCAGGAGCTTCCGAACGAGCCGCTAAGCGCGGACGGCAGCGTGGCCAAGAGGGCTTGCTCCACGTTGGCGCGCTGGGGTACGGGTAGGGTACACTTACGCATCTCCGGGGGCTGGCCACTCAGAGGGCAGTGTGTGGCGCACGTCGACCAGACTTGCGAAATGATGAGGACGACGGGAAACACAGCGCGGCGCAGCGCCGAAGATAAGTTGGCCGCGGCGCTTCTTTGCTCGTAGCTGCCGTTTGCCGCGATCCTGCCCTGGCAGTTGGGCAACAGCCCCTTTGCTCTAAGGGCCGCGCGCCGCGCGCTGACGAGTGCCAAGCCCGCTGGCGGTGGCGCAAACTGTGGCTGATGCCAGGAGGCGGCCAATCGCCGCCGCCCTGCAACTCCGGAACACTTCCTCGTCCAGCACGCAACAACGCACCATGGCGCCTACGCGAGCACCCGGTTCCACCTGCGCTGCCACAACCGACCGTGACTCCGGCGCCTGTCCGCAGACGAGCACCGCTTGGCGCACTCGACAGGTGCTGTGCCGCGGTCCGCGTGCTGCCCGCCGCCACGCGGACAGCCTCACTCGTCCCGCACGGGCGACGAAGCCAAACTCCACTCGTGCTTGGCAGGTGAGCCAGAACGCGCCTGGAAGCGTGCTTGGACCAGCCCTGATGACTCTTCCAAGGCCTCCAATGAGCTTACTGCGCTTGGCTGGCCGACGCTTGCGCCAAATGGCTACAATTCCTACCTTCTCGCGAGCCGCCCATGTCTTGCGTGTGCCGACTTCCGAGGAACACCAGCTGTGCTATTGCTCATCTCAGGGGCTGAAGACGGGTCTGTCGTGGAGCAAATGGCATCAGCAGTCCTCACCGCATGCAAGCTACGTCTATCGCCATTCGGAGCCGGCGCAGTGGGCTAATGCTTGATCGTCATACCACGTACACGGTGCCAGAGTAAGCGTCGCGACAATGCGCTAGTCTCCCCGCCTAGAAAATGGCCCCGATGTCTGCGATGCTTCCGAGCAGACAATATGCCACAACAATGTGATCGGCGCGCGCCATTGTTGCGCCGCTGCTCCTCAAGCTTTGCTGCTTCCGCACCACCCATCCCTGCCGCGACAACGGCAAAGCTTGGCTGACCTGGGATGATGTTTGTTTGCTTGTGGTTGGAACATGTTGGGAAACTTGGAGCTCTCGCTCAGACGTGATTGACAGCACTAGTGTGGTACAATCACGCCAGTCCCAAAGCTTCAAGTGTCCTTTTGCGGTAACCCCCTAACCGTGGGGAGACAGCTATCGTTCAGCGCCGAGACGGAATTGACCACGTGGGCTATAGCACAGACCGACAAGACTGGACTCAATACTGGATGCTGATCCATATTGTGTGCTTTACAAGCTATCTGATCCCCATGAGCGGCACCGAAGCACCTGAGGCTTGCTCGGCGCAGTAAGTCTCTCTCGCGAACCTTTCCTCCCCGCTACAAGCTCATTCTCACCATCACATGTGGTGATTCCTCATAGAAACTGCAGTTAGGTTTACCTATATTGACCACATATGTATCTATTCAACACGTACGGATTCAACGCTACAACAAATATCAGGAAGCGTTCAGGCCTCGTAAATTAATGCGTTACGTCACTCCCAAGTCCTTTTGAAACGAAAGCATATTTGTAGCAGCTGCATTTCTTTGAGCGCAAATTCTGCTCCTCGAGGGGTTTGTGATCAGAGAGCATCAAATGCTTCAACTGCATCACGAGTGAGTTCCACACTTCGGTATCGCACACGTACTTTCGTTCGTGTTTCACAAGACTGAAACAATCTCTGTTTCCCTTACGGTATGCAATTCGCTTTAGCAGACCGGGCATGTTTTCGCAGAGGTTTGGGGAAGCCAGAGCAGGCCCTCACCGACGGATCAGTGGCGTCTCAGACTTGCGGTTTGCGATTGGTTTATCAGAAGTCTCTAAACACACACTGCAGGGAATGACGTTGTTTTCCCTCTCCTCCAGTTACCTGCCAACCCCCATGATTGTTGCGTCACCCAAAATTTTCACATTTGCAACACAGAGGCTCCTGCCGTCACTCCCTTGCATATTTATGAATCCGGGTTCTAGGAAGGGAGGAAAGCCCCATGCATCATCTGGCGTCACCATTGCTCCGATCGTAACGAAATGGTAGGCTTAAAAATCGATGGCTCAATATTAATGTAATATGTGTCTTACCTTCCTGCTGAGACGAGTCAGCCCTTCATTAAGAAAGGCCACATAAGCGTAAAAAGAGATCAACCAGGCAGTAAGATTGATTTCTAGAAGCCTATCTCTAAGTAGGGAACTTTATTTATATTCGCTTTATTATAAAGTTAGTCATAAACCGACAAGGTAGGTATCAATACGAGTATAAGGAATTTGTTAGCATAGGCTATACCAGCTTATAGCCTGAGGTATAATACTAGCAGATTTGATACTACACAGCACGTCTTGAATGAGCGTATATGCCTGCGGAGATTCAAGTAGACTCTTCACTAGCCCGTTGTAGTTCAGGCAGCAAAGCCGGCCTCCAGATTACGTGGCATCCTCTGAACATACTGCTGTAGCAATGACGTCGCTCTTTCTTGGCTCATGCAGAATCGCATTCCTGCTGCACTATTTCTTCGGAATCCCAGTCAGAAGCAGCTCGTACAATGCAAGTAGGTCAACGCAAGATGAATGCTGTTAAAAGAACCGTAACAAGAGAACCCATACAATGCGACAGGCTGCTTGTTTTTTACTACACAGCTGAGAGAGAAACCACCAACACTATTAGGTTGGATTCTGACACAATCCTGCACATTGTCTGAAGGACATCCAACAATTCGCGCGCAACATTGACAATTTGTAAGAATTTCACACCCACCGAATACCCACTCATGTATATTTACTCATTCAGTAATAGCCCCGGGATTTAAGCCTAAAAAACGCCATAAACTCCCGTCAGTGCCCATTCTTTCGCTTGTATAGGTATCGCATAGCGCCGTCTGGCTTAGTTCCTCAGAGCCCTGAGGCGCTCGTTGAGGCCATCTTCCATCTCCTCGGTAGGACCAATCTTCGTCTTGGCAGGCGTAGCGCCCTCGAGTTCCTGGTTGAGCTCGACTCCCGCCTTGTCCGCGGCCTGCGCCATCAGACGGTCGACGTCCTCTTGTGGTGTGCCGACGGCCGTGGCCGAGGAGGTGGCGTTTTCGTAATAGCCAGTCGCGACGTCCAGGTCCTCGAACTGCGTCTCGAATTTGTCCATGACTGCGGAGATCTTTTTGCGCAAGTCAGACAGCCGTGCCCCAATAGGTCAAGTTTGGGGAAGAGGATACCTTTTCCAGGTCCATAGTCTTCATGGCCGAGTCCATGCCTTTGACCACGTTCGCCATGCTACCCGTGACCTGACGCATCGTCACCGCTGTTTGTACCCTGCTGCTGACAGCGTCGATGCGCGACGCCAAACGCAGCAGGTTGAGCTTTTCATTCTGCTTCCTTATGGCGTTCTGGGCGTAGATTTTGGCGATGTCGTTGTGGCCCTGCTTCATAGCCTGTTTGCGCCCGAGTCGGTGTGTCAGTCGTGCCAGTGTTTGCGGGCAGGTGGCGCTGCTCCGGCGGGCTGTGTAAAGGGCGCGACGCACCTTTTCGAGCTTCGTCTTCTCGGTCTGCTCATCCTTGCCAGCTTTGGCGGCTTGACGGTTGAGCTGCTTCGCGGTGAACTGCGTGCGCAGGCATTGTTAGCGCGGGGTGCCAATGCGGGGATGGGCGCGACGTGCCTTGAGGTTGAACAGCGCTTTTTCGAGGCCAGACATGGTTGCGGTCAGTCGCGGTAGGGAGCGATGGCGAGGGGATGCAAAATCACGAAGGCGTGTGCGAGCAAGAGTGGTGCGGAAGGTCTGCTGGCGGAGTCTGGAGCAGCGCCGTAGGGCAGCGCCGCGGCATCTCGCTTGCTTGAGGAACGTCATACTACCTGCGCGCTGCGGCCCGGAGCCACGCACCAGCACGTAGCGCTTATAGCTCGCTCTAACTCATGCTCAAATAAATCGTTTTCATATCATGTCAAAACTCGTCTTCTGCCCGCTTTCCCAGTCCTTCCATGCATTTCCGGCCATCCCGCTGCCTGCAACGCCAAAACGCCTATCCGCAACGCCATAGTCAAACCTCAGAGCTCTCACGCCTCGTGCGGACCCGAGTTGAACTTGTCGGTGGCGGACCGGAAGAGCTCCTGCTGCTGCCTGATCAGCTCCTCCTCGCTGAGACCACTTTGCTCGATCTTGCTCTGCTTCTTCTCGCGGTTCTGGAAACGCGGCCGTTAGCGCGCCTTGTGCTGTTGTCGGGCAAGCTCGGGGGACCCACCATCTGCTGCTTGCGCTGGTCCGCCGCGACCTGCATGATGTCGTCCACGTAGTTTCCAAAGCCGAAGTCCTCCAGCGCAGCCTTGACGTGCTCGCATGCGATCGTCTTCTTCGCTTCCTTCTCGGCGATATCGTTTGCCTCGGAGGAGATCATGGTGATGAACTCAACACAGCACTCGATCAAGAGGTCACGCGTCTCCTTGGCGAACGTGACGCCCGGGTCATTTGCGAGGATCTCGTTGATGATCTTCTGGACGGTGGCTTTGTTCCCGGTCAGCGCGTCTCGAAAGCGAGGTGAAGGCGGGGTGCTTGGGCACCCCTCCCTGGGCTTGCCCGAGGCCGCGAGCGCGGCGGGGACGGGCGGTGTAGGTGCGCGGGACCAGGGAGAAGGTTCGCATACCTTTCGGGAGCGAAAGCTCGTCGTTGCCTGTCGCCGGAGTCAGCGCGGAGTCCGTTGCTTCACTTTGCGCGACACGGCAGCCTGGTTGATTGCGACGCACCTCCAAATTCGCGGTCTGACATGGCTCGCTTGCACAAAGTCTCAGGATGGGGTTGAAGCAGAAGGCGGCACAGAGAGATGGGGTTCGCGACCAATGCTGCGCTCACAACACATGGTCGCGGTCGTTTGGCATTCTTTAAATGTTAAGAACAGAGCTGACGCTTCATCCTAGCTCGGCCGCCGCACGGACCGCGCCGGCGCCGGCAAAGCTGTGCTTCCGAGCGCTTCTCAAATGCCTGGAAACTTTTTTTTTCTCTCTTCGCTTCCATCACCAACTTTTTGAGCCGCACACCTGGCCAGCATTTCGTAGTGGTAAGTTGCCTGTCCGTCCCTCACACTCACCCGCTCCGAAGATGAACATTCGTGTCGCCCCTATCAGACCAACATTGTGGTGATTACCTGTCCTAGCCAAACGGACTTTCTGAGAAGAACCATGCACAGCTTCATTTCTATCGCGCTGGCCTGCGGACAAGTGCTAACGATCCGAAGATTTAGTGAAGCTTTCGATCATGGCATTGCCGGTGTGGGCGAAGTGCCGGTCCCCAACGCAAATGGCGCGTCGGACGGCTTAGTAGCTGCCTTATGACACCGGTTCGCGTCTGATGTGTAGGAGCGCTGTGCGATTCATGCAGGGGTACACAAGGCGTATGTCTCAGATTCAAGCTCGGCCAGAATGGGCGCACGGGATTCCTCCCACATTGCGGGACCCCAGAGCGGGCGACTGTCAGGCCGCTCCCGCATGATTCTCCAACGGGATCATCAAGCATGGCGCCACCCCGCTTGATCGTACGATCGGCTGCACAGCGACCCGCATTGTCCCAATTTGGGTGCATATCCTTGATTAGCGAGTGCGCTGCAGGTAGGTGGCCCCCGATCTCTCATCAGCCGCGTCACGCCACTCCCCAAGCGATGATCAAGAAGCAAAGAGTGCTGTCGAATCTGTGGCGATCTGATTTTAATTGATGATCCGAACGAGTCATCCACTGTCGTGGCCCTGCTGGTGCAGTGCATGCCATAGGCTAGTGTGTTGGCAGGAGCTTATTTGGACGTCGTTGGCAATGGTACGTAGATGCAGCGCCTTTCATCCTCTCCCCCATTTCCTGTGATGACAAAAGATCACATTCCATGCTAAGACGGAGGGTGTAAAAAGCCCTATGTCGAGAACGTGTCGAGCCTTTTCATCTTTCGCCTGAGATAGCACAAGTCTCTGTTCTTTTCACTGTGGCCATGCAGAAGAAAGACATTGTGGCTAACACCCTAGCTAGTTTCATGCATCTTGGAAAGCCGCCAGCTCCCCATCGTTCCAGCTGCAGAGCCGGCATCAGCACGAGGTGGGGTGAGGCAATGTAGGGGAGCACATACTTTAGGAATCGGCCGTTCAGCTCCTTTGGAGCATCGAGAACTAGACGGGCCATGACGTTGCCGGGCTGGTCAGGACGGAGCAATTTACCGTTAGATGGCAAACCAAGAAATTTTTCTGCATCCTTAGGATCCATCTGCTTGTGATGAGTGGCGCGGATGTTGTCCTGCATGGCCGTGTCAACGGTGCCAGGACGGATAGAGACGGTGGTAACGTCGGGTTCTTCAGCGGCCAAAGTCTCGGCCAAGTGGTTGAACACGGCCTTGGATGCACCGTAGACGCCCCATGCGGCATAGGAGTGCGTGGCAGCCCCCGACGAGACGAGCACAATACGGCCCTTGGAAGAGCGCAGGGCGGGCAGGGCAGCCTTGATCTACACGGGCGGTCAGAAGGGGCAATGAGCGCAGCAGGCATGGGGGCACGGTACCAGGGCAATGCCGGAGAATACATTGACATCAAAGGCAGCCCTCCATTCCTCGGGCTCGGTGTCGCAGATCTTCTTCACCGGCTCGAGCACGCCGTGGTTCACAACGAGCCCGTCCAGGCGGTTCCAGTGCTGGAGAGCGAGATCGGCGGCCTGTTTGCCGATTGAAAAGTCGGAGAGGTCTCCTGACAGGAGCTGCACCTGTTCCGGATGCTCTGCACGCAGCCGCTCGAGTGGCTCCTTGCTTCGGGCAACAACGACGAGCCTGCATTGGCGCTGCAGCAGGAAGTGGCTAATGGCGAGCCCGATGCCTGTTGAGCGCGGGCCGAGATGCGTCAGCAGACGGCGGGCCACATGCACGGGGAGAGGGCCGGCGGCGTACCCCGGGAGGCGCCGGTGACAATGATGACTTTCCCCGCGGCGGCCATGGGTGGTGGTTCGATGGCGAGGGGTGGGCGGAGGTGAAGAGGGACAGGCACCGCCGCTCGGGAGCGCGAAAAATAATGCGCGCGCCCCAAGGCCCGAGAAAGCCTCGTCCCGGGCAGACCCGCCTTTTTTTTTCCTGCCGGTGACGCTGGTGTGGATCTGCGTTAAGTGTGCGAGGGGTGCGGGCGGACGTCATGGCGATGTGGGGTTTGGCGCCTTTCACAACGCCCGTCGCTGGGACGGATCGTATGATATTCTGCTTAACTGAAGCAGCCGCACACGACGATGCCGCCTGCCCTCTTACATAAACCCCAGGCGGGCAGTCTGAACCCGCGCCTGCCCTCCACCACTCGTCCGCAGATCCGCCATCGCATTCCCTGACCAGCATGGCCAGCACCCCGACCCAGACCGTCATCCTCGGCGCAGGCATCATTGGTCTCTCCACCGCCTACTACCTCGCCCACACCCCCGATGTCGACCCTGCCTCCATCCACATAGTCGAGTCCGCCGACGAGCTGTTTTGCTCTGCCTCGGGCCTCGCCGGTGGCTTCCTCGCCGAAGATTGTGCGTGAATTTTCTTGTGTGAGCTTGCGCGACGCTGACGCTGCCCCAGGGTTTGCGCCCTCTGTTGCCCCGCTGGGCGCCCTGTCCTTCCGCCTGCACAAGGAGCTCGCCGAGAAGCACGACGGCCGGAACAAATGGGGCTACTGCCTGAGCATTGGCACCTCCCTCAGCCAGGACCCGGAGAACAGCGAAGAGGCCGTGCTTGGTAGCGGAGAGGACTGGTTGCGCAACGGCACCAGCCGCGCCAAAGCTGCCGGCGGCCAGGACCACTTCGAGAAGGGCGAGGGCCCCGCGTGGTTGGCGCTGAAGCCTGGCAGCAGCCTCGAGGTCATCAGCCAGGACGCGAGCACTGCGCAGATGTAAGTTTGGTCCCATGCTTGTTTGTTGCCCGTACTGATCTGGAGCAGCGATCCTAAGCGCCTGTGCGAGTGGTTGCTGGACCAATGCCGCGAGAGGGGCGTCCATCTCCACCACCCGGCGAAGGCTGTCGGCGTGTCGAGAGACGAGAAGGGTTTGATGAGCGCAATCCGCGTTGCCACTGAGACTGGCATGGAGGTGGAAAGTAAGAGCGAGCCCGATTTCTGCCACGGATCCCTTCAAAGATCACTAACAGTGCAAAGTCCCCTGTGCCCGCCTCGTTGTCACTGCTGGAGCCTGGACCCCAAGGGTTTTTACCACGCTGTTCCCGAAGACCAATGTCCGGATACCCATTTCGCCCCTCGCCGGCCACTCACTCCTTCTTCGCTCGCCTCGATGGACCAAGGAGCAAGAGGATCTGGGCTGCCACGCTATATTCGCCACTGACACTCTCGGCTTCTCGCCTGAACTTTTCAGCCGACTTAGCGGAGAAATCTACATCGCAGGACTCAACACCACCCAGGTTCCTTTGCCGGAGCTTGCCTCGGAGGTCAAGCCCAGGGAAGACGCCATGAAACAGCTGAAAGAGGTCGCAGCCACCATGTGCGGTCTGCCGGACAAGGACAGTGACCTCGAGATGCTTAGGGAAGGACTGGTGAGGAAATCCCGGTTGGATTTGGAGCTCCTTGGCTTACTTCTGGACAGTGTTTCCGCCCCGTGACTTCTAGTGGCAGACCGATTATTTCTCGAGTCCCCGACATGAAGCTTGGCATTCAGACTCTCGGCGGTGACAAAGGCGGCATTTTCGTGGCTGCTGGCCATGGCGCATGGGGTACGACTGTTTCGGATGTGCCTCTCTTGGGTCAACATACTAATCAGACTCCAGGAATTTCCCAATCTCTCGGCACCGGAAAAGTCATGACGGAGCTCATCCGTGGCCAACCAACCTCCGTCAACATCAAGGCGCTGGCCTTGCCCGCATAATTCTCATAATCCACAGCTTCAACACGAGCACTTGCAACCATGCAATATTCTGTGGCAACAACCGCGCATATCGTGGGTCTACGAACACGGAGAACCGCCTCCATCGAATGGATCTCGTCAATTTCTGGCTACGAGGTCTCACTAATGACACGCGAACATATAATTTCGGCGCATATGTATTAAGTATGGCTCTTTCTCCGGCTGGTTTTATTCCCCGCATAACCCCATCGAGGCAGGAATTTGCATTTGCATGACGGGAACGGCACAAATAGATAGGACGGCGTTATTGCAAAAAGTCACAATTTCATCTTTACTCACTATCACGGAACGAGGAAAAGTAGTGTTTGACGGGTCCACTTTCAATGTCTCGAATTCTGATCACTCTCACAATGCCTACACGCAACATCATTTATCGGTTATACCGGAGACCCAGAACACAAGAAAGGTCAACTTTCCAAAGAAGACTTCAGCATTTAAAGAATATGCGTTTCTTTCTTCACAAAATGGCGTAACTGCTAGAGGCCTATTCAATACGGTATACCCTCAACCTCGTAGTAGGGATCATTGCATCACACTCCATGTCTTCTCCTTCGGTTTCAATGCACCTACGTGAGGCACTTGCTCATTGGTTGCATCACTTCCAGACCTCGCATCTCAATAAAGTCAACATTTTCCATGCAAACTCTTTTTCCTTCCTACCAAGCAGATGCTTATCCCGCTACACACTTCCATCTATCTCTATTGTGGGGGAATTTCCGTCTATCTCTATTTTGAAATCACTTCAACCTTTATTGCTTCTGTAATTGTCTTATTCCCTGCTCAACAAACCTCGATCGCTGCGTGCCGCAGACGCAAGGCTCGATGTTGAGCCCTTGGTTTGGTGTATCAACACGCCAAGCCTATCTTTCCTAGGAAGCTCGTCGAGCCGATGGCCCTTCTCCTCGTCATGCTGTTGACGGTGGCCATCCCGGGAATGATGATGATGGTGATGGGTGCTCCACAGATCGCCATCAACTTCTATCTCCTGTCCGTGCAAGTGCAAGAACCACAAAAACGTGCCGCAGAACAAGCCTCCGCCGATAATGTTCCCCAGCAGCGCTGGCACGACGCCCTTCCAGACGTACAGCCCGATGGACAAGCCGGGCGTGCCGAGCCACAAGCCGAGCGGGATGAAGAACATGTTGGCGGCGACGTGGTCGAAGCCGAGCGAGACGAAGGCGAAGACAGGTCCCCAGATGCCGACGATCTTGGATACGAGATCGCGTCCTTGCATGCCCAGATAACAGGCGAGGCAGACGAGCCAGTTACAGCCGATGCCCCGTAGGAAGATTTCGTGCCAGCGTGGCTTGATTTGCTTCTTAGTCGCGAACAGGATGGCTTCGTCTTTGAAGGGCTCGGCCGAAAAGACACCCCCCGGGCCAAAGATGACGGTGACCATGAAGAGCGCCCCCGCGAAGTTGCCCAGAAAGGTGAGCAGCCAGTGAAGGAGCATGCGCGGGAGAGACAACCGCCGGTGGAGCACGGCAACGGTGGTGTACTGCGGGTGGCGGTCGTTAGTATGGGGTCGTTGTGGTGGGTCTCACGGCGGCGTACCATGAAGCTACCCGTGCACAAGTCGGTGCCAGTTAGGACGATCAGCACCAGGCTAGTGAATGTGAGCATGGACCCCCGCAATTGAATCTCTGGAGCACTGACCCATAAGGGAAGACGACGGCGCCCAGTAGCCGTGCTACGCCAGGAGCATTCTCCTGAAGCTGCGTACGACTCAGTGGCTATGGCTTCAAAAGCGAGAATGCAGATGGTCGTCTTACCCACGGTGAAGTGTTTGCAACAAGGCAAGACGCCGCAGCAAAAGAAAGGAGGCACCCTGCACTGAACGCTGACAGGAATACCTTTTCCGGACGCATGTTGCCCTTCTTCACGCCTGCCCTCGAAACCAATTCTATGGCTTCGGCAGGCGAGTATGAATTGAAACTCATGTTGAAAAGAACAAATGTTGCGGGCGAAACGAAATTGGAGGGAAGTGAACGAAAGTTGATTCGGTGGCTCGTGAGCTGCGCGGTGTCGTCCTTATTAAAGCGCTCCGGAGCACCCAAACACCAACAAAATATCGTCAGGCCTAGGTCGGGATTTATTACCTTAATCGCACACATTTCCACGAGCCCAGCGCGTCCCAAATTGCCTCGCCAAGAAGCCGAATTGTCCCGGTGGCTGAGCGCAAGCCGCTTGGTAGTCACGCTTGGCGGACAAACGCCCAGCGAAAGCTGACTCTCAACCAGCCTTGGGAGGCTGTGGACAGATAATGCACGCATGCGCTCACAGCCACCCGCAAAGCTTTTCTCGTCCAGACGTACTCTAGGCTAGATGTGAAAGCAAGCCCAATTCAGGGAACATAACGTGAAGAATGAAGTGCGGTAACGTGGAAATGGAAGACCAAACTTTTGAGAGCGCTGCAAACAAGAGGCAAGATGTAAGTTCGGGAATACGCGGGAAATGCATACCGAGCGGAAATCCTTCCCCAGAATTTCCTGGGGCCCCGTGTCTTCCCCCGATCATTTCCATGTGAGACGCCGGGCCGTACCCTCCCAGCGCCTTGCGCGTCGCCGGAGCGGTCGTCCACAGCCAATCAATGAAGGTAGGCATGGACGAGTGGAGGACTCAAACTGGAAATGTCTTGTTGTAAGCAAAAAATGGTTTGAACTGTGAAACGCCACACCGCAAGGACCCAAGAAGGGGGTCCGCCTCCCGAACGCCACCAGCTTGGAAGAAGTCACAATCCCAAGCCTGCACCGAACCTCTTGGATGGAAAGGAGCAGAAGAAGCGGAGAGCAGCCACGAGCCCTTCAGTGTGCGAGAGTTGAAGAAGGGCACTTCGTGTTGAAGGTATCAGTCCGACAGTAATAAAACCTGGACTCAAGAATAGGAAAGGACAAAAGCTTCCAACAAAGTAAAATTCCACACTTACACCATAACGACACATGCTAATTAAGTAGCAGGAAACTTGTCGACAAATGCTGCAGCGTCACTCCGTCGCCGTCTTTCTTCAAAGAGTTTAGTGCGCCAGCCAACCTCTGCAGGTCTCTTAGCTGGCGTAGCAACGCCTGCTGGACCGGGGCGTTGCTTGCGGTCGGGAACTCGGTGCGGATCCAGTCCTCCAGGCCCTCGAAGCCCTCGAGGCGCAGACGGACGGTGTGTCTGCTTGAGCGGAACCAGCGCTTGACAAACAGGCGCTCGAGGGCGCGCAGGAACTTGTCGTCGAACTGGTAAGTGCCGACGACGCTGGGTACGAGGACGACTGTCAGGGTCACGTCGGGCAGGCCGTGGGCGTCGAAGGCGTCGAACAGGGCCGAGATGTGCTCCAGTGGGCGCAGCTCGACGACGGTGAAGTTGGCCAACAGGCGGCGCTGGGGTGCGCTGGGCACGCGCGACAGGAAGCTCTGCACACGGTCGACAACGGGCTTGGCGATGGCGTCGCGCGCGGGATCGCTTGGGTCTTCCTCGCTGTACTCCGTGTCCCACCGGTTAAGGTACTTGCGGTAGTTGGGCCGGTCAATGCGCCGGCCGCCCAGGTTGTCGAAGACTATGTGATTGAGCTGAAAGGCGAAGTCGACTGTTTCCTGCCGGCTCTGCCGACACGTGAAGCGCAGAGCCCAGAAGTGTGGCCTGCTGCCCAACAGCCGCGCCGTGCCGTATTCATATCGCAGCCCGGCCGCATCGGTGAAGACATATGCGTAGACCCAATCTCGGAGTTCGCGTGGAAGTCGGAAGAAGGGCGAGGGCTGGGGCGGAGGGGCGTTAGGGGACGAGGCTGTCGAGGGATCCATGGCGGCAACGATTTTGCTTCCTTCTGGTTGGTTGGCCGTCTCCTATAACGACTGTCTCCACATGCTTGGCTGAGGTGCTCCTATAACGAATGTCTCGCATGCAAGGGGCGATGAACGTTGGGAGATCGAGAGGTCGGGGTCCAGAGAAATGCATCATAGTCGGTAATTCAGAGTCATATGATTGGTTACCCCTTCTGGGATGGCGCCGCCAACTGCTGATTACCTCAGCAAAAGTGCCCTTTGTAACAGCCTTTGTACAGTCACCATGCCATCAGTCCAACTCCTTTTGCTGCATCTACAACTTTGCCAGGTTCCAACATAACCTTTCAATTGCTTGGCTATGACGTTGTTGGCCTTTCAGTGTGTGATTTTTGTAGGCGGGGCGTTGAAGCAGCTACCCAGCTTCCCTCAACCTTTCCACTCGTGCTTCGTCCAGTCGCATTAACGCGACTACTCGATACGCTATTCCTTCGGGTGTTTTCGTCGGGTCCTCTCCTTGGCCTTACTCCTGGCACTGGCCTGGCTGTGCTTCCCCGATTGTTGTTCCCTTGCGCGGTAGACCTTCTATTTCCTGTGTAATCGTCCTTTGGATTCACCGGCCCAAGCCAGGAATGCCGTCGAGCCCGCCAACGTCGTTGACGAGCTTCTCGAAGTCCACGCCCTGCTTCTCGAACAGCTCCCTGGCCTTGTTGACTGCGTCCTGCTGCCGCTCAGGCGTGAAACCACCGGGCTGGTTGCTCTCGTACTGGATGAGCTCAATCCATCTGAAGAACAGGCTCTCCTTCCCCAGCGCCGTGAGCCGGTCCTTGAACGCCACAATCTTCTTCCTGCCCTCGGCCTCCGCGCCCTCACCGTCCAGCCGATACACCTCCCATACGCACCATCCGACCGGCTCCCCACCATACACCCACACACTCTTCTCGAACTTCTCCTCGGCAATTTCCCCTTTCTCCACCGCTCGGTGCGCCCGAACCATGGCGTCGAAGTCCAGGTCCCAGTTTGCGTCCACCATCAGGTACCCTGTCTTCTCCCTGATGAATCTCCTCTCAATCGCCGGCAGCACTTTCATTTTGAACAGCGGGCTATCTTCACCCGCCATCTCCCCCTCTTCGCCCAGCAGTTCCTTCGCGCCCCATCCCCTGCTCTCCCTGATATAAATCTCTCGCTGCCGGAACCCGATTCCCCAGCGCCACGTGCACGGGTTGCCGGGGCTGTCGAGGAAGAAAGTCAGCGGCCAATTGCCCACGACGACGACGAGTACGTAATCCCCCAGGAACATGGCCCCGCGCTTCACCGCGATCCACGCCAGCTCGCTCCAGGTTGCTTCGTCGCGATGCACCGTGTGCTCCGTCTGGTTGCCCAGCGCCGCCAGCAGCATCGCCCAGTATGTCGGCAATGCCGCGTAGGCCCTCCACGCCAGCAACGCCACGATCAGCACATTGAGCGCCGCCGGTATGGCGAAGATTTGTTTCTTGAATGCTACCGGGTGCGTGTCAACGTGCGTGAGGTACACCTTCTCCCGGTCGAGCGTCGACAGGAACGGTTCCAGCTCGGGAACGCGCGAAAAGGGCGGGGGAGGAAGGGCCGGAGGGGAAGAGGAAGCGGCGTTTTTTGCCTTCGCGCCGCCTTGTTTGGCGGCTTTGCGGACCATTGCGTCGTGGCGTTGCGTTTCTGGCCGCGAGGAATGCGTAGGTGTTGTGGAAAACGGCGGCTCGTTGGTGTCAGGGTCCACGGAGGGAGCTGGACGCGTGGGAAAGTTGTCCTTGGGTTCGGCGTTAAGCTGACTGTTCTCCGACGGGACCCACCGCGATCTTCCCATGGATGCAGCTTCTACAGTCCCCTCTCGCAGCCGATGGCTATAGCGTGGATTTGTTTTTTTTTTTTGCTTATGTCATGGGTGGCTGAAGCTATCGTCCGGACGATAGCTTCAGCTACCCACATATGTTATTTTTTTTTCCAAGGCAGAGCTGGGACATAGTTACGCTATGTTCTCGAGCCCTGCTATTCTTCGCGCTAGCCATCAGCTGCAGCACCTCTGTAGCAGAGCGCGATTATTACCCCTCATTGCTGCAGTCATTCATACCTGAAACTTTTGATTTCGATACAAAACATGACTGCAGGCCCGTCGCACTGCAAACGTTCCAATAACTGCGCATTCGACACCAGTGCATTTGAATCCAGGCATCGCTCGGAACCTATCCTGAGCTTTGACCCATCATTGCGAAGCAACAAAACAAACATTCAAGTCGAAGACTTTCCCATCGTGAGTGAGCACCTTAACCCCCTTTTTTGAATGAGAGAAATAAGGTTTCAACACCAAAGAAGAAAAGCAGAAAAGACGGAAAAACACAGCTGAGAAAGAATTGAACCTTTTGAAGAGAGCCGAGTTGTAAATAATACAGAACCCTCCCGCCCTAAGTTTGTGTGAACCATGCTGTCCCCCATTGCAGGCAAAAAACTCATCATCTCAAAACGCAGCTTTCGTGTCCATTTGGAGAAAAGGAAAAAGAGAAACCCGATGTAAGAACCCGATCCTCCTCTGAGCAACCCAGTCTGTTCCAGTTATCCACACTTGAGGTGCTCATGAGCGATAAGCTTTTCCGAAACCGGGTGAACCTTGAACGCCATTGAATTAATGACCATAGTTGCCGCCCCAGCCGCCGCCGCGGCCGTAACTGCCGTAGCTTCCAAATCCTGCGCCATATCCACCATAGCCACCGCTGTGGCCCTGTCCGGCCTGGTGTCCGCCAAGCCCTCCCAGTCCGTACTGAGAACCGGGGTAAGCACCAAAGCCCTGCTGGTGCGACTGAGGCGGCGGCAGACCCGACTGGGCAGCCTGACCAGCCGAGTTGGTAGCAGAGCCAGGTCGGCCAGGTTGTCCGATCGAAGACGGGGACGGCCCGGAAGCAGCCTTGTCACCGAAGGGCTTCAGCGCGTCGTCAGCGCCAGCCTGAGACGCCGACTGTTGCTGTCCATAGGGCTGGCCCTGACCGGGAAAGACACCCTGGTTGCGGCCGAAAACATCAGGCATGCCACCGAATGCACCGCTGCTGGCAGTGTGCTGTTGAGTCTGCGAGGGCTGTGTCGAGCTGGCGCGGTAATCACCGAGTCCGCCACCGAGCCCGCTGTCACGACCATGCATCGAGGAAGCTCCAAACGCACCAACGTTGGCGGGCGAGGAGCTGTGAGCGTCATACGTCGTCTGCGGAGACATACCGTAGGCGTGGTTGGGCTGACCGTACATGCCCTTGCCGAAGGGAGCACCGTAGCCCTGGCCGCCATAGCCACCGCCGTAGTGGTTCATGTACGCGTTGAAGTACGGGGTGTTGTAGTAGGGGTGCTGGCTGTATGGGAAGCCGCTGTGGCCGGTCTGGCCGTGGGGCTGGTGCATGTGCTGAGATTGAGCTGCGGGATGATGCTGAGCAGCCATGGCGGGGACGGGAGTGTTGTGGCCGCTGTTCTGAGCGTCACCGTAACGGCTCTGGTTCTGTGATGGCATGTTAGGTACTAATTGAGAGATAGATGGCACTGATAGATTTTTCAATGACCTGGAAGGGCCCAGAAGGGCCGGGCCATCGTTGTTCAAGCGCGAGTTCTGGTACCAACTACGAGCTCGGTACTCTGGAGATCCAGATAGTTCACGGCTCGTGTGCACTCGAGAACGTCGTGCCTGAACATCGCGGTAAGAAATTGAAAAACGGTTGCCTACCTGTTGCGATTGGCTGGTGGGGAAAGCGGAATCTGCGCCCGCGGGACCGAATCCACTGCCGGTCCTCTGTTCCTGCGCATTGACTTCCTGCTGTTGGTTCCCACCAGCTTGCTGTCCGTATCCAGCACCATAGTAGTTCTGGTACGCGTTTCTCTGTTGATCAGAAGTGTAGTAGGAGGAGTAATCGTTAGGGGCAGAGGAAAATCCTCCGAGAGTAGAAGGAACCTGAGGCTGCTGCATGTTCTGAGGTTGAGTGTGGCTTGGGAAGTTGTCGAACTGGTTTGGCTGCGAGACGGGCGCACCAAATGGATCGTACGGCTTCTGGGTTTGACCGGCCGGCTCAGATTGGATGTTGGCCTGACCATAGCGGCCAAACTGGCTGTAAGGCTGAGCAGCCTGACCCCCAATGGCAGGAGATTGCTGCTGAGGCTGTTGGTTCACAGGGGGCAGACCTGGGGCCGGCTTCGGGGTCGGGACCGATTCCTGGGCTTGCGACTCGCTGGGAGCAGCAGGCTGGCGGGGAGCAGGGGGAAGAGAAGTCCTAGGCTGCTGGGTGGGGGAATGCTGAGGGGGCTGCGTACGCGTCTCGGCCTCCTCACGGTCTTCATCTACGTCAAGTGCGGCATCGCCGTTCAAGCCAAGGCTGCCAAACTGCACAGCTGCGCGGTCTACGGCGTGGTTACCGGGCATGACAACTGCCTCTTGTTGGTCCAGAACCTTCCTCTGATAGCTAGAGCTGCGGCCCTGAGGAGCAGTGGCCTTCTGTGCCGTCGTAGCGAATCCCCCGATAGCGGGACGGGCTGCCTGTGTGCGTTGAGGTCCAGTCAAAGGCGTCGCAACGCCAACGACGCTGCCACTAGCAACGGTGCTCGCAGCAGTGCCGGTAGGGGCAGGTTCTGCGACATCGGGCAGGTTTTCGACATTCTCCTTCGTGAGCTCATCCTTGGACGGGGTAAGCTGTGCAGAAGGCAGTTCGGGAACTTCAGGAGTGACAACCGGAGGCTCTGCGGGTGCAGTGGACGTCTCCTCAGCAGGCGCTTCATCGGCAACAGGAGGTATCGGGAGTTCTTCCGCCTCGACTGCTTTCTCAACTTCCTTCGTCGGCTCAGGTTCGGCGGCGGGTACAGGAGCGGCGGGTTCGGGGGGCGGGGCGGCAACAACGGGCTTTGGAGGCGCAGGCGCTGGCTTCGGCTTCGCAAACATTTGGGCCCATGTCTTCTTCGGGGGCTCCTGTGGAGCAGCAGGCTTCTTCACGGCCTCAGGCGCGGCGGCAGGCTTGGCCTCGGCACCATCTGCAGCCGCGTCGCCTGAATTCGCAGGCGCACCAGTGTCCCATGCATTGTTTGCATCCGTCGTTGTGGCAGCGGTGTCCCAAGCAGAAGACTCGGTCGTGGGGACAGAAACGCCGGCACCAGAGCGCGAGCCGTTCGCCGCATGCGCTCCGCCGCGACCACCCCGAAAGCCACCTCTGCCACGTTCAGTTCCACGTCCGCGGCCACCGCGGGTGCTCTCAAAACGGCCTCTGCCGCGTGCGGAGGCCGATGTCGCGTTTGCATCAGAGCCGACTGCCGAGGTATCCTTCACCTTGGAGCGCGAGCGGTCGTTCTTCTTGACTTCGGCGAACTGAGAAACCTGTCCTATAAGCGCAGCGGAGTCAGTTGGGCGCCATGGCGGGGCTTAGGTGGACTGGTGGGGGCAACCTTCTAAGATCTTCTCGCTGGCCACGTTGAGGTCGCCATCGCTGTCGTGCAGAGCCAGCAGCAGGTCGAGGTCGGTCCAGTCGGGGAAAGTCTCCCTGATGGTCGCCAATTGGATGGCATACTGTTGCCTCAGCTGGGCGAGCTCGCCCTCCTCGGCGGACGCGTCGATTGAGCCTGCGCTCTTGTGGTCGCCGTTGGTCTGCTTCTGGGACCTGGGGCCGCGGGAGCTGTAGCCGCCGCGGGCGCCGCGGGCAGAGCTCCTGCCGCGAGGAGCTGAGGGCCGTGATTGCACTTCAGACATTATGGATGGGTGTGAGCGGAGCGCTGCACAGGACGCAGTGGGGGCGTTGGACGTCGATGGATGGTCGGAGCCGCAAGGGCTGGGTCGGTCGACGCGATGACGACGGACGAGGTTTGGAGCGTGCCTTCAGCGGCTGGGGTGAAGGAGAGCGGCAAGCCGAGTCAGGCCTGCTCGGAGAGGGGAAGCAGTGTGAGGATCAAGCGTGGGCCGGGCGGCTCTGCAAGGGGAGCATGGAGCGGTGGGAGCGTTGAAGAAGGCAGGTGATGCAGTGGTTTGCGCTGGACTTTGAGAGAGCAGCGCCCAAGAGCCAAAGCTGCTGGAACAGGCAAGGTTTATCCGCCGCGCACGCCCACAACCGGCGGTAAACCTCAGCCCTCCCCGTAACGAACGCCAATACGCCATCACACGACGACTGCGCATGCTCTCGGCCCAATTTGCACGTCAACGCCGATCTCCATTGGTTCTCCACTGCCCGCGCCATGCGTGCCCACACTGGTCAAAATTCATGCCGCGGTCCGAGACGCCGCGGGCGCGGAGTAAGGTGCTGTATTGTTTGCCCGCCCCAGAACGCCGTGTAACACGCACAGTCAGCCGGTAACGATCGCCCGCGCGCAGGCACCGCAAGCGTCAGGCCAGCGCGTCGCATCCAAGTCCGCTGTCCCACCCCAGCGCGCCGCTCCATTGCACCTCTCGCCAGGGGCCTGCAGGTCCGTCAGCCGTCGCTCTTCTTTTCCGCTGACCCCGCCAGCACCCAGCATACACGTCCGCGCCCGTGGAGCTGCTTCTCGCTGCGATGCGCCTTACGCCCTCGTCCACACTCGTTGCTCTGTGTGCCGACCGGGACTTTGCCACTTTGACTCGTTGCTTTGCATCATTGGCCACACTTACCGGAATACTTTGCACCACCGATCAGATGACTTGCTCAAGCGAGCTTGAACCGGCTTTCAAATACCGCCGTGGTTAAAGGGATGGGCTCTTCGCTACGCCAAAGCACGGCTACGAAGTCCCGCCAAGGCACGATCCACCAAATGCAATGTCGGTTTGGTTCTACCAGCCGAATGCTCGTAACTAGGAGGCACCACGAGAGTCGATCCAACCGCCCTATTATCATTGTCCTTCTACTACCCAATCCCGGAATTACTAGGCGTGAAAGTGCAGATGAAGCATAAGCCCGCAAAGTAAAACCTCCCACCGGCGAGGCCACTTCAAGAGGGCCTCTACGAGTTTCTGAAACATTGCCAACATATTTTGTCATTTCGTAGAAGCTAACAGATCAAACGTTCCATTCTACATACCGACCAACGAACGAAAGAAAGAGCGATAGCAACGGATGGCGCTCAGTGACGAGCCAGCATGGGTTCACCAGGCGAAGAGAGCACACCCCTCCATCGTGCCTCGCGAATGCACAAGGAAAGAAAAGTTTGAAATTTTGAAACAAGAAGCGGCTCCTGTATAGTTGTATCCATCAATACATAATGCCCACAGCGCCCTGAGTGGGAATTTGTGATCACGTATAGAAGCGGAAATTAGAAAAGCGTATAACGGAGGTGTGTGACCTGCTCCTTGAACAGCTATAGGGTAATTTGCTCGGAGAAGAAGATGAAAAGAAAAGGTCACAGTTCGATGCTCCTGACCAGCCCTCCGATACCACCAACCTTACTACCGACAATGAATTGCTTCACGCCCTACATGCAAACGTGGCCCTTGGAAAAAAGGTCGAAACGGAAGTAAAAAGAAGAAAAGAAGTATCAACCCAACTGCCGATCAGTGTGGGGCCATTCCTTGTGAAAGTCGCTCGACCATTGCATTCAGCAGAACTGACGGCACGGATTCATCGGTGGCGCGAACGGTAAGGCGGTACATCTAATTGCGGATCATTAGCAACAACCAGAACAATCTGAGGGGCGTCACTCACGTTGGTATCAAAGTTCGGCTCCAACCGCATCAAGCAACCAAATCTACCACCATCATGTGTGTGCAGCACCGTTGCGCCAACAAGGTTCTTTTGGTTCGGATCAACACCATCTAGAACACCCCACTTGAAGCCCTCAACGATTCTGCGAGTGAAAGTCGCGTTTGTTGTGCGACTCTTGCTGATGAGTCCGAAGACCTTCTGTGCCTCACGAGGCGGGCCACCGATCTGCTTCCAGCGCTTGAAGAAGTCGTCGGCCGATAGCTGGGCGCCTTCCATATATTTGTGCAGCGTGACTGGCAGCTGCAAAGTCAATCCTTGTAAGGATCCCGACAAGTAGGAAATGCGAATTGTCGGCGGATGGACGAACACGTGCTTCGCTTCGAACATGATCATTTGCTGGGTCTGTCCCTCGGGATGGATTGTGGTTTCGGGCAATGACTTGATATCCGTCTTGAGGAATTCAGCTGAACGGTTGTCTAGTGTTGTGGTGAAAGAAGTCATTGTAGATGAGGACTTGTTGCTGAAATACAGAATGAGGCAGCCAAGCTCGCCGCGGTACTCGGAACGCAGTCCGATTTGGATCTGCACATCTTCGTAGAGCACGCCTTCAGGTTTGAGTAATAATTTGTTGTAGCCAACTTCCCAGCCTGGACTTAGGTGGGCAGCACTGGCGAGGTTTGCACCCTTGCCGCTGTCGGGGTGCATGTCAAGACCCAGAAGGTCGGATGCTCCGTTTGACGCACCATTCGCGCCATTTGTTGTCGGTGTCGTGGGGGTGCCATTGCTGGACAAGGCATTGGTGAACGACCGCTTGAGGCCAGTGTTTTGGACCAAGTTGAATTCCTTGGGGTCAGTATTGGCGTCCCTGCCACCGACGACCCAGGTTCTCTTGTCGCTGGAATTGGCGTGCTTCTGATGAAGACGGGACAAAAGAGCCGAGGCACGTTCTGGGAATGGTGGCATCTCATCGCAGACAGTCCGGAGAAGATCGTCTGTCGGCAGAGTTGCCAAAGCGTAGTACTCGCATGCTCTTTGCTGAAGTTCGGAGTCCAATGTGTGGCTGAAGTCCTGGAAGACCTGCAAAAGTTGTGGCTTAATTTCGGGGAACAGATTGATGAATTTGACAAAGCAAGAGAGGATGAGGGCACGAGTGCTAGATGAGCAGCCTAGCATCTTTCCACGCAAGGCGTAGAACTGCTCAATCGGGCTGCAGCCCTTGTTGTCGGCAATCAGGTGGCCGAATTCACCGAGCAGGTATCCGCCAATCTTCACCAGCGTCTCGTGGCAGTGCTCAGCCTTGACGTACTGGAGAATGTTCTGCGCCGCATACACCTGGAGCTCTTCGTTGTTTGTGACAATCTGGATAACACGCTGCCACACCTCGTCGCTGACGTGGTCACCGGCCATGGCAATTAGCCGCAGCGAGATGTCCACATACCATTGGACATCCGTTGCGTATTTCTCTGTCAGGATGGCAATCTTGAGGACCATTTCCTCTCTGATTGCGAAGTCGGCCGTCTGAAGGTATTTCAGGAGCTCGGAGACGATTGGCGCCGCGTTCGTGGAATCGCACATGCTGTAGAGCAAGTCCAAACCCTGTCGGCGAACACTAATATCTCTATCCCGCAACGACCCGATGATTATGCTCTGATGCTTCTTGATAGGATCCAAAGTTTCTGCTCGTGCTGCAAGGTGCGTCATGGCTTCCAAGCCCAGATACCGCACGTTCGTTTCTCGCGATTGGATGAATTTGCCTAGCCTTGAGGAGATCTGGACCATGAGATCTTGCTCCGTGTCAAGGTGGATGACGAGGTTGATCGCCTCGAAGAGAACGGCGTTCTGAGCGTTGTTCTGCTGCACATTCTTCGGCATCTCCATTGCCGAGTCCATGATTCGTTGCAGCGATTCGCGGATCAGGTTACGGACGTGCGTGTCCTCCGAGGGCGGGTAATACTGCAGCAATCGGAGTAGTTTGACCTGGATCCACGGGCAAGGAACCTTGTAGTAGAGATAGTCAACCGAGCATTCGTTGTCGACGACAATCTTCTTCAGGCGGTGGGCGGCCTTGATGTAGCTTCCGCGGTACTGCTGGGGGTTGTCCTGAAGCAGCGCCATCACCAGAGAGGTCACCGAGAGAGCAACACCCATGTCCGGATCATCCATTAATGCTATTATGCGCTCGGCCCATTCCTGTTGCACGATGCCTGGGAACTTCCGGTACAGACGCAAGAGCGTGAGAGCGGCCTTCTTCTTGACAAAGGATTTGGATGCGGGCGAAATCAGTAGCCGATGGACGTCAGCGCTTAGGGCCTCGCCCATCTCCTTGCCACCAACATTGGCGATGGCGTGCAGCGCAAGACAGTTGAAAAGCTCATTGTGGTCCAGGAGGTCCTTGCGTATGCTGTTGACGACCAGATGCAGGAGCTCATGTTCCTCGTGGAGGAACAGAGTGACAGCAAGGTAGCCGATTTGCTTCTCCGAATACTTGTTCGCGCTGATCAGGTTGACGGCCTCCAGGTGGCCGAAGTCGACGTTCCAGCCCAGAATATAGATGTATAGCAGCTTGCAGACGTATTTCTTCTTGGAGTAGCCGTTGAGACCGCCGTCCTTGAACTTCTGGCGGATGTTGGCCAGCTCCTTGTTGATGCGCTTCTCCTCGAGCTCGCGTGCGCGGGCGTTGCGCAGGTCGGCAATGAACGACACCAGGCCGCGCATCGAGTTCGCCTGGCCGGAGTTGCCGCGGCTGAACAGACCGCCGCCGCCGCTCGAGTTGGACGCCATGGTGGTGTGGTTGTTGTGGTGGTGGGTGCTGCGGGCGATGGGTCGATGGGGTCGTCTCGGCTCCGACCAATTCGGCACGCTCTACTTCGCCTCGGGGGCGGCGGAGGTCCGCCGGGAGATCAAGAGGATTGCTGGTCGTGGACTCGGGAGGGTCGTGTGCGGTCGCGAATTCTCGTTGGCCGGGAGCGTCTAGGGGGGCTGCGGCGGAGGTATGCGGAGGTAAGGAGCGTGAGGGGCGGATGTCCTGGCCGGCGAGTCGCTGAGACTGTGGGGCACAGGCGCGTGCTCTCGAGATGAGGAGCGGACGACGCGCAGGCGACTGGGCGACGCGAGGCCGATGGGCGGGGAATTATTTTCGTCAGGCTGGCGCAAGGAGGCTCTGTCGCGAGCATGAGCTGCCTTCCATGGAGCTCAGCCGGAGTCAGGTTGACCCGACGGGGGCGATCATCATCGAGGGTGGACCCCCAGCGATCTCCGCCGCCGGCGCCCTTCTTCAGCACGTCACCGACTCCTGCACGTTGCGGGCCGCTTGTTGCTTTTTGGCACTGGTATCATTGCTTGACTTGAACCCTATTGAAAATTCCCCGACCGGCAGTCCGCCGCCGCCGCCGCCGTCTGTGACCCTGAAACCCGCGCCCAAAAAATGCCATGATGGCACCTCATTAACGCCACCCAACTCCGTACGAATGCTCCGAAACCATCAGCCGCCTTCGTCATAGAACACCATAACTGCTCATTTCTTGGTAGTAAAGTCGGTCTCCAGCTCCGACTGGCCGAGCTCGGCACCGGCGCAGGTGCAGGAGGCTGCAGGGCATGTCAGCATGAAAGAGAGCACGAGAAAAGGCGCGATATACATACTGCTCGATCTCTTGCCGCAGGCGCACTTGTCGCCCGAGACTGTGTTCTCCTCCGACGCGCGGTTGCAGGTGCAAGCGCCAGCAGCACGTTGGCCTGCAGACAGTAAAATCAGTATCAGGGCAATATTGGCGGGGCATGTGAAGGGCATAATATGTTTAGGGCTGGATGCGGGGTGCAAAGGGCATTCTGAGATCCCGGGCGGCGGAGCTTGAGACGTACCGCAGGAGCAGGTAGCACCAGCGACCTTGTTCTCCGTCGACGCCTTCTCGCAGGTGCAGTGAAGTGCCTTTTGCTTGCCACACGAGCAGGTAGCCTCCTTGGCGCAGACGCAGCTGGAGCCGTCACGCTTGCAGCAGCTAGAAGGAACGGCGCCAACGGGAGCAGACATGGTTGTGGTTGATATAGGGTGATCGGAGAGAAGTGGTGTGGCTGGGCTGCGAAGATCTTGTCGTTGGCTTTGTTGGTTTGAGACTGGTGATGGGGATGGAGAGGAGACGGGCAGCAGGAGGGTGTCCTTTTATGCTTCCTGAAGGGCGAATATCTGATGCTGCCATCTGATATGGTAGGCACCAACCCAGCCAATCAGGGGCCTTCCAAAATAAGCGGGGGGCGATGCCGCCGTTCGATGACATCCGACCTCACGACACTCCGCTGCACGGGCACCCGCTGCAAGGTTTCTCGTCAATCCGGCCTAATCAGCTGGACCGCTATTGGCTCAATCAGCCCTCCTCTTGCCGCATCTTGCGTAGCACTCGTACGTTGATGCCCCGTTCCGGTGCGTCGCCGGATTCCAGCCTTCTGGCCTCCGCAATCTCTGTGGCAATTCTCCACCCGATCTCCTTTTGCTGACAATGGCGCATCCGTCCATTGGTTGTTGCGTTTCTGTTCCTGAATCCCTCGAGAAATCTCCGCGCCCATCTTACACATGGGCCTTCGGCATCTTGCCAATGTCCGAGCAGATTCGCTTTTACACACCCTCCCTCATTGGCTTACCAGATGCCCTTTCAGCAACCCCATCCAAACTGCATCCTACCAGCGCTTCTACCCTCTTCAAACGAGCTTAGAAGCACCTAGATACACTCATGAGTATTCGGACGTAAATATCGAATTACACATTCACGTCCGGACGATAGCTTCCAGTGATGGAGTATGTCGAGTAATAGCCTATCCATTTCAACCGTTGTGCACAAGCTACGTGAGCCCTCTTTGAGTTGAGCAAATAATTCTTCATTTCCGTGAGCAAATGGTCTTCCGGACCCGCGCCCTGAAACGCTCATTGGTATCGCCATGCACCCTTGGATTCCCGTAAGAAACGCCGTTTAATGCTTTATAACCTCCCGAAAACCTAGAAAGGCTGTCCAAGGTTACTCATACCAGTCGTCTCCCTCCTCGAATTCGCCCTCCGCGTTCAGACCAGCCAAGCCGATACCGGCTGCAGTGTCATCAACATCATGGTCTTCTTCCACCTCGCTTTCTTCGTCTTCTTCGTCGTCATCTTCAATGACGGTGGCTTGTTGTTGTTGTTGCTGGCGGCCACCTTGCGATTGCTGAGTGGTGGGAGGAGTGACCAGACTTCGCTGAGGGCCGTCCAACGGCTCCTCTTCGTATTCAACTGATATTTCGCTTGGAGCAGGGCTCCCGGCGTTGCTAGGTCTGCTGCTCGAACTCTGACTAGCATCCGGTTCGTTCTTCCCCATGAGAGCATTGAGCTTCTCATAGTTGATGTTCTTACTGAACCCTTTGCCGCGCCTCTGGACCATTCTCTGCATTCCGTCCGCTGCGCTGTGGATGGGCGAATCGCGCGTGTACTCGCTCATGTCACCAAGCTGAGGCACCTTCTTTCGCGGCTTTTTCTTCTTCGGTCCACCATTGGCCTCTTCCAACGCCTTTTTGAGCATTTTGGCTTGCTGCTCGCGCAGCCAGTCGTGGTTATGAGTGACCCAGATGCGCTCTTTGATGGCGATCTCGGCTGGACTGAGCAGACAATTCGCAACCTCTGGGTCATCGTCGAACTCATGGTCCTCAACAATCTCTGTTTCTGGCGCTCTTTGCTCGCCTCTCATTTGATTGGCCAGTGCCTTCGAGCGTGCTTCCACCAGAGCGAAATTGACATCTTCTACATTATTCACCTCCGGGTCGTGGAGGATATTCTCAATCTCCTCTTCGATTTCCTGTTCCACGGCCAAATCTTCGTCGGCAACCTGCGGGGGTGGGGCTTTCTTCTTCCTCGGCCGCCCCGGCTTCTTTTTCTCAGGTGAGCCTTCGACAGCTTGTAGCTCCTCCACTGCAAGATTTGTGGCGGCAAGAAGACTTGGGTCGATGGGCATTGACGCCGGAACGGTGGGGATGAGGAAGCCATCGGCATCGCGGCGAGGTTCTTGAGCAGGATCCGGTGCAGCAGAGGCTTGCCGAGAACCAGATTCCGAGAGGTTTTCTGCTTCCGCCTCTGCGCTGGTCAACTTGCGCCGTTTCGCTGCCCGCTCACGCGCTTGGTACACCGATGGGGGCTCCCTCTCGTCTGGAAGAGCATCGTAATTCGTCCGAAATTCGTTGACGGTAAGCTGGCCACTCTGGGTCCGCTTGAATTCGACAAGGCGCTTGGCGATAGTCATGTCGGCGACTTTGACTACGTATACAACTTCACGAACAGTTCGCCGGAAGTTGTTCATGCGGGCAGCAAGGATGATACATGCGCCGCAAACTCCAGCTGGTTGTCTTCCTTCCACCATCCAGTCTCGCTTCATCCGTTTTAGGATCTTCACCGCGTCCTCTGCTACCTTTCTGCCGCCGACCTCTCCGAACTCCAATTTATCCACGTACTTCTTGATGAGCGGTTCCGGCTCGAGTGCTGCATACTGATCCTTTTTCGAGGGGTCTGAGATGAACAGCTTGCCGAGGAGTTCCTTGTAGGTCTCTCCAAGCTTGAAGACGTTGAGCTACGACCAGGTCAGCAAACACACAAATGTGCTGGATAGACTAAACAGAATCTCACCTTGATCTTCTCGGCGAAGTCGATTAGGAGATATTTGTTGTCCCTTTTGGTCCTGCATACATAGTAGAGGCAGCAAGCCGCGATGACGATGGGGCGACGCCCGTGTGTGAACCTCTCCTTTGCGGCTAATCTGTAGATGTTCATAGCCTGGCCCTCAAGGCCCTCACCAGTCATGCGAAGTGCAGTCATCAGGCCTCTAATTGCGTCTTGTCCGTTCGACTCGGCTGTGCTCCTGCCATCGCTGCCGCCCAGGCCCAAGCGGCGGGCAGAAGAGCCCATAGTGTTCGCATGTCTCTGCTCGTCCCCGACAAAGCCACCCTGCACCATGGCAGCTCCCGAGGAAGTCTCGCCGAAGGTGACCTCGGAAACAATGTGGGATTCGTTTATGACGTTACCGCAGCTGGTGCAAACCATGACTCCGTCCATGTCTTCCGGGGTGGGATTGGAACAGCAGGTCTGACGCTTTGGTTTTTGGCGTGGCGGAAGCGTGCCGACGGGTCGGGTCTTCCCAGCATCTTTGAGTGAGGACAGGCGCTCCCGCGGAGGCCGTGGGCGCGGTATGGTGCTCATGTTGGAGAGGGTGTTTGCGGGGGATGGAGCGCAATGAGCTGTGGAGCGCGGTGCGCGAAACTTTTGCGGGCGCGTTTGGAGAGTTGGTAGAAGCTTGGGTTACGACTTGAGCGCGCCATCTTGTCTGACGGAGCCTACAGCTGGCGGGCAGAAGTGCAGAGGAGCAGCGACATGGTGGGCGACTTTTTTTGCGGCGATAAGGTCGATAGGCTGTTGCGCAGGGTCTCTGGGTTGGGTGCCACAGCAAATGCGCGACGCGGAGTGAGGTGGTCGGCAAAAGTCGCGGCCGGAGCGCTCGGCGGCGGGGTTGGCGCTGTGGTGAAGCGCTGCTCGCTCAACTCAGCAGCCTCCCCAGTTCGAATCGCACAGTAGGCGCCACCCACGGGCCTTTTTCTCACACCTCGCCTGCGAGACGCCGCCCAGCCCCTCCTTCATTTACGGCAGTTTCGGGAAGTATGCGCCTCACGACCTCCCTGGACCCTGGTCGCTGAAAGCGAAAGCGAACATCAAGCTCAGATACCGCCATTCTGTGCCGTGCACTGAACGAGACAGCCACGCAGCAGAGAACGAATCAGAGTGCCTTTGCTTCACCGGCGCCACTGCTGACCTGCTGCTCCTCCAGATCCCCGCCTGGTTGATGCCAGCGCTTCCACGCGACCAGTGCCTCGCCGCAAAGGCTTTCGGCTCTGGGCTTTCCGGTCGCTGCTCGTAGGACTTGCCAATCAGAGACCTGCAATTGCGAGTCCGGGTTGTTGCTCGCCTGAGCTTTGGGTCAGCTCCTGACCTAAATAAGCTGGATTCGCGCCGATCCTCGTCCTGGTAGCCCGCAATCTGTTGTTAGTTCACGAGTCCGAGCTTTCCAAGCTTCTGCGAAGCGTCTTTATCTTCTCACAATCCTCGCGCTCTTCCCCTCTTCAGTAGAATCCCCTGGCTCACGTCCTTCTCTTGCTCTCTTCTTCGTTCATCTCGCAGTCCAATCTTTCGCGCGTAGCGCCCCTTCTCGCGGGACCATGGAGAGCATTCGCAACTTTCCTACAGTCATCCCCAGCAATATGCAGGCAAAAATGGCTGGCTACAGGGACCTACAGAACGTACCAGTGGTTTCACTAGCCGCCATTGTACTTGCATTCTCCTACTTCATCTTGCTTTCATTCCAGCGTGGGAAGCTCCAGGCGCCCCTCGCCGCTGGACATCTTAACCAAAAAGAACGCCAGAAGAAGTTCCTTGGAGACGCCATGACTCTCATTCAGGATGGCTATGCAAAGTTCAAGAACGGTCTTTCTATGTACCGCTTGACCACATCGGACGGAAGTGAGACGGTCATTCTCAGCCCAAAGTACACCGCCGAGCTCAAAAACCTGGGAGACGATGCACTTAGTTTCAACACTGCGGTGGAAAAATCTCTTGCTGGCAGGTATTGTGGCATTGGCGACAAGGATGTCCCTGTCGCTATCCATGTGATCAAAGCGGACCTCACTCCCGGCCTCCCTCGCCTCATGCCCGTGATCTCCGAGGAAATCGATCTGGCGCTTAAGAGAGTCCTACCACCTTCTGATGATTGGACACCCGTTGTCGTTTACTCGAAGCTGCTGGACATCGTCGCCCAAGTCTCCGCACGTGTATTCGTCGGCGAACCACTCTGCCGCGACCCGCGCTGGCTGCAGCTCTCCAAGGACTACACCCTCAAGGCATTCCAGGCTTCCCGCGCAATCAAGCAATGGAAGCCGTGGATGCGGCCCCTGGTTCACAGATTCGTTCCGGAAATGCGCGAACTCTACAGGGTCAAGGCCGAAGCCATCGAATTCATGAAGCCCGTGTCCCAGGGACGCCAGGAGGCCGAGACCAAGCGCGACGACTTCACCGAGTGGATGAAGCAGAAGTCAAGCCCCGAATTCGCCAAGGCATACGAGGAGCAAGCCTATGTTCAGATACAGCTAGCATTGGCCGCCATCCACACGACCACCATGAGCGTTACCCACATGATCTACGATTTGGCGCAACACCCTGAGTGCGTGGAGCCGCTGCGCAAAGAGCTCGGTTCCGTTCTCGCCGAGACGGGCGGGTACCAGCGAGAGACCATGGCCAAGCTCAAGAAGCTCGATAGCTTTATGAAAGAATCTCAGCGTTGCAACCCGCCGGGACTTACTTCATTCAAGCGATACTGCAAACGCGACATCACGCTTTCGGACGGCACCTTCCTGCCCCAAGGCACCATCATCGAGATCGACAGCTCACAGGTGTATTTCGACCCAGAGCACTTCCCGAATCCCGAGACCTTCGACCCTTCCCGCTTCCTCCGCCTGCGCTCCGAGGGTGACAAGAACTCGCACCAGTTCGCCACCTCCAACGTCGACTACCTGCACTGGGGTCAGGGCCGCCACGCGTGCCCCGGCCGCTTTTTCGCCAGCAACGAGATCAAGACCATCCTCTCCAAGCTTCTGCTCAACTACGACTTCCAGCTCGCCGACAAGGAGGCAGGAAGGCCGAAGAACTTCGTTTTTGGAACTTCTATTAACCCTAACCCCATGGCTGAAGTGCTGATTAGAAGTCGTGGGACCGATTAGGTGGAGAGAAATCTACACCTATAGCACGCATCTACGCCTTGATGATTACTATTCCCTAGATACCTCTGATTACTATATAAATTTCAGAATCGTAAACTGCGAGAAAAGCAATCCGTGTGATTGTTCATCGTTCATGAAATGAACACACGTCCGCTATCCTCGAGCCACGTGGTTGACTTTGGCTCGCTTGGGCCTCATCCCATCACCTAATTGGGCAACCAGCGGTATGGGTGGGATTCTACCAAATACGGCCTTGGCAGCCAATCGGTCTTGCGGAGACTGGCCAAAGCATCGTATGGTTGGTCAGGCTTTACGTGCTGACCGCCGTCAGCTGCAATATCACATGCGCAGGACCTTGCAACCAACAAAGAGGAGAAGAGGGCCGGAGCTTGGCTGAATGGTTGCCGCTTCTTTACTAGTTGACGAAGGTGGGTGCAGTCCAGCACTCCAACGTGAAGGCCATTGCAGTCTCCCTGTTTCATAGCAAGGCCACCAGGTGAGCCAGCTAGACCAAATAGTTACAGCAGGAATAGCACCAAACCAAGCACCTGCAATGACAAGGCCCGTAGTCTCGCTGTCAAGCCCCCCGCTGAAATCCTTCCGCGCCGTACTCAGCCCCTTTCATCAGGTCTTACCTTCAGGGCCACCGACAGCCGAGAAGGGGGAAAGATGAAACATAAGAATGCAAAAACATCCTATACGCCTTCGCATTCCCGTCCTGCCTGTTGAGTGGGAGTACCCGAGATTAACCAGGATCTAATAGCTTTTTTTTTTCAATTCATGCCTGCATCTTCAAGAAGACGAGTGCAAAGACCTCAGGGCGCCGCAGCCGCCTCGGCACCCGCCAAGTCAATGGCACCATCCGGCCCGAATCCATTTAGCCCGCTTTGCCCGTCGTTAGTATAGACGTGGCTGAATACTTCGAGATTATCGTCGACGAGCCATTGCAGATCCTCACTCTCGGGCCGTAGGGTGCGTGCCAGGCCATGCCCTGGCTTTGGATAGTGAGCGGGCGGATCCGAGTCATATCCGTCGCCATACGGATCGTCAGCATCGTCTACGCCTGCGTCGTCTGGGTCCGGTGCAAGAAGGGTGGATGGTGAATGACTCTGGTTCAAGGTAGTAGCGGCAGGAGTTATGGAGGAGGTTGTGCTCGAATTCGCTAGCATTGAAGGTGGCGGTACAGACGTCGTAGTTGCGGGGTTAATGGTCTGGGTGTGGTTGGTGGAGAAGTCGGTGTTGTTGAGGGCAGAATTGTGGTTCGTCTGAACGGCAGGGCCGTCGGTCGTCGCGTTACTCGTCATGGCGCTTAATGGTCTCGGTAGAGCTCCCGTAGCGCTGATAAGAGCCCTAGAATTCGGTGCAAAGACCGGAAGATCATGATGTATGTCGGTGGCGTGGAGTAATAGCTCCGTAAGCTTTGCTGTCGATAGCGTGGAAAAGTATGCCCGCTTCTATCGCTTCTGTTAGAACATGCGTAGGTCAAATACAGCAATGGGACCTACTTCGTCCCTAGTCAGACCTTGGCCTGAAACCAACTCGTTCAGATTGGGTATTGCCTCGTCTTGCTTTTTCCTCGAAGCAGCACAAGCTCCGCAGAACCACTCCTTTTCGGCCACTTGCACAACCTCACGATCAATAGGGGGGTGATGGCAGTATTGGTGGTAGCCTGAGTTGCACCCATCGCAGAAGACTATCATGTTGCTTATGGGACTGTGACCCCGCTGGCACACTTTGCAGACGCTCGTCTCGGCGGGGCGGCGATGCGGGCGCTTTTTTCTGGAAGCGGTCGAAGGGGAGGGGAGAACAGGCATGAACTGGGCAGGCTTCGTAACATTGCGGCCTGATTTCGTTTTTGTAGGTAGCGGAGTGTAGGAGGAAGAAATGTCCGAGTCGTCCTAAGTATGGCAGGACGGTTAGATTCCGCCATGGTGCAGCGTGACAGCAAGCTCACCTCACTGTCCGGCGTGTCTGCCCTTTTCCTCTTGCCTCCCCTCGAGCCCCCGCGTCCACGCCCTCGGCCACTGCCTCTCCCTCTCGCAGATGTGGCACTCGCAGCAGACGCGGGCGTTGCGCTACTCTCCCCCGCACCAGCTGCGCTCTCCGGGCGCGGCGTGGACGAATTCGCCAGGGCGGTCCTGGGAGCGCCGCGGGATCCTCTCTTGGCGGTCGACATTGGCGGCGGGGTGGGGATCTTGTCACTGGTGACCATGCTCTTCAGAACCTGCTCGCGCGCGGCCTCGTAGCCCGGAGTGCCAACATGCGCCGAGGCGTTTGCGCTGACGCGCCGCAGGATCTCTTCGGTGGAGGCGGAGAAGCCGGAGGGGATTCGCGAAAACCCGACGGGGGAGGCGGAGGAGGTAGCGGTCGAGGTCGCCGGGGTGGCAGCTGCGGGCTTGAGGGAGTGCAGCGATGTGGTGGTGCTGGCGCTGGTTGCGGCGGGCAATGGGCGCGAGCTGGCAAGCGCAGAGTCGCCGTTGTTCTGGCTCGCGGCGGCATTGGCAGGCGCAGAGGCGCCGGGCGGCTGCTCAAGCGACATTTGGGCCCTAGAGAGGAGTGCGACGGGTTTGCTGGGGCAATGGATGCATGCGAGCTTCTGTCTGCTGCGGAGGCTTGGGTGCTCGCGGGACGCGCAGACTTGAGCGAGCTGCCCGTTGAACTAACCACCGCGCTTGGGCCACTATGATCTCCGCCTAGCCGTCATCTTTCCGCTCAGGCGCCCGCTCCCCTGTGCTTGGCATCATACTTTGCGCGCATCCAACCTCTGCATTGTTTCTACGCTAGATGGGCCCCCAGCAGTGCCCCGGTACTGCATTTCTACGCATGCTACAGAGCTAGTTTGTGTCTAATTATTGATTGCATGCCGACAACGCCCGGCTCTTGGCTAGCGCTGCCCAAGCTTCCCAAGTCTATCGATAAACGAGCCAGATCGTGGGCTCAAGCAACGACACCTTCGCTCCGCAGGCTTTCAATCTCCGACTCGCTCAGCCCGACCATTTCCCTCAAGACCTCGTCCGTGTGTTGGCCTTTTCCCCAGTCCGTCAGCATAAGCTCAGCTGCATTCTCAACTTGTAACTCACCGAGTGTTGGTGGAGGGGTCCGGATACTCGGCTCGGAGAAAGAGTATTTGACCGGAGTGTTGACTAGTTTGATCGGCCCGCATTTCGGGTGCTCCACTTCGGCGACCATGTTGCGCGCGAGGACTTTGAAGCCGTCAGCTGATTCCCTGTCGCGGATCTGGGGCATCGTTACCATGGTCGTGGCTCAAGGTTCCTTGGATATCGTTGATCGCTGCATATGGCATCCCACATCCTTCCAGGATCTCGAGCCATTCTTGTGTCGATTTCTTCTTCGTCTCCGTCTCGATCATATCCTCGAGCAGGTCCCTGTTCTTCACTCGGAGCGCATTCGTCACAAACCGCCCGTCTTTCGCCCACTCCGGCCGGCCGATCCTCTCAACGAGAATGCCGTACAGACGGTCATTTCCTCCGCCAAGGAGGATATCACCATCGGCAGTCTTGAACGCCTTGTATGGAACGATTGAGGCTACAAGTTGTTAGGTCTCGGCAATCTCTCAACCACAGCATCGTTGGTCGGCTTACGGTGTGCGGTGCCCCACCGGCCCGAGTCTTTCTTTCCACTGATCAGGGCAGAGCTGGCAATGTTTGCCAGCGTTGCAACTTGGCAATCGCTGAGTGCCACGTCGATATGCTGGCCTCTCCCCGTCTTTCCGCGCCCGATGAGAGCCGCCATCACAGAGTTCGAAGTGTAGAGTCCAGTGGTCAAGTCCGTAACGGCTACACCAACCTTGACCGGAGGCCCATCTCTGGAGCCTGTGATGTGCATGAGGCCCATCTCCCTACGAACCGTGAGTAGCTGAAGCTGAAAAAGGTGCAGGTATCACTCACGCTTCCACCATGACATCGTAGCCGGCGCGGTTGCTGTAGGGGCCTGTTTGGCCATAGCCAGTGATGCTGGCGTAAATAAGGCTCGGATTGATCTTTGAGATGGTCTCATAGTCCATCCCGTACTTCTTTAGTCCGCCCGGAAGGTAGTTCTCAACGAGGACATCGCAATCCTTGGCCAGCTTATGCAGAACCTCAACACCGGCCGGGTGGGCGAATGAGAGACCCAGGGATTTTTTATTGCGATTGACCTACTCTGAGTCAGCATCGAGGTAGTCCTTTCCCTTGCAAAGATAAATTCGCCCGTACAGAGAGGAAGTACGCAGACTCGCCCGGACCTTGTGCGTCGCCGGAGGTATATTCAGCGTAGGGAGGACCCCAAGCCCTCGTGTCATCTCCCCGAATGGGATGCTCAATCTTGATTACTTCGGCCCTGCAGTGGCTCCTGGTCAGCATGTACAGATGCAGCGCTGACGACCTCAGAGGAGGTGGCCCGTACTGGGTGCCCAAAGCCGGCGTACCCTAAGTCGCCCAGAATTTGTGTGCAGTAAGGCTTTACAAAATGATCAGCTCGTGCAGTTGGGTCCATCATGCAAAGCGCGAACCTACTCCGGCGAGGACTCTGGTCATGTCTAGCACACGGATGCCTGCCAAGGGAAGAGTCGCTGCTCCGGCAGCCGTCGCTAGGGACCTGCTCTTCAAGCCATTGCAGCTAATCGGACGGTATGCCCGGCAAAAGTTGCGGGTGAGCGATGCACGAGAGATAATGTTCGACATGTTTCCGGCTCTGCAGGCCACTGCACGTCTTCCAGGCGCCGGGGCTTTTAAGAGGTGGTTCAGACGGCGCCCCGCGAGAGGCCGACAGCCGGGGCAAGTGACGCCGACGACGATCGCGGGGTGACGCAGCAGCCTCGGCCTAAGCTTCCCTCTTGTCCCCCAAGCCACCTTACACCATGTTCACCGGCATCGTTGAGATTATCGGCAGTAAGCAACACAGCAGAGCTCAGCATGCATCGTCACAAGAGCCGCGCTAACCCGGTCAGCCGTCTCCTCGCTGGAGAAGCAAGATGACACCGCCAGCGGCGGGGGTGGCACCTCCTTGACCATTTCTGGCGCTGAGGAGATTCTGGGCGACTGCCACTTGGGCGACAGCATCGCGGTCAATGGTTAGCCTACCGCTCATCTATCTCTCCGAGACGCCGTGTTGACGCTTCGCAGGCACCTGCCTGACCGTCACCCACTTCGACAAGTCCTCCTTCAAGGTCGGCGTCGCTCCTGAGACGCTCCGCCGAACGAACCTGGGCGCTCTCAAGCAGGGCTCCAACGTCAACCTGGAGCGTGCCGTGTCTGCCTCGACCCGCATGGGCGGCCACTTTGTCCAAGGCCATGTCGATACCGTCGCGACCATCGTGTCAGTCACTCCTGACGGCAACGCTAAGACGTTCCGCTTCCAGCCGCGCGACAAGTCGATCCTGAGGTACATTGTGGAGAAGGGCTTCATCACAATCGACGGCGCAAGCTTGACGGTGACAAAGGTGCAGGACGGGCCGGACGGCTGGTGGGAGGTCATGCTCATCGCCTACACGCAGGAGAAGGTGGTGACGGCGAGCAAGCAGCCGGGCGAGGAGGTGAACGTCGAGGTGGACCAGGTCGGGAAGTACGTCGAGAAGAGCGTGGTCGGGTACTTTGAGGACAAGGCCAGCGGCGACATTGCCGTCCTGGAGAAGATGGTCACCAGGCTGGTGGATGAGCGGCTGAAGACGATTGGCAAGTGATCCGAGACACCGCACGTGCGGCCACGGAGGTGTCCAATCACCACGGCCATCACCCACATGATAGCGCGCTTACGGTCGTTCCTGGGGCGGAATTGTACTCGTGAAGGAGGACGCTTGGACAGTGATTGCACGAATGCCCTGCCGCGGTGGCGCAGCCCGGCCTCGTGGGAGTGAGGCGGAGCGCAAGGCGGGCCTGCAGTCACAATGTAGGCTCCCATCACGTATATAAAGCTGGTAGGCGTCCTCGGACGTCTGCTCCACTGTCTTTCAAGCTATACGGTCTCCCAAAGTACTCGATGCTACTCCTCGGCCGATGGTGGGCCCGGCCGCAGCCGCAAACTCACTCTATTCGTCTCGTCTTATCAGGACTCGCCAGCACACAGCATGCGCGTCTACGCCACTCCGCGACTAGAGACGCGCAGCGCGGCAACCGTCGCATTGTCGCCGCGGCGGCCTTGATGATGGCCTCGGCAGCTCTCTAGGCAACACTGCAGCGGCGATGATCCCGGTAGCGGCGGCCGCGGGAGTCGGGCTTAGGGGCGTGCTGCGCAACCCTGCCCGCCCAATGGCCCGCGACGCAAGAGATGCATTGTCATGCAGAGGGCTCCTCGGTGGTTTGACTGCGCCGCTGGTCACGTTCGTGGGATCAGCGGCATGCGAGTAGGATGCGCATGCGGTCGCGTTCGATTGGTCTGCCCTGCCATTGACAGCTCATCAACGGCGGTAGAGCCTCAGCAGCTGCTCATCTCTTGTGCCGCCGTCGGGGGGTTTGCCCCGGATTTCTGCCAGAGCCAGCTCGCGATCCTCATGTGCACAAGCGTTGTTTTGACCTCCCCCGCTACACAGACTCCCGCCCTCGCCCTCTCCCGCCCGTCACGCCATGCGCAATGGACTGGTCGCTGCTTGACCTGGCCAAAGACGCCGAGGACGTGGCGTCTGGCCTGCAGGCCTTCATCGACGCTCTCCCCGGCTGCGAGCGCGACTTCTTAGCCCACATCAGCGCCCTCTTCGCCATCAGCGCGGAGCTGAGGCGGCTGGACGAGCTCGTCACCCATCGATCCTTCCGCCGCGCCGCCACTCAGGTGACGCCTGAGCTGGATCTCCTGTGCCCAAGCCTGGAATTGACGCTGGAGACGGTGAAGTCTGATCTCTTCGGCGTGAAAGCTACAGCAAACCCCCGCCGGGCCTACGAGCGTCTGTGCGGCCGGTTCGACCGTGAAGGCCGATCATTCGGTGGCCGCCTCGTAGCATACCACGATCTGACCATGGGTATTTCTGATGTACTGCAAGGGTACGGCCAGCGCTTCCCGTTCGATGAATAGCCGTACTAACGTCCATCAAGCGATAAGGAAATTGATGATTTGGGTGTCGTGGCGTCGGTCGTCAAGCGTCTGAAAGCCCGCCAGGCTTTCCTCGATACCGAACGCCATGGTGAGTCAGGATGCTAGATGTCTGCGAACCCCGAGGGGCAGACCGCTGACGCCCCCATCAGAATCTCCACCAGCACCTCTCAGGCCGTCACCAGTGAGACCTCCATTGCGGACCAACCCACAGTACATCGCCCAGTCACCAGCCGTTAGCCCAGACGATTGGGATAGTGATGGCGTCTATCCAGCAGTGCCTCAAGTGCCCTTGTCGCCCACTTACTCCAATTCATCGTTTGACACATTCGCGTCTTTCCCGACGTCGCCGAGTCTGGAGTCCACCAGCTCGTATAGCCCTATTCATTGGGCTCAGAAGATATTCGACGGAATGCATCCCGTGACGCAATTCCTTGGGCACCTAGGCCAACCGTAAGAACTTGTCGATAAAGCCTCACCCATCAGTTGTGCTGAACATGCTCTAGAACAAGATGTCTCGGTAGGGATTATCCTGAAGCCGTGAACAGGCTTTTTGCAGAAGGGTTCCAAAAGGTTGTGGAGCAGTAAGTATGCTGCCATGTTGTCGCTTCCCCTCTGCTGATTTGACAAGGCCGTTTGACGCAGCCGATGCTTGGGTCAGGCTTTACTGGAGGCCGGCCGATCACCGCGCCAGGCTTCTTTTCCTTACAAAGGACCCACTAGGCCGACGGTATCGTCACTGCATACCGCTCACTCTGCTGAACATCCGACGAGTCGGCACTTGTCTGCAGCTGTCAAGAGGGAACCAGTATGATGGCCGCATGGATCTCTGGGCAAATCTCCGGTTCACCTGTTACGAGAGGATGGTGCTGTTCTTCTGTACCGCCGTGGCCATAAAACGCCAAGACGGGATCGAGAGCCCCCTTCGAGTCGAAGACTACTTCCAGACGGGCGAGGACACGGAGTTCTCGGGCGAAATCGAGGATGACCATTACCTTCATGCTTTCCGGGTGTTCAAGGATCGGAATACCGGTGCTGTTCGTTTCGAGGCAACCGCACGCCGCGGGCCGATGCAGAAAACGCCGATCTGGACGGCTTTTGTCACACAATACATCGGCCGCAAAGGCTGGATGCGTCGAGTAGGACCGAGGATCCTATCTCTGAGCGTGTTGCATCCGTACGTCTTCTGCGACAACTACTCACCGCCAAAGGGCAGAGATAGCCAGTTCGAGCTGCGTTTCACGACACGAAAAGGTGCGTCGTTCGAGCGAGTCTGTCGCATCAAAAGCTGACTTGGCAAAGATTGCGAAGATTTTCTCGCTGTTTTCCCGACAATAAGGGTTCCATGAAGCCCTCATGATTACGACTAACGACTACGACTCACGACTGACGATTATTATGGTCATATACCCTATGGACTGGCAGGGCGGAAAGCGTTCATTCGAAACGGGTTGGACTATTCATCCTGGAGGGATCTATAGCGGTCGTTTATATAGTCTCTGTGTTCAATAGTGCGATAGCCAATAATATGTCATTACCTCAAGAGGCAGAGCCGGCGGGGTTTTTGCGGCGAAATGGCACGCTGTCGAGCGGTGGCGGCCGGCCATGTCAGCGCCCGCCGGGTGAGTAGCCGGCGCAAGCGCGATCGCACGGACGTCGGGCGCGACGCGAAAGTTGTCCAGCGACAGAAAAGTCTACCCGGCGGTCTGCATTTTCTTTACCACCAAGTCCTTTCTTGCTATTCCGAGCATTTCTTCCCCAATCCTCAGCAGTCATGGCCGACGACCGCATGGCTAACCTGGCCCACTCCGAGGCCCACTACTTCAACAGGTGCGCGCGCATTTGCGACCCAAAAGCCTTGTAGGACCCCAGCGCTGACGCCTCTCTTTGCAGTTACAACCACCATGGTGAGTCGCCCAAGACTGCGCGCGCGAGCTCGAGCTAACTGTCCGTCGAGGCATCCACGAGGAGATGCTGGTGAGTGCCCGCTTCCTGGTGCCCCGCGGCGCATCGCCCGGCTAACAGGCTCCGCAGAAAGACGAGGTTCGCACGCGGTCGTACAGGGACGCCATCTACCAGAATGGCCATCTCTTCAAGGACAAGGTTGTCCTGGACGTCGGATGCGGTACATCCATCCTTAGCATGTTTGCAGCCCTCCCCACACATCCCCGCCGCCCTTGGCACCACCTGGTCCTAATATGCTGGAAAATACAGGTTCGCCGTGAAGGCCGGTGCGAAGCATGTCATCGGCGTTGACATGTCGACCATCATCGACAAGGCCAAGGAAATCGTCGAGGCCAACGGCATGTCGGACAAGATCACGCTGCTGCAGGGCAAGATGGAAGAGGTTGTTCTGCCTTTCCCCCAGGTCGACATCATCATCTCCGAGTGGATGGGTTACTTCCTCCTGTACGAGAGCATGCTTGACACGGTCCTCTACGCCCGCGACAAGTACCTGGCTCCCGGCGGCTTGATCTTCCCCGACAAGGCCACCATTTTCTTGGCCGGCATCGAAGACGGCGACTACAAGGAGGAGAAGATTGGCTGTGAGTGTTGCGTGCTGCAGTTGGTGGTGCCGTGCTGATGTTCGCAGTCTGGGACAACGTGTGGGGCTTCGACTACACGCCGCTCAAGAAGACTGCCATGACGGAGCCTCTGGTCGACACGGTCGACATGAAGGCCGTTGTCACCGACCCTGCCGCCATCTTCAACATCGACCTTTACACGGTGAAGGCGGAAGACCTGGCGTTCAAGGTCCCGTACAGCCTCAATGTGCGCCGCAGCGACTTTGTCCACGCCATCATCGCCTGGTTCGACATTGAGTTCAGCGCGTGCCACAAGCCCATTCGCTTCTCGACCGGCCCGCACACCAAGTACACGCACTGGAAGCAGACGGTCTTCTACATTGACGACGTTCTCACCGTGGAGGCGGGCGAGAAGATCGTTGGAACTCTGAGCAACAAGCCGAACGAGAAGAACAAGCGTGACCTGGACATCGACATTGAATACAGGCTCGAGTCCGAAGACATGCACAGGCAGGCCCAGGGCTCGGGTAGCTACAAGATGTGAGCCCGATGACGATACGAAGGAACTTTTTTTCGGAGATGACGCTAATCGTGTGCCAGGTGCTAATTGAACCGTTGCAAACTCTGCGTGTGACGGTCGACTCCGCTCCGCCTGAGTGAACAGGCGTCGATGGCTGGAGCAGCTTCGACAAGCTGGCAACCAGGCAAAAATAACGGCCTTTGTGATTAGACTCAATAGATGCACGGCAAACCGGGAGTTCTTTGATGAGCATTCGGCGACGGTGTTTCGTGCCATCTGGGCCGTCGTCATCCAACTGAGACGAGGGGGCCCGCAAGGGGGGTCGGCGCTGGGGGATTTGAAAAAGATGGGCTGTATTTCGGTTGGTTGGACACAAAAGCGGTTTCTCGCGAGACCAGCAATGCATTTCTTCATGACAACGTCTCTTCGAATACGGTCCGTGGGCACGCTGAGGAAAACCGCCGTTGTTCGAAGAGTCAGCAGATGACGTGGTTCGTCAACGCTCGGGGACCAAGGCCTGGGCATAGAGTTCATGGTGAAACTCAGCACTCTGGACTGCTAAATTCGGAACGGCAGGGCGACTCGGGCATCCGAGAGTGCACGCTCGCCTTGGGTTTCGAAGAGCTGATGCAACAAGCGACAGGAGTTTGCTGATGATACAACGTCACTGGCGAAAATAAGATTGCGACAGGGCAGCCCTCGGTGGTACAATAACTGACGGCGCCACGTGCAGAGGCTGACTAGGCAGGGGAACCGTGCCCCAGGCGGCCGACGTTTCTCAGTGCGCCGTCTCCTTTCTTCGTGATGGTGGGTGGGGGTCCGAGGCCAAAGGACGGCAGGAACGGGCTAGAGGACTGCGCCGGTGGCGTGCCATCTCACCGGAGTTGATTTCGAGTCGAGCCGCGGACAGCAGGAGCACGCCAACCGGATCGGCAGCTGGGGAAGAATTGAGCGATCGCTGAGAGGTCGCGGATCTCCGGGCGAGCCTGGCCACGCGTGATGAACCCGGATCTGCAACCCAATCTCAGGTTCCCTCATGCTGGGTCGCTCCCACGCGGCTGCGAAGCCCGCCCAAAAATTCCGATCAGCCCATCATTGGCTGCCGAATCGGTAGTGCTCCCTTGCAGATGGCGCTATCGCCGCCGGCGCAGCCCTGCTATCCCTGGCCCGCGGCGCGAGGTACGGCATGGTTCTGCCTGCCAGTGCCACCACACGAGCCAAGCCAGCCCTTCTCGCGAGGCCCATATTCTCCTCGCATCTCCCCAGTTTCTGCTGGCTGAATGCTGCCTGCCGTCCCCCAAGAGACCATGACGAGACCCTCCCACTCCCCCCAGGACACTCTGTCCGTGCAGAAGACGCCCTACGGCCATCCCTACGAGTGCGTCGAGCCACCATTCTTCGCCTGTGCTTTGCTAACATGTCGCGCCGGCAGCATATATGACACAGCCCGGCCCTGTGTGATCGACGAGGAGGACGAGTCCCACGCCTACGACACTGACGACGCCGCGCCCTCGGTGAACATCCCGCGGTTTAGCAGTAAGGATGCCGCAGACCGCGCGAGAAAGCGCTCCTCCCTCCCCCCGGCCCTCAGCAGCGCGACGACGTCGATTTACCGCACCGCCAATTCCATAATCTCGCAGCGCACTACCGTCAGCAAGCTGCCGGCTGGCATGACAGTCCGCACGCAGTTCGAGAGCGCTCCCGCCTTTGAGAAAGCGCCATGGGAAATGCCCGAGCGCCCGCTCTCAATGTTCTCCATCCCCTCTGGCGGCCTTCGTTTCCATTCGAAGACCAAGAGCGTCATGCAGCCGCGCATCTTCCAGATCCTGCCGCGCGAGGTGTACGCATGTATTCTGCAACAGTTGGAAGTGCTTCACTTCGGCAACGACGCCCAGAGCTGCACCACCTGCTACTTGCGGGACCTGTACAACCTTGCGCTGACGAGTCGGGCCTGGGACAAGGCCGCACGGAACAAGCTGTAAGCACATCCAGCTGCTACTGTGTCCAATTGGTGCTGACTGTTCTCGTCAAGCTATTCCAAACTGTGGCTGCCGCCAGCCGACGTCTCGGACCCCCGGCAGTCCAAATCGAAGGCCCCTAGCCGCTTGAAACTGCTTCGGAAAACACTTCGAGAGAGGAGCGCTGTGGCGAAGCTGGTAGTCGAGATCAAGGCAGCCGAAATGCAGCAGGTCATGCTGCGGGCGAACTACAACGAAGGGCAAGCAATCATCAATGATTTGGCATCAATAGTCATGGCCTGCCCGAACCTAGAGAAGCTCGCCGGCTTCTACAGAATCTACAACCACGAATTCGACCGCCTCAACCACGCCTTGTCAACGAGACCAAACCTTAAAGAGCGGGCGTGGATAATAGGGAAGCCAATTAACCACGGCGCAGGCCATCTGACGCAGCAGCAAGCCTTCGAGCTCTACCCGGGCCCGACGGAGCTGTTCCTGCACCACCAAGACATCGCCACCAACTTAGAAACCCTCTTTCTCCACGGCCAGGACTCAGGGGCCATGGACTTCCGCGCCTTCGTCGCTACCTTCCGCAAGCTGCCGCGCCTCCGTCGCCTCCACATCTCCAACTTCTCCGCCTCTGACTTCAACGACCGCACCCTTGCCGCCCTGCCCCCGACCCTGACCTCGCTCCGCCTCGAGGCCCTCGACGGTGTCACCGACAAGGGGCTCCTCCGATTCGCCCAGTCGCCCGTGGCGGCGGGCCTGACGTCGCTCGCACTCGTGCACCAGGAGATCGTTGACCTACTCATCGTAATCGCCTTTCTCAGGTCGTGCACGCGCCTGGAAAGCTTCGCCATTGTGCAGGATGGATCCCCGGGTGTCAACAGCAACGTGCCGCTGTTCCGGCCCGTGTTCGCGTCAAACTCGTTACGGAATCTGCACTGGGACATCCTAATGCCGGCGCCGGCCACGGACGAGCTGGCCATCAGCGTCGCGGGTGGCGCTTTCCCGTTGCTCGAGCGCCTACGCGCGCCTTGCGACTACGACGGCGTGCTGCAGGACCTGTGTCGTCCGCGCGGCTGCGTAACCTTGCCGGACGACGAGTATTACTTCTACGTCAAGAACAGCGGCAAGAGGAGCGACAGGAACAACGACATGCGCGACTCGATGAGTCCGCACGACGGCGGCCCGGTCGGCGGCAGGCCACCCTCGTCCGCGTCCTCGTCTTCGCCGATTGAGTACACTCGAAACTTGGCCAAGGCACGACGCAGGTCACAGGCGCGGATCGATGCGCGCGTCGAGTGCTACTCGCCACGAACCGACCGGATGCGCGGCTTCTCCGGGTCCTGGCGGTCCTGCTCGTCGTCAACCTATTCCTCGTCGACGCACAGCGCCAACAGCAACGGAATCCAAATCGTCGTCGAGAACGAGGACAACGTCGTGACGGACCGCTTTTCGTTCGACTACGTTGGTACCATCGGCAGCACCATTGACTACGTGCTCGAGCCTGATGTCGACGACAGCTTGGACGCAGTCATTGGCGTGGGCGATTTGATGCTGGGCGCGCCCGTGAGAGGTCTGGGCGGGGGTGTGGGCTTCAAGGCGAAGGACTTGTGCGCCGGGAGCTCCGTCTCTGGCAGGTGGCACAGGTCGAGAGCGAGGGTCAGGTTGATTGAGATTGGAGACTTCTTTTGATGACCTTTACACCATTCCCTGGGGATTTCTTTTGATGATCTTCACATCCCTTCCCTTAGGATTTCCTTTGATGACCTTGCACGTTCCTTTTGGATTTTCTTTGATGATCTTGCACGTTCTTTTCGGGATTTTCTTTTTTTTTCTTGGGACGAAATAGGGCGTTTTGAGGTGTTTAGCACGAGAGTTGAGGGGTTTTGGGTGGTTGCTTTCTTGCATCGTATGGTGTTCTGGTTGGTGGTCCGTTTTATGCACTGAGTGGACGAGCTTGCACGTACGGTTGCCTCGAGTGGGTGTTTGAAATGTCGGTTCTGGCTGCAGATTATGCGTGTTAATGGAAAACCAGGTGATGTGTGATTGATCACTAGCTTTTTCGTCTGTTCTTTGCGTGCTTTCCCGCCTATACCAATCAACGCACGCTGGTGACAGGCATGCCTTGGCAGCGGGAGGGCCACTCTGATGTGGGGAGAAGGTTGAGATTGCTAGATGCCGTAGAACAAGATGTAAGATCAATTATCGATGGTGTATAGCTTTTCTCATTACAACACGAATGGCTGAATTACTGGCATTTGGTTGGTTATCGGACTGTCCAGGGTGACAAGGCTGAACTGCACTTTCAGGGCTGAGGCTGCTTTTGCTGACATGCATTTTGCGCGTTTCATCAGGCTGGATTGCATTTCTTAGGCTTCCACACACTTAAGAACACCATGAGCTCTACTTCTGTGGCACTTGTCTGTCTCTGGTTACAACCATATTACCACTCACACATCGGTTTCCGGCGCCCATGCGGAACTGGGTCGCGTACTGTCCTCAGCTCAATCTCGGGTGGCCACCGACCTCAAAAACATGCGCAAGGGCAAGGAAAGACTCGCGTGGCATAAATACAAGAACATCATCATCGGCTTGTATGAACGAATGACCATTGAGCAGATGATGACGGTGATGTCTGCTTTGGGGTTTCGCGCATCGTCAGTATCACGCTACACTTCCAGAGACATCGTCCACAGATACGCTGACATATCTGCAGAAAACGACAGTATCACAACAAGCTTAGAGAGTGGAATATACGGAAAAACAGAGCAAGATCCAGAACAGTGGAGGTTGGGTCCACGGCTCGGGTAGCCTGTGAGAATGTCCCTCCTGAATACCAAAACATTCAGGGCTCGATTATCCAAATATCTGACTCATTTTATCGTCTCTCAGCTACTGGAGGAGAGTTTATCGTAAAGGTGTCTGACCACGAGACAGCTACGAGAACCAACCATACTCGAGATGTTCGTGAGTTTAGACAGAAGAAGCTGCAGATCCGACGATCGGAAAGTGAAACCTTTCCGTTGATTTCGCACGATATCGCTCCCTGGATATGGACCACTGAGGATCTTCGATGGATTTCGCGCGACCGCGCTCCTGGAGTTCTAGCCAATGAGGATATTGCCAGGATTTGGCCTGATTCCACCTCAAGGATGACCCCAAAGGAACCACCATCTTGTTTTACATCCACGGATTTCTTTGGTGGCCCTTTAATCCGATATGGTAATGAATCCGAGGACTGCCTTGGCGCACCATTCCTTCCAATTTCCGAAGAAGATCAGGTTCAATTGTCGCCCCAGGGCTCCACGGATCCACAGAGTTTCGAGACAGGTAAGTATAACGAGGATGAAGAACTGTCAAAGTTCTTTGATTTCGCAACAGATGTGAGTGTAGAGATGGGTAGCCCGTAGCATTGCTGCAATCCAGCTTGTTACGGCCATTTCAACGGCACTGTCGGAGGACACGAGATGATCTCCACAATTTGTCTTTATTTTCATGTTGGATGTATTAGTTGCCCCTACGCCGGTTTCGATTTCATTAACCAAAGTCACATCGCTGTTTTCGTATTTCACTCTGTTCCTCTTTACGAGGATTGACTGTATAAGGAGAGTCATGGTTTCCCTTGTCAAAGAGCGAAATGAGGGGCTTTCGTATCCGTAATTCCTATTTGATCTACACCATACTGCACTGCAAGCGGAGACAACATACGCAGGGCAGAGAATCCCAAATGACATGTAAAGTCTGATCTGCAATCCCCTCTCACAGCCTATGGCAAGCGTGGATGTGTTTTTGGTCATTTCATGGGTAGTTGAAGCTTTGTCTGGACAAGAATGTGGAATTAAAAACTCTACATACACATCCGGACGATAGCGTCAGTTACCCACATTTGTGATTTTTCCGAGAAAGAGCTGAGGCATAGCTACGCCTGTGACCTTCCTATTCTTCATGCTAGCCATCGGCTGCAATACCCCCCCTGTAGTAGCTTGAAAGTCACTTCTAAACCCGGGCGTCCAACACCCAGCGTGCCTCTTTCTATATTACCGTATATACACCAACCCCAAAAAAATTATCCAAAACGTTGCTCAAACGTACGATCATGTCGACGTAATATCCATCTTGAATATCTATACAAGCCTTACAACTTCGCTTTCTCTTTGACAACGCTCTCCTTGGGCCCAACCAACGGGTCGTACACGTTCAAGCCCAAGGTATCCGACGGAACGGATGCACTGTGCATGCTGAGGCTTCGAGTGTCGATCAAGCTCGGGTTGAGTTGATCGATGCTGGAGCAGCCGATGAGACGCATATTCATCTCCATCTCGTCCTTGAGCAACTGCATAGCGCGGTCAACACCAGGCTGTCCGTAAGCAGACATGGCGTACAGGAATGGACGGCCGATACCAACACCCTTGGCACCCAGACAGAGTGCCTTAAGAATGTCGGTTGCACGACGAACACCGCCGTCAATGTAGACCTCGATCTTGTTTTCCCAGCCCCTTTGCCGCAGGATCGGCATGACCTCCGCGAGAACTTCGACACCGGAGCGGGCGAAGTCGAGCTGGCGACCACCGTGGTTGGACAGAACGACACCCTGGACACCAGCCTCGACGGCCTTGAGCACGTCCTCGACACACTGCACGCCCTTGAGAATGATGGGCATCTTGGTGATGGACTGGAACCAGGGGATATCCTTCCAGCTGAGGGCAGGGTCTATGAAGGATGAGATGGCACGCGCAGCCCCCTGAGAGCGGTCCACACTGTCGCCCGAGCTGCTTTGGACACTGGAGCCGACGTCGTCGAATTTGCTGCGCATGTCCTTCTCGCGGCGGCCAAGCTGAGGGGCATCGACGGTAATGAAGAGGCCTTTGCAACCACGTCTCTCGGCATGTTCTACGATACCCTTGGTGATTTCACGGTTCTTGTTGACCTGCGGAAAATGTTAATTGAGTGTCTTGAATTACAGGATCCCATTGGACTTACGTAGAGCTGCAGCCATTGCACCTGATCACCCTCCTTTGCGTCGACAATCTCGTCAAAAGAGCAAGAGGCCAGCGTGGGGATCATCTGAATGACGTTGTGCTTTTTCGCGCTGCGTGTGAGGACCACCTCACCCTCAGGGTGGCCCAGCTTGCCGAGAGCAGTCGCAGTGACGTAGAAGGGCATGTCGACCTTGGTGCCAAGCATTGTTGTCGAGCAGTCGACCTTCTCCACGTCGACGAGGATTCGGGGACGGAACCAGATTTTGTGGAAGGCCGAGTGGTTTTCTCGTAATGTCTGTAGTTGGTGTAAGCCAGTCGTTCATTTACGGTGTGGCGCCTATACAGTGAAACCAGACGAAGTGGAATCACGCCACAGGAATGCTTACGATTTCATCGTCGGCACCGCTCGAGTAGTACGCCCATGCGGTCTTCTTCATGACGTTTCGCGCCACTGCTTCGAAATCCATCAAGTTGTAGCATTGCTCCAGGATGGGCTTCCTCGCGATCCTCTCCTGCCGCGCCTTCTCATCCGGGTCCTCGGCCTTCTCCTCCTGCTGCACCGTGTTCATATCCACCTCGCCCAGATGTTTCGAGTGGTCGAGGTACTTGTCGAGAGTGTCGGGCGGGTGGATTGGCTCGTACTCCTCGGTGGCATCCTTGCCGGCATACTTGAGGATGATCTTCATGCCACCAGGGTGCTCGGGCAGGAATTCGGTGACATCGTATGCGCGGCCGTGGACGATGACCCAACAGCTCTCGGCGGAGTTGTGCTTGGCGACTTCTTCGCCGGTTATTTTCACCGGCTGGCTGTTGTTGCTGTTGCGGTTCATGGCGGCGGGAGGGGCTGGGCGACGGCAGAGGGAGAATGGAGCGGCGCGGCGAGGGGATTTGTAGTGCTCGCTGCGTAGGAAGATATTGCAGTTTTGGTCTAGATTAGCCCGGCGCTCCCTGGGATTTCCGAAGCGGCTATCGTAGGGGCTCAAGCCCTGGGGCGTCGGTTCAAAGGAATACCGAGCGAGTGTGGGGTAAGCTTTGAGGCGTGGGCGCGCCAATGACAGGGCGGCGCTTGCTAAGCACGGATGGAAGCGCCGGTCCTTTGCTGGTGCCACTCGCTGGATCGAGTAATGCAGCTCGCCAGCCTCGGGTCCACAGCAGATTGCAGAATATTTGAGACATCGGTGCCCCGCAGTTCATCGAGACAGCCGTAAAGTGGGATTTGCACCAAAACGGCAGACAGGCATAAGCGTGGTGCGGCAAGGTATGGGACGGCGCCGGCGGTTTCTTTCGTCACCGCGCGCCGCGCAACTGCCGGTCTGGTCGGTGTGGTGCCTCAGGCAACACGGCACGCGGGCCGGGCACAGCAGCCACCGGCCAAGGCTCCGAGCGGCGCAGTGCACGAGGACCACGATCCACTTGGGCCATGATTGTCACGCTGCCAATCCAGGCCGATCGCCTCTCGTCATCGCTGCTCACCACCACGCGCCGACGTCCAATCCGACCGCCGTATCTCTCGCTGCGCGACCAGTACCGCCCTCGCCCTCGCTCCCCTCTCTCATGGCTGCGTCGTGGCAAGCCTCTCCAACCACGCCGGCAGTCGCTCAGCGCCGATCTTAACCGCCGCGCGTTTCGCACGTCGCAGCTGTACCGCAACCCGCAGCTGTCGTTCAGCACAATCCTTGAACCTTAGCACACGGGCCTCCGATCATCAGCGTCTGCCAATCTCCCTACGCACCCGCCTCGCTTCTCCTGTAAACCATCGACATGGCCGGCTCAGACGTCGAGGCAAAGGTCGTAGTGCTCGGCTCGCAGGTACCCACCGTTTTCCCCAAACACCAGCTCTTCCGTGCATCGCTGACCCTAGCAAGGGCGTCGGCAAAACCAGCCTGGTGCATCGATACGTCAAGAACGCCTTCGCAAACACCACCTCCACCGTTGGCGCCTCGTTCTTGACCAAGAAGGTCGTCGACATCGACACATCCACCGTGGTTCGCCTCCAAATATGGGACACTGCTGGCCAGGAGAGATATCGTAGCATTTCCAAGCTGTACTACCGCGGTAAGTCATGGTCCCTGCATACCTTTCCCACGGAACATCTACCAAGAGACGCGCGCGACACTCGGCATGCGCTTTACGTTCGCGTCGGAGGCAATGTTGCAAAGCTTGCCGTCTTCGGCCAGAAGAGTGGAGAAGTGCAGACGAGTGGAATGCTGACGGCATATCCATGCAGGCGCTAATGCAGCAGTCCTCTGCTACGACATCACCGATCCGAAGTCCTTTGAGGAAATGGGCCGCTGGCTCATCGAGTTGAAGAACAATCTGGGCGACGATATCATCCTTCACGTCGTCGGCACCAAAGTCGATAGGGTAGCCGAAGACCCTTCGGCCCGCAAGGTTCCTTTCGAGCGATGCATTGCCTACGTCGCCGAGAACTTGTTTCCGCAGCAGGCGCAGCAGGACAAGCAAACCACGTCGGTCCCGAAGAGTCTCTGGGGCGTCGCCGGCGTAACGGGCGGCGCTAAGGATGACAGCGGCATGGCGAGCCCACAGAGTAATAGGAGCAGCGGCTTCTGGGGCCAGGACGTGGGATGGGACTGCTGTCACGAGATCAGCGCCAAGGATGGTGAGGGTGTCGAGGAGGTTTTTCGAGTCATCACGCGCAAACTGGTCGAGCAGCGCAATAAGAGCATGGAGCAGGACTTTCTCAGCTCAGGCGGCGTGACACCTGCGGTGAGCGGCGGGCCCGGTCAAGGTGGTTACTTCGACTACTCATCAGGGAGCGCGAGCGGCAGCTTTCGAGTTGGCATGGGAGATAAGCGCCGGAGTTGGCTTGGCTTTCCCACTCCTTCACCGGGGATCGGCGGCCCAATACAGACCCCCGGCGGCGAGGAATGGAGTGCTGAGATTGAGAGGACGGAGAAGAAAGGTGGCAGGTGTTGTTGAGTGTCGACTCACCCCAAGCCAAAATTGACCTGGTCTCCGGGGAGATCCACGCGGCTTTTACGATTAGGTCTGCCAACGACAGGGCGATCCCGATCACAGGAAGACCATCACAACATCATTTTCTACCAGTCGGCACCGGTTTAGACTTGATTTTCCTTTCTGGTCGAATTCTCTTGGCAGGGACAGGGTTTCATTGGTCACTATTTCTTATTGTTTGTGCTTCCCTTTCATTGTTTCTTGGTTCGATTTGCTGTTTGCCAGACTGTCCTTTTCGTTTTGGCATAATGTTTGCATAGTAATAGCGTGCATGTCCTTGGGTATTTCATGTTCCAGAGATTCCATTTCTTCCCTTTTTCCTTTCCTTGATTTCCTTGGGTTGGCAGCAAAGGGAGCAAGCAGGCATATGGCGTTTGTCTTGATTTCGAAAGAAGACAAAGAGATGACGTCGCCCACACGGGTTGTGCTTCTTAATTACGAAAGTTCTATCAGAATAAAGATACCCGATTGACTTCTCATGAGAAATTCGTCGCTTGGTCTGGATATGCTGCGGGAGTACATTGCCGTGTTTTACAAGGCCGGGTGGTGCTTGAACATAACTAGGAAAAGTATAGGCATAAGTCGTACGAGCAAGGCTCTTCGCGTCAACATGTTCGCTCGGTTGGTAATTCATCCTTTTCGTTCCATTAGGATCATGCTCAAATGTCCTATTCCTTGCCGCATTTCTGTCCTTCGGGTATGCCAAAATCACAGCCGTAGGCTCGGATGCTGTCCGCGTACTCTCTCGGAGCTGCTCTACTCTTCGGCCCAAAGCTTCTGTTTCCAAGCTATCCAGGAAGCCAGTGGCGTTTCAGTTGCGAGCAGTTGACAGAAGATCAGTAGCCCTGACAAACACAAGTCCTTGTTTCGTATGGAAATCCGGGCCAAATGTCAACATCAAGGTACGAGAGAAGGCGCTTAAACATGTCGCGTCTTTCCTCCTACACGATCCATCATCGATAGAAACCGTCTCTCTAGACCGGCTCGTACTTATTCTTTTCCACCAGCGAATAGCTGGAGCACTACAAACAACGCGATGGCCCACCAGTACCTATGATTGACATTAGTACAACTCCGGTAGCGCGGGTGCAAGCCATCACTTACTTCTGCAAAAACGTCTTCTCCGGCTCTTCCTGCCCAGCAAGTTTTCCCTTCTCGTCCAACACCACGGGCTTGTTCAAGAACGGCGCGGGGCCTGCCTGGACTTTCTCGACCTTCACTTCAACGACATCCTCATCCTCGACGGCACCGTTCTTCTTCTCCGCTTCCGAGGTGGCGCGAGGCTCGGCGCCGAACCCGATGCCGTAGATGGCACCCTGGGCATCGGCATGCAGGACGAGTGTCTTCTTATACTCGGGACTAAGCGCGGCAGCCGACGTCAGAATGCCAGTCCAATCGGGCTTCTGCAGGCCAATGCGGAGGAGGGCGTTGTCGGTGATGGAGATGCTCGGGGCTTTCCAGGACACGACGGCAGCACTGGCATTGGCGGCATTGTAAGAGATCTGGGCAAGGTGCTGCGGGGCGGGAGCGTCGAGGGGCCAGGCGTGGATGTTGAGAGTCTTGTCGGCGGCGAGGGCGGTGGTAAGAAGGAGGGCGAGGGTGGCGAGGATGCAGTGGACGAGGGAGGCCATGGCGGGCGGGAGCGACTCCGGGTGGAGGGGAGACAGGACTGAGCGGTGTGCGGCCGCTGCGGGCGTCGTGCAGGAGAGTTGCAGGTGTAGGTAGCTGATTCCCAGCTCGTGGCGCGTCGGGGGTGGCCGAACGTTAGCCCGGGCTCGGGGGCAAGTCCGCCGAGACCGGGGCCGCTGGAGGCATGGGGCAACACAGGCGGCGCGATAAAGCTCTGATGAGTCGTGCAACGTCAACGTGGTCCGTCGGCGCCCCTCGGATGCGTAAGAAAACCGGCATTGCCAGTTCAGGGCCAATGATGACGGGGGCGAGAAGACGGGCCAAGAGCGGGCTGGGCAAATCGCAACTTGTCCGGGGCGCGAGACCCACATTTTGATTGTGGAGGACCCCTCGAGCTAACCGGGGTATGAAGTCATCCGCAGAGCTCTCGACGATCGTGAGATTCTGAGGCAGAGCTAGGAGGCTGCGTCTCAACAGCTTTTTCCCGCGCCCCTCCCCCACCGGACACTCGTCTCCAGCATCTCTTCCCCCTCACAAACATTGCCCTCAATCAGCCCAATTTCCTCTCCATTGATCTACACCCTCAAGCAGAGCACTTCGATCGTGAGACCGGCTCAGGCAGCAATTGTTGCCCACCATGTCGTCCCTGCCCTACAGAGCTCCCCCCTCGCGCAAGCAGTCGCGCCAGATGTCGACTGACCCGCGCAATGAGCTCCACCCGCACGTCGACCACTACATCGGTGTCGATGTCGGCACGGGCAGCGCGCGTGCCTGCATCATGAACGACCACGGCGACATTGTCGGCCTTGCCTCCGAGAACATTGGCCTCTGGCAGCCGCAGACGGGCTACTACGTGAGCTCGCCCGTCTCGCGCCCCTCTGCTTTGCAGCCGCTGACGCATTGATGCAGGAGCAATCCACCAGCGACATTTGGCGGTGCATCTGCTCATCCATCCGTCGCGCCCTGGACCAGCACAACATCGACGCTGACACCGTCCGCGGCATTGGCTTCGATGCCACCTGCTCGCTCACTGTCTTCAACTCCGAGACAGACGAGCCCGTGTGCATCACCGGCCCCAACTTCGACAACCGTGAAGGCCATGACCGCAACGTCATCCTGTGGCTTGACCACCGCCCCGTCGACGAGACGGTCAAGATCAACAACACCAACCACAACCTGCTCCGCTATGTCGGTGGCAAGATGTCCATCGAAATGGAAATCCCCAAGGTCCTTTGGCTGAAGAACAACATGCCCAAGGAACTGTTTGACAAGTGCAAGTTCTACGACTTGACCGATGCTCTGACTCACATGGCCACTGGCAACGAGACCCGTAGCTTCTGCAGCGTCGTCTGCAAGCAGGGCTTCGTCCCTGTTGGCGTGGACGGCAGTGTCAAGGGTTGGCAGGAGGATTTCCTCAAGGAGATCGGCCTGGAAGAGCTTGTCGAAGACAACTTCAAGCGCATGGGTGGCGTCAACGGGGTGGTTAGCCTTCACACTCCTCTCAATTGTACAGGTCGCAGCTAACGATACCTGCAGAACGGTGAATACTTGACTGCTGGTGAGCTTGTTGGTACCCTGAGTGAGAAGGCCGCCATGGATATGGGTCTGCCCGCTGGCATCGCCGTTGGCAGCGGTGTCATCGATGCGTACGCTGGTTGGATTGGCACGGTCGGTGCCAAGGTCAAGCTGTCCGACGAGGAGCTCAACGCCGATGTGCCCAAGAACGACGTTTCCCAGGCCTTCACCCGTCTGGCCGCCGTTGCTGGTACCTCCACCTGCCACTTGGCCATGTCTCGCGATCCTGTTTTCGTCAACGGTGTATGGGGTCCATACCGTGACGTTCTGCTTCCCGACTACTGGATGGCAGAAGGTGGACAGAGTGCTACCGGTGAGCTGCTCAAGCACACGATTGAGACTCACCCTGCCTTCAACGAAGCCATGTCTGTGGCTGAGACGTTCAACACGAACATCTATGAGTACCTGAACGAACACCTCCGGGAGATGGCTGAGAAGCAGGACGCGCCCTTCATCAGCTGGCTCGGCAGGCACCTGTTCTTCTACGGTGACCTGTTCGGCAACCGCTCTCCAATTGCCGACCCCAACATGAGGGGCTCGTTCATTGGTCTCAGCAGCGACAAGTCGCTAGACGCTCTGGCACTGGCATACTTGGGAACCATGGAGTTTATCGCTCTGCAGACCCACCAGATCATTACTGCGATGAACGAGTCTGGCCACTCGATCTCATCCATCTTCATGTCCGGCTCGCAGTGCCAGAACGACATCCTGATGCACCTGATTGCCGCCGCTTGCGACATGCCGGTTCTCATTCCCCGCTACGTCCACGCTGCCGTCGTTCACGGTGCGGCCATGCTTGGTGCCAAGGCTGCTTCGACCGATAAGGAGGGTAAGAGCACCCCGCTGTGGGAAATCATGGACCGCTACAGCAAGCCCGGTAAGGCTATCAAGCCTACCAAGAACGAGGGTGAGAAGAAGCTGCTGGCGACCAAGTACAAGGTCTTCCTTGAGCAGATCGAGAACCAGACCCGCTACAGGAAGCTGGTCGACGAAACCGTCGCGAGCCTCAAGGCTTAATTTACGAGATGAACGTGTCTATGTACAAGACGTGCAAAAGACAAGGTTACGGATATGACTTGACCAAAAATTTCTTCGTTGCGTAGTTGAGAATAGGACTAGAGCGATAGAGTCCAAATGATATTGCCTTTCACGATTCTAACGACTAACTGATTGTTCTGCAAGAGTTTATCTCAGGTCAAGAAATTCTAGGTGCCAGCGTGTACGAATTTGACTCTTATTCTTACAGACGGGTGATGCAGCCGATGGCTAGCGCGAAGAACGGTAGGGCCTTAGAACATAGAGTAAGCATGCCTCAGCTCCTCTTTTTTTTTTCCACAACGAAAAAGAACATGTATGGGTAGTTGAAGCTATCATCCGGACGTGAATGTGGAATTAATAACTATACATCCACGTCTGGACGATACAATTACCCATGGTATGAGAGAAAATAAATTCACGCTAGCCGTCGGCTGCCATACTCTGTTATTGTCTGAACAGCTCAGAGCTAGGATGTTGGCACAAGAGTGCGTCCCTCAATGTGCCCGTTTTGCCACTCGTGCCGTCTCCTAGCTGCTCGGGGAGCCAGGGGAACATCTTGTTGATCTCCAGCCGCTCCTCAAATGACGAAAGTATGAACTTCCTTGTGGGCCGCTCGGAAGCACCCTGAATGATGACGAAATAGCAGCAATCGATAAGGACTCACGAGCACTACCGCCATCGGGCCGAGCGGCGAGCAAATCCCGACTACCTTCGCGACTTCTCGCGTCCGCCCAGCGGGAGAAAAGCCATCAAGTACTCCAATTCCGGTTCTCTTCACCCCCAATTCCTCCGCGTACACGTATCAATACAATGAGTGCGGTACACACCAGGCAGACCTGTGCGTGCTTACGCCGCTGCCTTAATGCTCCGCGTCTCCCTCGGCCGCCGGTTAGCTGGCACGCGTACGCCACCACAGCCCGCAATAGCAGTAGCACCTCCAGCAGCACCACGGCGCCCAAGCGTGTCTTCCGCGCCGCCAGCACCAGCACGACCTCTACCACTCCTCGCACCACCACCACAACTACCAATACCGCACCGCCCACCCGCAGCAGCACCGCCTCCGCTTCCGCACCGCCGACAACCGCGCGCAACTCGGCCGCCGCCAGTCCTTCCACGCCGATCCGCGACCTTGAGGAGGGTCTCTCGGACAACCCGCTAGACCTAGACCAGTCGGACACATCGCTGGACTGGTCGCGCAGCTTCCACGGGCTGTCGTCGGAGCGCTTCAGCGAGGCGGCGGCCGCGGCGCTGCTCGAGCCAATCAACGCCGACGACATCGAGATCAAGCCCGACGGTATCATCTACTTGCCCGAGATCAAGTACCGGCGCATCCTCAATCGCGCCTTCGGCCCGGGCGGCTGGGGCCTGGCCCCGCGCGGTGAGACGATTGTGACCGGCAAGACGGTGACGCGCGAGTACGGCCTTGTGGCGGGCGGTAGACTGGTGAGCATCGCGCGCGGCGAGCAGCAGTACTTCGAGCCCGAGGGCATCCCAACGGCGACTGAAGGGTGCAAAAGCAACGCGCTCATGCGCTGCTGCAAGGATCTGGGTGTTGCCAGCGAGCTGTGGGATCCGCGCTTCATCCGCCGCTTCATGAAGGAATATGCCAAAAAGGTGTGGGTCGAGCATGTAGCGACGAAGAAAAAGAAGCAGATCACCATTCGCAAGGATGACGAGATCCCCTATCCGTGGAAAGAGAGCAAGTTTGGGGCTTAAGGAAGTGCGGAAGATCGGGTGCAAGAGAAGGTGCGACGGCCATGGCACCTTTTTTATTGTTTATTTTCCCTCTGATATCTTGCGCATGGGACCCCGCCGATACGGATACCCGGGATGAAACGGAGAGGAGACTTGTGTGCATGTATTAAACTTCTGGTTTTGAAAGTCCGAAAACACCATAGGAAGCAGGCTGTGGTTATGTGCTCAGTGGCATTTTCGTAGACTATGGGATGGCAATTTGGGGTGAAAAGGGCAAAGTAGAAAGTGATCATGAGCCGTTGGCAAAGGCAATAATCAAGACATCTCCACCTCACAAGTTTGCAAATCAGCGTGTCAGATTCCTGATATAGCTGAGGAGAAATGAACTAGATATCGAGGCTTTTCGGAGTCGCTCGAAACATATGATTGATGGCCCTTGTATTGGTAGACCTTGAGACGGCTATATCAGCGAATCTTCTCTCGTTTGCATCTTTCAGCGCACGAGAAACACCGTCGGTATATGATCTCAGATGCTTTTATTGCGGTTAGCTATGAGGTCGCGAGACATGTATGGTTATTCTCAGAAATTTGTTCCGAAATACCATAGAGAAAGTCAGCCTCTCTGGCATAGGCGCAGCAGAGCTGACAGTATCACCGTCAGCCTCAATGGCTTTGTGGAATGTAAAAGCAAAAGCCCAAACGCCGGAAGACTTCCCTAATGATGTGAAGAGATCTATGCAATCAAGGAACAAGGTGCAAACTCGAATCCCTCCTTAGTACGCCAGGTCGTTGCTCGTAGCCCTTGCCCTGTCCTCACGCGACGGCGTGCGCGACCTCGACGGCGGTTGCGGCGACAGCCTCCCCTTCTCTGGCTGTTGCTGTTGCTGTTGCTGCTGCTGCTGCTGCTGCTGTTGCTGGCCCCACTGCCACGGCATCCAACCGGTACTGGTTGTCCTGCCGCCCATGCGGCCGCGTGCGCTACCGCCGCTGTTGCTTCCTCCCTCGAGCGCCTCGTCATACTCGACGCGATCAAACTCCAGCTCGCTCTTGCTCTTGGTCAGACTACCGCCAGCACTGCGGTCCCTGGACGGGTCTCTCGAAGCATTGGCGGTGGCAGCCTCGCGGTCGAAGGCGCTGAGCAGCGTCTGCAGGCGGTCGCGCTGCGAGGCGATGTAGTTGGCGCGGTCCTCGGGGCGGCCACGGGCGATTTCGTCCGGGATGAGGGCGCCGCTGGCGGAAAGGGCGGCGGCGGCATCGTCGCGCGAGGCGCTGCCCTGCTTCTGCCACTGGGCGGCGCCCTGCAGGGCACCCGAAACCAGGCCGTAGAAGTCGCCGGCGGGTGCGGCAAGCCCCTGGGAGGCCGAGGGTAGGTTGAAGCGTGCGAAGAGGTTTTGGGCGTAGGTTCCACCCTGACCGGGGCGGCCAGCCGGGGGCGGGGTGGGCTGGCGCGGCGCCATGCCCAGGATGTTGACCTTGACGTACTCGATAGCCTGGTTGAGATACTGCAGGCCCACGCGCTTGCCGTTTTCGTGCGCATCGCTAATGAAGCGCTCGATCTCATGCTCGTGCTGCACCAGGAAGGGGTGCACGTGCGTCTGGTAGATGTATGGGGCCCCCTGGACGAGGTACAGGTAGGCGCCGAAGCGTATCCACGCGTAGAAGGGGACCCAGTCAACCGCCCACGAGAACCAGTATTCGGCTGTCTGGGCGATGGTGAAGCACACCCAGAACATCAGCCATGGCGTCAGCTGCTGCGGGTCGCCGGTGCGCAGCGCTTTGTACGAGGCGAAGATGGGGAAGAGGGTGGTGAGCCCCGTGCTGCGGGAATGCTGTCAGCGAGACGGCCAGGAGAGAAGTTTCTGCAGGTTACGAGCTCTGTGCCGGGTTCCGACGCTGAAGCCTGAGCTCCGGAAGCTGGAGGAAGCGCTGGGCAGAGGCAGACACGTACGTGAGCAAATTGGGGAAGATGTTGAAGATTCCGAAGAACATGGCGGCGGAGTTCCCCAGGCGCGGGAGTCTGGGGCAGGGCGAGAGAGGAGTTGTCGAGAGAAGAAGCTCGGGACGGAGGTGAAAGAAAGCAATGCAGCTCTCCCAGGCCCCGCAGACGAGCTACCTAGCAGCTCCGCTTTATCGGCCCGCGGGAGGGGCTTGCGCAGGCCGCGCTCGGAAGTCCGCCCCCGTCATACTATTTTTGCCGGCAAGGTACAGCACGGAGTCCGGCGGCCGAAGCAGCTTGGCTCTCACGTTACCTTGTCACAAGGTCGCGTGTGCGCCAGTGGCGCTGAGTCCATTGCCTCTCCAAACGCCCGCCCGCAAGCCGACGCAAAGCGGGCAGGGGTTTGGCTGTCTTATCTGTCTCAGGCCGGCCGCCGCCTTGAGCGCCTTGCCAGCTCGTCATCTGCGCGTCCGTGCGGCGCTGTGCGCTCGCTCTGCTCAATAGTCCGGGACTTGGTCGCGCACGGTAGGGCTGCGTGGCCCGGGGCGGCGCCTGCGCCACAGCAGATCGATCCCTGGATTGCCCGGCCTCCACGTCAACGGTCGGCTGCCTGCGCGGAGGCCCAGCCTCAACAACGCGTGAGGTCTGTCCACACCCGCAACTTTATCTTGTGTAGATCCCGCTGTCGTGTACGCGTGCTTTTTATTATTTATCAGTGCTCTTCACGCCGCGACGAAACCTTCTGCTTCTGGCAAGCGCTTTTTGCATTGCATCATCATCCGCCTCTCTCATTTGCCCGCATAATGTGCATCGCCATCATTACCACCGCCCACCCGCAGTACCCCTTCATCCTCCTCAACAACCGAGATGTGCGTCGCTACCCCAGACCCCGCGCGATCCCCCGCTGACCCTTTCTTCCCCAGGAATATCTCCACCGCCCCACCGCTCCCGCCCAGTGGTGGGCAGAGCCGCACTCGCACGTCCTGGGCGGCTACGACCTGCACCGGCCCGTCCACGGCACCTGGCTGGGCATCACGCGCCAGGGCCGCATCGCCGTGCTGACCAACTTCCGCGAGGAGGGCGCCGCCATCATCCAGGACGAGCGCAGCCGCGGCGCCATCCCCATCGCCTGGCTGACCACGCCGCCGGACTCCGACGAGAGCACCGCCGACTTCGCTCAGCGCCTCGTCGATGAGGGAACCCTCAAGCACGTTGGCGGCTTCAGCATGCTGTATGGCCGCCTGCAGGACGTCGTGAAGACCCAACAGCACGATGCCGCTGCCCCAACAAACGGCAACGGCCCCGTCCATAACAAGGGTCTCGCCATCGTCTCCAACCGCACGCCCGATGTCAAAGGCCTGATCTGGCTGGCCGGTAAGCCCGGTGAGACGCGCGCTCTGAGCAATTCGCACTACGGCGACAACTCGTGGCCCAAGATCGTGCAAGGCGAAGCCAGCCTGCGCGCCGCTGTCGACGACAACGTCAGCGCCGCCGGCGAGCCGCAGGAGGCACTGCTGGAGCGTCTGTTTGCTGTGCTGAGCGCCGACACGATGCCGCGCCAGCGCAACGGCGAGGAGTGGGAGACGTACCTGCGCCAGCTGCGCAACAGCATCTTCATCCCCGGCATCGGCCACGACGCCACGGTGGACCAGAAGCCGGCAGACGCCGTGGCTGCCGCGACTGGCGTGGAGTCGGTCAGCGCGACAAGTGGCATCTATGGCACGCAGAAGCAGACGGTCATTCTGGTGGATCGGGAGGGGAAGGTCACGTTCGTGGAGAGGACCTTGTACGACCACGAGGGGAAACCGGTGAAGGGCGGGAAGGAGGACAGAAGATTTGACTTTCAAATTGAAGGATGGTAACCCTCCTGATGGCACCCGTCTTTGATGACTTTCACGAGCAGGTTGACGGCGTTGGAGTGGGATCATTTGGAGACCAACTCTGCATAGAAAAAGAAAGCAGTAGTGCTCCATGTTGGACTAGGATGCATCCGGTGGGACGGCTTATGACTTAAGCAGGGCAGCGAATGGCGTAAATAGCTGAACAGCACAATTTTGTTTCAGGACATGCATGCACAACATAGATGGCGCATAGCATATTTTCGGTATTATTCTCAAGAGCATTGATCCATAACATCGTCGCTTCTTCTTCCAAAGGCCATTGAATCGCTCTCAGAGCTGGACGCTTGTGCCTAACGAAGTTTCTTATGTATATCAGCTGCAGGCCAAGTGAATACATAAGCAGTCACACATTTTCCCTTACACTCACCGCAACTCTTCTACGCAGCATGCAGGCAACAACCAACGGCACGGCACGGCACGCTGCATGTCACATCTCATCACAATCAGTTTTGACATCACACACGCGTCTGGAACACATCGCAAAACGACCAGTCACCCCATATTAACATTGCAAGCAACCTGTTCTTGCATCAATCTGGCGGGAGTGGCCTAGGTATGTTGACGCACAATTCCCACTGTCTTCTTTCTGCGAGAATATTAGAATGCTAATCATCACCCGCTACAGTGGTTAAGGCGCTGCTTTCCCAAAGCAGAAATCGCGAGGTGAGATGGCGAAAGGAGAGCCACCCATGCATATCAGCAGACTGACTAATTGCAAATAGTTCGAACCTTGCCTTCCGCATGATACAAGTCCTTTTTTTTGTGCTGCTCCCCTTTTGGTCTACGACGCTTTGGTGCGTAAAGGCTAGACTCACAATGCCGTAGCGAAGGTACATTCTTTTTGGTTCCTTTGCTCACCTACACTTGGCATTTATGGCGAATTGCTTAGGACGTGGCCTGCTTATCTCCCGTACAGTGGTGGCAGTCACTTCAGAGTGTAGATGTTTTACTGAAAATAATCAATTGATGTCTAATGCCATGAGCACCGTTGCTGCCACTGAACGACCGTCTCTTTCTCCCTTGACGCACATGGTGCTTTTCAGAGTGAAATGAATGAAAGCTTTGGGTATCTCAATAAACAAGTGATGGTTTTTTCTTTGAACTCCTTTTCTTTCTGCGAACTTTTCTCTGTCTTTCTGTTACAAATTTCGTGGGACCATGGAAATTTACGGTAAGTGAAACAGCTCTATGAGACGAATCTCCAGCAGGAGCAGCAGCAGCAGCAGCAAGCGGGCCCATAGGAAGAGCATTTGTAGCGGGTTGAGGAGCTGGAAGCAGATCTCGAGAGTCTTCTTCGCGAAGCGCTTGGCGATGATTCCATGGATGGATATGACGAATCAAGTAGCGGTTGACCCAGTTGACGCTAATCAGGAGATAGAAAAAAGCACGTCCCCGCCGTACATTGAGCCGGTTCAGGAGAGTTTTGAGCAGTTGAGAAGGTTGAAACGCGCACAATCGTAGTGTGAGATCATAAAGCCAGTCGCCGAAAGTCCGATCAAGCCGGTGTAACGAGTTCGGCAGAACGACCTGGTTTCCATACAACCGAGCAAAGAAATGTATGACCCAGCTCAGAAACACGATGTAGCCGTAGAGCAGAATAAGTCCAAGCAATAGTTGAAACACGCTGAATTTTTCGAGATCATGCAGGGTCAAAAGCGTTTCTGCGTTCTCTCGATCCCACTGCTCAGTAAAGAATTGGCCATTAAGGAGTCCAATGAAGCAGGCGTTCATTCCCTCTGCAGCACAACAGTCAGCCCCATCAAGCCGAGCATGACTGTCTTGAGCCACGGATATTCACTCAGCAGGATCGTCACATAGCCCACGAAGGGGATGTAGCCGAAGACACTGCCAATGACGTCGCGTTCGCGGTTCAGGAATGACTGGCCGCGCGCGTAGAGCTCCGTATCGTCTGCGACGTTGTTGTCGCCCTTGGTGAGAAGGTGCAGTGGGTTCGGTCTGGTACAAGAAATTTCAATCGCGTCAGTCAAGCCGCTGCCAATATCCTAAAACAGTGCAAGTGTGAGAGGAGAAACTCACCCGCCACCAAACCTCCTCACAACCCTGTGCACGATCGGGATATCCTTCCCTTTCACGCTGTACACCACCACCTCCCCAATCTTCGTCTCCTTCGCGCGGTTCCATAGGAACAGCAAGTCACCGCGCTGGAAAGCCGGCTCCATGGAGCCCGAAAGCACGACGACGATAGGGCTCTGCGAATCGGTCACGACAGAAAGACCCTTCCAGAGCATAAAGGCCGTGCTCAGCACCAACGCGAAGTTCAGGACCTGTAGCGCGACCTGTCGTGGCTGCATTCCGGCAAGGGGCCCCAATAGCGAGTCCATTGTTGTGGTGAGTGTTGGTCGGGCTATGTGTGGTCTGCAGCTTCTGTACAGCACGGGTCGGCGTGGGACGCGGCGGACGGCGACGAGTATCTTGCGCAAGGCGTGGCAAAAATGGATGAACTTGGTCGATGAAATGCGCTGTGATAGAATGGCGGTTGGCTTCGTGGAGCTCTGCGGGAAGGTTGTTTTGTTTGCTGTGATCGGCTTGAGAAGGTGCGAGTTGATGAAGCCACCTTGGTGTTCAGTGGAAGCTGCGGCTCGGAGCTCCCTTCGGCAAAAGCTCCCCCGGATGCCGCCGCGTCTCTCAGGCACACGCACCGCCTCCAACGCCATTGAATCACCAGCAACGATTGGTTGGACAGAGGGGAGTGTAACTGAAAATGATTGTTCGGTCTTTCAATTACATCTCTAGAGCATGGCTGACATTGCCAAATTCCATGCCAACTGCTATGTGCGGCCAGCAATAATAAAGCACATATGATGACCGTGAATTCTCCCATGCAAAGGTATCTTCTTTTCGTGAACACGTCCAAGCCCAATTGCCCAGCCGCGCAAATTATGCTAGAAATTCAGCATTCCGCCCATTGTGCCGTCGCCATCCATCCCCACGCAATTATATCGAAGATGTCCATTACTCCGATCCAGGGTTGCGGAAGGAAGCCACCAGGGCCGTGTATTGATGTGTGAGTTCTAGAACATGTTGAGGAAGGCTCGTACCCTGGATTATGCTGCGCACTTTGAGAGTGCCCTCTTCCTCGATGAGTCTCCGAATTGTGAAGAGTAGCGGGGGAGAAAACTGTTGGGCGTGTCAGCAATGCACACCTATCAATCAATGTGACTACAATGAACTCACCTCAGAGTACCACCTGTATTGCCAACAGACAAGACGGATGAGTGCTCCGAGCATAGCCCTCACGTCTGCCACCTGCTCATACATCTTGAGACAGCCGCGCATCGCCTTGGGTGAGAAGCGAATGCTCAGACAGGCTTGGTACGCCTCGATGCCCTCATCAAAATGGTGCAGGCGCTCTGCGAGTTCTCCAAGAATTTCCCACTCTTCGGCTGTTTTCTTGTAAACCAGTTGTTGTTGGCGGTACTGGGCCATCTCCGTCCGCCAGATCGTGTAGACACGCAGATCCTCGTAGAGAACCATGAACAGGTTGTCAAGCCAGCGCTCGCAGAGACGCTTGTTCTGGAATTGCGTGTACGCCGTGTGCGAGGGATCCGGCTCATCACTTCCAGCTTTGACTTCCTCTGAAGCAACGGTAGTTGCGGGCCTCTCCACAGAATCGCCCGCTCCATCGGTTTCGCTGTTGGCTTCTCCATCCGGCTTGGACGACTCGCCGTTCTCGCCGGTCAACTCAACTTCTCCGTGGCCATTCTGGTGCGGACTCGGCGACCGAATAGCGCTCGTGCTGGCATTACGGCTAGCCGGTTGCTGTGATACCGTCTGCTTCTCATGCCTGTACTCCTCCTCCATGACGAAGACCTGGCTACGTATCCTCAGCAGCTGGTCCCACCCTATCTTTTTGGTGATTTTGGTGAGAAGCATGTACGCCTTCAGAAAGGTGCCCTTGAATCCGGCAGCGTGCAGCTTGCGCAGCGTGGGATGCACCATGTCGACGTCAGGGACACCTGCGCTGTCATCAATCTCGTCGCAGACACTCTCAGACATCACAGGCAGAGAGACACGAAGCGGCTCCGGCATGCGTGGTGCGTCCTTGTCTTGATAGGTGAACATGGGGCAAGAATTGAGCGTCAAGAGTGCCATGTCCCATTGCTCGAGGCTGACGTATATCTCCGCTAATCTCGCCCACGTGCCAAATTCGCTGGGGGCAGAAATGACGCTTCTCTTGGCAATTTCAAGCGCCAGTTCGGGGTGACCCTTTCGGTTCAGGAATTCAGCCTGACAATCCAGCAGAGAATAGTCCATGGGAAGCTCTTGGATCGCATCGTGGAGCAGTCTTACTGCCTTGACTTCTTCATCTGCCGAGATGTACACGTGGGAGAGCAGCGACGCGATTTCCGGGTCCCGTGTGCGCAGTTTTTCGAAGAGGTTGATTCCAGATGCGTAGCGACCAGTGGTGTGGATGTAGTTCAAAAGGCCCGTAGTCAGATGGTTGGATACCAAGTTCGGGACCTGAATTTCTGGATCGGAGCCAAGTTGCCAGCCATTGAAAAACAGGCGCTCCGCAGCGTCCAGAAATTTGTGCTCAGACTCGGTGGTTGTAATCGGGTTGAATCTCCGAACGCCGACGATCCTCTTGATAGTATCGCCCGAGCCATCGTCTGCGTACGAGTAGGCGCGCAAGACGCTGCAGAGATACGTCTCGAGCCACAACTCGTCCGAAGCAACACGCTTCTCGCCGCGCTCGTCGATGCAGTAACTCTCGACCGTGCCAGGAATGGCTACTTGGACGCGCATATCCAGCCTCGAGAAGGCATTGTAGCAGCTAAAAAGCGTCAGTGGAGCCTTGGGAAACAGACAGCGTGTCCCATTCCGGCCTTACCAGTATAGCCCCGAAACGACCTTGTTCGTCTTGTCATTGGGGTTGTATGTAAGAGTGTTGATGTAGGCGGCCAAGCTGGCGGAAGAGGACGCGTCGACTCCGGTTACGTGGTGGTATACGCCAACCTAATCCATCTCTTAGAGGGTGTCTGCCCGACCAAGTGTTTTGGAAGCCAAGGATGCCATGTCCCTTCTCACCTTGTTCGTGGTGCCTTTGGGTTGCTTGACCAGATGGACGAGATCTGGGGGGCCTAGTTCACGCAGCGACTGGAGCGTTTCTGTGCGGGCGTCAACGACGGATTGTATCTCATCTTCGAAGATCCTAGGCAACAGAAGACACGTCAGCACCTCGGTCGCAGCAAGTGCGCACGAAAGTAGCGGGGGAACGCTGGCAGGCGACGAAGAATTGGACCAAGACAAGGCGATGCGGGCGGGCAGAGCGGACATGCATCCAGTCTATAAGGAGATAGATGCAGAGACAAATAAATGCGGGACCTACTCCGGGACTGCTGGCTGGGGAACCATGGTGGAGGCCGGGGCGAAAAAAGTCTGGATTAGCGCAGCAGCATCAATTGTGTTGGATACGGTTGCAGCCCGGGAGGAGGAGATTGCGGCGTGCAGGTCGGAGTGAGAACGGGTCTGGTGGGAGGTGGTGATCGTCGACCGCACCTGAGCTCCCGGCCGGTCGTTGCCAGCAGCAGGGCACGCACCGCTCTCCCCAGCCCTGTAGCGCGCCTGAGTCATGCAGCCAGCGCGCGCGATTCGTGCGTGCCTACCCTGCGGGAGCTGTCGCGCAGCATCACCGCATTGTCCGCAGCCGCGTCGCAGGTGCCCGCGACACTTCACCCACGCCCACCACCGCTCTCCCACGCCCTCTCGCTGCTCTCACCGTCGCGCTTCCACTTGCTGTCGCCTCGGTGTCTCTGATGGCGTAGCCAGCTGCCGACGCGCTTCTCCCGCAATTCGCGCCTGCAATTACCGCTGCGAACCCGCACAGCTCGGGAGCTGTTATTCCCCGATTAGCTGCGCCGCACCCATCCTGCCACAATGGTTAGCATGCGCGCTGAGCGAGGCCGTCCCGAAGCTAATGTGCTGATTAGTCCATGTTCAAAGCCATCAACATCGAGTCGGACGTCGAGTCCGACGAGGAGGTCGATGATACCAAGGAAATCCAAATCGAAGAAGCTTTGAAACTCTACCAGACCGCCCTGAAGTATCACTCCGAAGGACCCAAGTCCTACCGCGACGCCATCGACGCCTACAAAGCTCTGTTTGAATCCGACATTTTCAAATACCCGGAATCGCTCTCCGAATACCGTCGCACCGAGCTCCACGGAGACCCCGATTATGATTTCATATTCCAAGAAGACCATGAGGCTGGTCCGACTCAGTTGGGCGGTGCTGCAGACAGTGCACCCAACACTCTCCCCCAAATATTGCACTTGTCTTACAAAAACCATGGTCAGTTCATGCTGGAGGTGGTACAGCACAGTCTACGGGAGCGACAGCAAGCTCTCCTTGTTCTGGATGCTGCTGCGTCCACGGCCGCTGTAGACGTGCCCCTTCGCTACTTTGCCGAGGCTCTAGATAAAGACGACACGGACTTGGACCTATGGGCGCGCACTGCTTCAGTTGCTGCGCTCACTGGAAGCAGCAGGATAACGAGGTTTTGCCTTGAGGCCGTCTTGGACGGCGACGACGAGGGGCTGGACAGTATCATGCGTCTCCCAGGCCTAGAAGAAGGGTTCGCTGGCCAACAACTGCGGGAGCTGGTGGAAAAGTTGCAAGACACTTTGTCGTTGCTACAAGAACCACTTTCCGACCTGAGGCGAAGGAAGCTGTCCGCTGCATTGAAAAAACGACTAGCTCCCTTCTCATTTGCCCCTCTTCCAGCAGATGTGAAGCAGCGTGAGGCTCTGGAACAAGCTTTAAGTCGCCCGTCGCCGCACATTGCGCTGAATCCCGCCAAATCCGATTGGACGCATGTGGGTGACGCAATCTTGAACGAATTCCTTCAAGAGCAACAACGACTAGTCGATCCCGGCCCGGGAATACTCGTAACGCTGAGTCTTTCTGATTTGCCACAAGACACTGTTGAGTCTCAGCAACCTTCAACGAACTCAGCGCCCGAGGGGACTCCAGCGGAGCAATCTAAACATACCACTGAAACACAGGCAAATGACGAAGAGACCGATGGAAAGGCTTCGGGTGAGACTGGTGAAGACACGGAGATGAAAGAGGCTGCCGATGACAAAGCAGATCAAGAAGGCGCGAAAAATGGCGAAGGAGCTTCTGTAGAAGCCTCCGATCGGCCAAACGCACCATCGCGGAAGAGATCGACGGAATCCGCTGGTCTTCCGGAGTCTGCTGAGGGTGGACGTGGAAGAAGCAAACGGATTCGAGCGCGTGAATCGATTGGCGATGCTAGCCTGGGCAACGTTGTCGCCGCAGCGGACGCATCTCAGCAGCAGGTGGAGGACGAGCTGCGCCAATTCCATGAAGCTGATGATTGGTTGTATGAAGTCGTCGGGGACATGTTGGCAAAGTTGGAGGTAAAGGGCTTGCGGTCTCCAAAGATCTTGAGAGACACGCTGCGCAAAAAGAGGACGGAATGTACCAAGATGGAAGAATCGGGTTTTAAAGCAGCATCCGAAGACCTCTATACGATACTTCAACAGCTCATACCACAGGCGGTCCCGATCCTCACAGGCCCTGATACTATCGACATGCTAGGAAGCGCTTCTCGCGAAGCCGGGCTCAACGCTTTCCTAGGATACACGAAGCCATCAGGCTCTGAGAGAATGAACCGACCAATTCTTGATTCCGACTACCTATCCAAATGGCCGCCACTTAGCGATACCGAAGGCATGCCGATCAAAGAACTAATGTGGTTGTGGCTCCAGAGCATGCTCAGGCCGGGGGCTTTTCCCGATTCTGAAGACCTGCGATCAAGTTACATGAGACATTTGTGGTCTGATGACCTGAAAAGAATCGTGGTACAGGCAGTCGTCAACGTGGATGACTTTTTGTACGGACGTGTGCACGAAGAGTTGTCCGCCCTCGACACCAGGATTCTGCACCAGCAAGCGGCAGGCAAGAGACAATCCGTGACTGAGGAGGATTCACATTTGATCGAGATGGTTCAGACCATCTTCGAACTTCATCTTGACGTCTATTCGTTGATCAAGCATCCAACCAGCAGTGTTGACGTTTCTACCCAGATTCTGCAAAGAGAACGGCTGGAGAGGTGGTCGAGATTGGCCCGAGATGCCATGGCGTACCGAACCACGGATGAGCGGACTCCGATCATCGATGAATTGGATTTCAGACATCTTTGGACATCGACCTTTCACCTAAACGTGTCCGATGATGTATCTCAGGAATACGTCGTTACCTGCATCGAGGAGCTGAAGACTATTGCAAATCTCCTGCCTGGTCCTGCAATTCACGTTCCCAACAATGCCGTTATGCCGGAACTCTCCGCGGATGCGGCGGAGCGAGAGTTGACGAAGATCAACATGAAAGACTGTTTTATGAAAGTTTTCCAGCATGATGAACAAGACCCAGTGTCTGTCATTGAGAGTCTCGAACCGATACTGGAATCTACCAACCAGGACGATAACCAACCGACATCCCGGACGGAGGTTGGCGACAGCCAAGAAACAGAGGGAGCCTTGACGCCAGATGCCGAAGCGAACAGCACACCAATCGATGCACACCAAGACTCCCGACCTTCGCCGCTGAAAGCAATGACACAGTTCGTCTCGAGCGCTGACGTCTCATTACGTTTGTCTCTGTGGCAACGTCTCCGACAAGCGTATGAGGCAATTGATTATCCCCCTAAAGCTGTCTCATGCTACCTCCGGAGCATCGAGATTCTTGTCAAGGACATCAAAAGCAAAGCATACAGTGAAACTGGTTTCGAGCAACGATCAGCCGAGCTTCTCAAGTCGATTAAAATCATCGATGAAATTTTCGACAGGATCCTCAAGGTCGCAACGGTTGAGAATGTATTCGAATGCATTGATGAGGCACACATGCGGTCATCCCTGGATGCGATTGGCGAACTCCTCTGGCTTCTGAGTACTGTCACTGTCTTTGAAGATTTGATCCGCGTGGGCCAGATTCCTCAGCCAACATTTGAAGGTCGTTTCAACTCAGCATTTACTGCGTTCATGGGCAAACTGCACGACACCATGGTACGTGGCTGGCTGTTGCAATGGCGTCTTCTTAGCGACGCTATGGCACAAGACAGTCAACTTTTCCCAAAGCCAACCGAGGATAAATTTGAATATCTTCGCCATGTCCATTACGCTTTCGGCATCCGTGGCTTCTGTTCCGCCTCCACCAAGGCACTACTTCGCTTGATGAAGGATGAGCTTTTGAAATGGTTCAAGACAGATGATATTCCTGACATAGAGACCCGGGACACGGTGATTTGCCAGGTCCTCTATGATCTGTATGGTCTCTTTTGCTTCACCAATGCCGATGACCTGACCGAGTATCCGAGCGATCACGACATGATGGACCAAAAGACAGCTCTCAAGATAATCGACTTTGTCATGTACCAGGCACGAAAGATGAATGTCAAAGATCTGCACAAGACTCAGCTCGGATCCACGATTGATGTCGTCCATGGGTACTTGGCGCGAACCAAACCTTCTGGTGCAGAGGACTTACTTCTGAACAAGATGAAGTACCTCTCCTTTATCAAGTCTCCCATCAATCCCTTGGACCTCTACAGGTGTGTCAATGGCGTTGGCGACTTGTCAACCAAACCGATACCAGTGAAGAATGCACGCATTGCGGCGCGAGGCTGGTACTTCCTCATGGGAAGCATTGCATTGAACCGATTCAGATCTCAAAACCAAAAGCGGCAAGCACCCGTGCCAACAGAGGACATCAACATCGCGTCAGCTTTCTTCGGTCAAGATTTAGAGTACGACTCGGAAAGATGGGAAACATGGTACTCACAGGCACAAGCATATGACTACCAGGTCGATGAAATGGTGGCATGGTCCGCTGAAAAAGTCAACAAGGGAGATCCAGAGCTCGTTCAGCATCAAAGGACAGCCATCCACTGTTACTCAATGGCAGTCGCGACAGCTATTAGGAACGCGGATGCTTCGGAGGACACGGCCAATAAGATGGCGCAACTCTACGCTGATTTCGGCATGCGTATCTACTCGTCTTCTCGTGATCCGCTTTCCATGAAAGCTTTTGCACTCAAGGAGAATGAGGAGCGGTTTTACAGCACCAATCAGGTGATGAAATCGGCTCCTTTTGCGCTCATGACGCTCGTGGCTGCGTGGAAATTCGCTAGTGGGCTGTTCAGGCGAGCGATCGCGAGGAAGCCCGACAACTGGTTGTCCCACTTCATGCTCGGCAAATGTCTGTGGAAGCTTTATGAGGCCGACGAAGACGCAATTCCAGCCAGAAACCGTCCAAGTGCCGAGGAGGTTGTGGCTTGCTTCACAAGGGCGATCGAAGAGCTCCCAGGCAAAAAGGGAAGCCGTGGAGAGCCCATACTTGAACCTCACTACAAACTTTTGTCCATTCTCTACAAGCTGGTACAGAAAAGAGAGCTTGAGCCCCGAGAAGCAAGCGAGAAGCTTCAAGCCACTCACTACGCCAGGCAAGTTCCAGTCTTCTCAACAGATGACACCGAGAACCCGGATGAATGGGACGACTACGTGCTGAAAGTCTTGAAAGTGCTTCGCTCTGCAGATAAGGCTAATTGGCACCATCGTATGACTGCAAGGGCTGCCTACATCCACTATGGTGACCCGTCCCCTGCAGACAAGTACATGGCAGCACTTACTGCCAAGAGCGAGTTCTCGCAGCAGATATTCACCAAGACCATGCAACTGCAGGTTTGGAAGCCCGAGTATGAACGTTTGGGTCGGCATTTTGTCTACACAACGCGTTATACCCAGTTCTTCATCCAGCTGCTTTCTGAGACAAATGACAGAGCTGGTATGGAGGCTTTGGCAAAAAGAGTCAGGCGTAGGAATCACGAGTTTTTCGAGCACACCAAGCTATGGCAGACTCTGTGCCAGTCATACCTCAAGATGCTCCGACGTGCAGGGCAGATTCCAGAAGGACATGAAGACGCGGTCTTCAAGTCAATCAACCATGAAGAATGGACGTCCGCTGCCGCACGCCTTGAAACCTGGTGCCATGACCCCGAAACCAAATCCAACATCCTCGACGTCCTGCGTGAGGCGATGGAGCTCCGTCGCCTTAACAACAACCTTATGAAGGCTACCCTTATTGATGACCTGATCGGAGACACCTACGCTCTTTTGTACCAACAAGTGGTCCCAACTCTCCAGCCGGAGCCCGAACCGCCAGCACCACCTGCAGCACCGGCTGCGCCACCGGTTGTCCCGGCTCCCGCACAACCACAAGCGCCTACCTATGAACGCACAAACATGATGTCCATGCAGAACATCATGAATATAGATGGTGCTGGTGCTAACGAGCCGCCGCCGCCACCGCCACCCACAGCAGCAGGCGCGTTCGGCGTCTTATCCATGAACAACAGTAACAACCCACCCACGACCGCTCCAACCACGGGCACCACCACCCCCGCTGCTATACCCGAAACAGCTGCTGCTGCTGCCGCCGCGCCGAAACCGCGCGCCAAAGGCGTTGGCCGTCGCGAGCTCATGCGCAAGGCAGATGCGGCGGTCACAAGGCCCGTCGCCGCACCCACGACGCCGGTCACGAACATGCCAATCCGCGCAAGCCCGGCGAGGCCAAGTGTTGCCGAAGGTGCGGGCATGGCCGGGGCTTCTGGGCCTGCGCCGCAAGCGGGTGATGCGGAGAATGCGCGCACAGTTGGCGAGGTCCCGGCTGCTGTTGGTGCGAACGGAGACGGCGCAGAGGTTGGAGTCAAAAGCGATGCGATGGACGTGGACGCCACAGATGCCGGAGCGGACGCAGATGTGGAAGGGGAGGGTGAAGTGGAAGGCGACAATGAGGGAGAGGGCGAAGGCGAGGGAGATGGCGAGGAGATTGAGGCCGATGGCGAGCAGGAACCGGAGGCGGATGTCGAGAACGATCTGGATGTCACTGAGCAAGATGATCCAGAAGCCGACGCTGGTGATGATACAATGGTCACAGCTGACGAGGGCAACGGGACGGCTGATGAAGCAGGAGTCGTTGACGCAGAGGACGATGAGGAAGAAGCCGCCGACGACGACAACGATACGTTGGTCACCGCCAAGGAAGAGGAAGAAGACGATGATGATGAGAACGAGGAGGTGCCAACAAGCCAGCAGTCCGCTACGATAGGCGAAGTCAAGCCTCCGTCATCGTCTTCCGAACTTCCTTCTGCCGATGATTCTTCCAAGCCTACTGCTACTAGTCCTACTACTAACGCCATCACTTCCATCGCTGCGGCCCCCGCGCCCACCGGGACCACCGCAACATCGACGGCTCCCGCCAGCATTCATGACTCCGCTGATGACGAGAGCGAACTCTCGGAAATCAATGACGATTCAGACGACGAGGATATGGCGGAGGGGGCGAGAGCGGCACAGCAGGCCGCCGCCGCTGCCGCCGCTGCCAAGGAGGAGGAGGAGCGGAAGGCGAAGAAAGAGGAAGAAGAGAAGGCGAAGAAGGAGGAAGGGAAGAATGGAAAGAAGAAGAAGGGGGATGAGGAGAAAAAGGCGACACCGGCGAAGAAGACGAGGGGCGGTGGACCGGGATCGAGGGGTGGTGGTAAGGGGAGGGGGAGGGGTGGCAGGGGGAGGGGACGAGGAGGCGCGAACGCGAACGCTACGGCCGGAGGGGAGGGTGCAGCTTAGGTGTTGATAGCGGCGGCCTTTTTGTCCATGTGTCTTTCGAAAATGGACCTGGGAAAACAGGAAGAACGAAAATGATGTGGGTAAAGGATAGCATTACGAGTGCGTTGCAGTGGAGAGCTAGATGGCTATATTTTGTAGCTGGACCAGAATCGATTTTCTTTTCTTTTCTTTCATGAAGCAGGGGCCTGAAAGAGACGCGACACGTTGATTGATTGATGTCATCTAGAATGCAACCAGTAAGCGCCCAAGATGCGCTTAGTACCAGTTAGTTGCTCTGGTATGTCTTGGTAAACAAGTTTCACTCCAACGACCATTAGTACATGCTGCACAGGCTTCAAAGGGGGGAGCATCGGTTTACATTCATTCCCAGCTACGAAACCAGCAATCAGTGTTTCATGAGACAAAGAGCAACATCAAAAACTTGCTGGTATTTGCCATACTCGGGGCGGTGAAGAGTAAAAAGCCGTCTCAAAAAGAGTAACGCAATGTAAAAAGAAAAAATCCATCATATCTTGCTCAAGGGAAATCGCTCTCAACCACGAAGCGGACCGTCAACTTCCTTCATACTCGACAATGTCTGGGTATCACAATATGCCCGCCTTCCTGCAATCGGAATCGCTGTTTCTTCCCTTCTTTTATCCCTTACGCAGAGGCGGCCGGCTTCTCGGAGGTTGCCGCGGCCGAGGCGGCAGCCGTCTCAGTGCTCTTAGCGCATCCGGCGCAGGCGCACTTGCCTGGCTCACAAGGGCACTTTCCGGCCACGGAGCTGCAGTTGCACTTGGTCTTGTCTGTACCAGGGACAATCTCGAGCTCGGCCTCCTCGGCGGTCGGGATCTTGGTCTCGCCAGTGGCAGACTGGGCACCTTGGGCCTGCTGTTGCTTCTTGAGATCTGCAAGGTGGCGGGCTTCGTTATGGACGTCAACAACCTGCTTGTTGCCCTGCTCGTAGAACTGGCGCAGCTTCTGGCCGGTCGGGGTGCCGAGCGCCTTGTCAAAGTAAGAGTTCAGGCTGCGCCAGCCGGCGCCGGCCTTCTGCGAGATGGCGTATTTGGTGTCGACGGCGGCGGCCTTCTCCGAAGCCTTGTAGCGCTCGTCAAACGACTTGAGCGCCGAGGTAAAGCGGTTCGACACGCCGTGCTGCTTGTCGAGCTCGAGGGCGCGCTCGATGGCCTTGTCGCTGATGACGTAGCCGTGCGCCAGGTACTCGGCGACAATGCGGCCGCGGGGCTTGTCCTCCTGCGGGATGTTGTGCTCCTCCTTGCCTGCCTCGCCACCTTCGGGCGATGCCTTGCCGCCAGCCAGCTCGTCAAAAGACTTGGCAGCCGTGACCTTAACCTGCGCGGGTCCAAGCTGCGTGTTGTCGAGCAGCAGCGCCGTCTTCGCAGCCGTCTCCTTCTCGAATGTCACGGTCGCAGATTGCGTGCCTCCGGCGGTGGGGGTCACGGAAAGCGATTGGATCTTGCCACTGTGAAAGAGAAATGTTAGCTTCGGGGTTGCTTGACGGTGCTGAGAGGGCCGATGGCAGCAGGTGTACGTACCAGAAGCTGAAGAAGTCGCGGACCTCCTTCTCGGTGGTCTGAGAGGCAATGTTCTCAACGTGGACGGAAGCCATTGTTGCGGTAATGCAAAGGTTGTGGAGATGTCTGTATGTGGAGGGTGGGTATTGAGGAGTGGTGGATGGAAAGCGGCGAGGGGCGTTGACGTCGTTGAGCTTATGTACTGGGAGTGGGTAAAGTGCTGGGGGGCGGCGGGGGGCAGGCGCACAGGCGCAGGGAATCATCGAGACGCTCATGCACAGTTGACGTCGCGGCCCGTTGCGTCATTTTGTGTGGCTGTGCGCGTGGCGAAATTCCGATGGCCGCCACGGAACGGGAAGCGGGGCGAAGACTGCGGCCACGACTAATTTTCCGCATGTGATTGCTGCGGCGGCAGCTGGGATGCGAGAAACGAGATTCCAGCCTGTCGCATTCTCGTTTTCGCGGCTGCCTGCTCGCGAACGTGCAGCGCGACGCCACAGCATGCGACTCCAAGCCATAGGGTAAACGTCGCTCCGCCCACCTCCACGGTCACAGTTGACTTTTCGTTGAGTGTGGCTAAGTCGACCAAGACTTTCAGAAATCTCCAGGGTGGAAGCCGGCCCCGCTGTTGTACGGCAGGCTTGTTGAGGCTTGCATCCGACGTCCTCGTTCTGGTGTGCATCTCAACTATGGCACGTTCTCGTAGGATACTAACAGACCAAAGTCGTGGAATATGAGCCACTATACGGGAGAGAGGATTGTGTTGGTTGGCACGGTGAGTGATACTTCCCTGGACGTACTGTCACCGCCACGTAGGTGCCAAAAGAAAGGATCCTCCACAATTATCTTCGAAAGCACGGCGCCCGATTTACGTAGGTAGTTGAAGTTACCATCTGGACGTAGATGTATATTTAGCAATTCCACATCTGCATCCGGATGGCAGCTTCAACTACCTACGTAACGAGTTCAGATGCATGTGGAAACGGCTCAAATCTTTCGGCACCCACTGTGCTGCGATCCCCCGGTATGTTCACAGGTATGCACATCAGGGTTCAAACAATGATTCTGCAAAAAAGCCGCGACACATGCGGGGTTGAGATTTGGATAAGCATGATGATCTTAGGCTCACGTGGTGTGTGATGTTGAGAGGGATTTTTGACAATATGTATCAGCGTGAGTGAGGGAGCTATTTCCTGCAAACTATATCCGCTGGACGAAGTAAAGCCGGTCTGGTCATTCTAACCAAAGTTGCATCAAAGTCTGACAATCGCAGGCAACCGAACAACGCACTGGTCACTCAGGGGAAGAAAATCATGGGGTAGATGCGGCGCAGACGCGTCACCGGATGACTGCCGAAAGCGGAATGTTTGAGAAAAGCTGAGGCAAAGCGGAGCCTTCCCCGGATGGGACGATGCTCGCGTGCTGGAATGGATGGCCGTTTCAACGTCGCGCGTGCAGCGAAAGATGAGGCGGTGGTTGCGATCGAAGCTAAAAAGAAGGTACCTAGTGGTGGACAGACACGGTGGCCGGAAGCTACTGGCTAGTTCAACGCTAAGGAAGCGGATTCGCGGGCGTGAGCGTAATTTACCAGACAGACACGGCTTCCCTTATCTCAGGCTGCTGGCAAGCGGCTCCGCGGCAAGTGGGAGCAGGAGCCAGCGGTGAGCAAGCGCAAAGCGCCTCGCACCACCTGGCCATGGCTGGAACCATCTCTTTCCCTTTTTTCCCGCGAGATCGCCGATGTCAGGCGGGCAGAAGTAATAATATCGAGGCTGGAGTGAGGGGTAGGGGCAGCGCATGCGACTCTCCCTGGATGCAATTTCCGAAGCAGTCGACCGTGGCTGGACCTCCGCTAGACTGGCTCCCTGCATCAGCATCCTGCCGAGCAACAACCGTGGGCAGCCGAACCGTAAGGCTGGCGCCGGGTGGTGCGGAGGAGGAAGACAGGACAGGCGGAGCCGAGGGCGGCGCATGCGCCTGCGGCTCTTCCGGCAGCATTGACAGTGTCGCAAGTCGCACATGGCAAAGGACGGCCTGTGGTGAGGGACGGAAGGGTGTGCTTCTGCGGTGCGCGTCGGGTCGATTTGCCGCCTGAGCGCGATGGTCGGCTGCAGCGTCGCACTTGCCCAGGCGCAGTCCGTGCCAGACGGCCAACCAACGGCGGTGCAGGCAAAAAAATCGACGAGAAGGCCGGTGGAGTGTGCGCGACGGTGGACTAGCAGCGGCAAGTCAGACCGCTCCTTTCTGCGCGCCCTCGCGGCGGGTGACAGCCTGCCTGGCCCGACAACAACAAACAGCCGCCGGAAATGGCGCTGCGAAGGCGCTGCGTGGTCGACTCGAGGCACGTCGTCGACTTTGGCCCGGCGGCGGAGCGGGCACGGGCTGCACGGGCATGCAGGTGTAGCCCCAGCCGACATCGGATTGTCCTATCAGCCGACGCGCTGCGGTGAATGCTCGTCGGCGCTAACGGTATACGACATGGCACTGCCGTCGGATGCTCGACACTGGAAGATCATGGGCATGGGCCGCACAAGGCCACGCCCGGCACTGGACGTCGTCGCAATGCGCAACAGCGCGCGGCCACGGTCGTCGACGAGCGCGCGTGCAGGACTGCGGGCGTGAAGCAGGCGCGACGGCGGGCGGGCGAGGCGGTCGGAGAAGGGGCGGCGATCTGCTGACCCCGGATTCGTGAACGTTCGGCGGGGGCTGCTGGCTGGGAGACTCGGGCGCACAGGCCAGGCTGGTCGCTCGCACCGCATTTGCACGGCGCTGATCTCGGTGTGGCGCCTGCGAAGGATAAAACCTTGAGGCCGCTTCCGTCTCCTGTCCTGCATCTTCTCACCTTCGTCAGCTATCGCGCAATCGCTATAGAACTGATAGCTCGTCTCTCTCAGCAGTCTTCCCCGTCAAGCGTCGACACGTGCCCGGCTCGCTGCTATAAATCTGCGGAAGAGCCTGCTCGTCAAGCGCTGACAGAACCGTAAGATCAAAACTGAGTTGAAGAGAACATGTTTCTTACCCGCCAGAGAAGATATCCTCGCGACCCGAGCAAGTTTCCCACCTCGCAGCTCTTTGTGCTTGGTACGTCGCCCGTCTCTTCTGTGCCGCCCGCGCTGACCTTTTCCGCCAGCACTTGTCCGAGTTGCCGAGCCCATTGCCCTCACTTCCATCTTTCCCTATGCCTGGAAGCTCGTCCTGCACTACAAGGCCACCGACGAGAACAATGCCGCCTTCTACTCGGGCATCCTCATCTCGGCCTTCGCCCTCGCCGAGGCCCTCACCGGCATGTACTGGGGCGGCCTGAGTGACCGCATTGGCCGCAAGCCCGTCCTGCTGCTGGGCTGCGCCGGCACGCTCCTCTCGCTCCTGGTCGTCGGTTTCGCCACAAACTTCTGGATCGCCCTGGTTGGCCGCGCCCTCGGCGGCATTCTCAACGGCAACATTGGTGTCATCCAGACCATGGTTGGCGAGATTGTCCACAAGCCCGAGCATGAGCGTGAGTCCTGCAACCCCCTCCTGAAGCGGAAGAAATGCTGATGTTCGTCCAGCCCGCGCGTACGCCGTCATGCCCTTCGTTTGGTCCGTCGGAACAATCGTTGGCCGTAAGTACTGCCTCGAGAGCATGTGAATATGCCGTGCTGACGACCCCCAGCGTCCATTGGCGGATACTTTGCTGAGCCCTCGAAGAACTTCCCCGCTCTCTTCCCCGAGGGTTCGCTCTTCGACAGGTTCCCCTATCTCCTGCCAAACCTGATCTGCGCTCTTATGCTCTTCGGCTCCATTATTGCTGGCTATGTGTTCTTGGAGGAGACTCACCCGGATATGCAGCCCTGGAGCACTGCCGAGGACCTGCAAGACACGCATGCCGAGACGCCTCTCATGCCCACTGCTGGTGCCACTGCCCACGCAGCCGCCAACCTGGCGACCGAGTCCTACGGCACCTTCGACAATGTTGACGTCCAGCGCGAACAGACCTGGACCGTGAAGGCCGACGGCGGCGACGCCCCTGTCTCTCACTCTGTCTTCTCGAAGAATATCATGATGCTCGTCATTGCTCTTGGTATCTTCACCTACCACAGCATGACCTATGATGTGCTGCTTCCCATCTTCTTGCAAGACCATCGTGCCCACCACACCAAGGCTCTCAGCGTCCCGCTGGCCGGTGGCCTGGGAATGACAATCCAGCAAGTCGGCCTGATCCTCAGCATCAACGGCATCATCGCCCTGGTCATCCAAGCCGTCGTATTCCCTCTGATGGCCGCCTGGTTGGGTGTTTGGCGCCTCTTTGTCGTCGTCACCGTCGGCCACCCCATCGCCTACTTCATCGTGCCGTACCTGGTCATCCTGCCTGACCATTTGCTCTACCCGGCCCTTTACGCCTGTCTCACCGTCCGCAACTTCTTTTCCATCCTCGCCTACCCTCTTCTTCTCATCCTCATCAAGGAAGCCTCGCCATCGCCTTCGGTCCTGGGCAAGATCAACGGCTTGGCCGCAAGTACCGGCGCCGCATGTCGCACTGTCGCTTCTCCGATCGCAGGTCTGCTGTACGGAGCCGGCGCTCATGCAAGCTTCACCGCTCTGCCCTGGTGGGTCAGCGCTCTGATCGCCGTCGTTGCCTCGGCTCAGATTCCGTTCATCAAGCGTGAGAACAAGCGCGAGACGCACGTGAAACCCGTTGCGAAGTGCCGCCTCATGCCTGCCGAAAGCCCCGATTGGAAGCAGGAGATTGTCCACATTACCGTCGAGGAAGAACCTTGAATTAATGAGCTCAACGAAAACTCGCTGGACGAAAGAACGAAAATGAGCAAAAAAAAAGTGGATAATGACGAATTTTCAAAAAGAGAGTCAACGGTGTTGGGACGAAACGGTTTCTTCGGATTCTCTGTTTCATGTTCATGCTTGTTCATCCTTCGATTCGCTTCTGGAGTAGAAGGAACCGGAGTTTTTCGAGGTGTTGGCGTTTCATACGAAGCCAGGTTGTGGAGTCTGATTGTCCTTGCTTTTTCGGAGTCTGCATCTCTTCTCGATGGCAGGTTAGATGGTTGAGCGTTGAAGCGTGTCCTCTAGCGTTCAAAGCGATGTTGATATGAATGGTTCGAGAGCACGACTTAACGCCTGGTTTTGCTTTTCTGTTAGCGTTTGCTTTTGTTGGCTTGGGCTCTGTTTGTATTGTTCATAATCCTGGTCGGGAGTTATTCTGACTGACGCCGTACATAAATGAGTGTAGAGGTTAATGGGAGAATAAATCATGCAGAAAAAACACTCGCTACCGTTCCAAGCGCAAGCCGAAACAGGTCGAACAAATCTGGGTCTGATGTGTATATATTAAGGCAATCCGCATCACGTGCAATTGCCTCACTGTGGGCCGAAATGGTGTTGGAGTGTTGGCAGATGATGAAAATGGTCGCGTGGCCACATTGTTTAATTTCAAGACGCAGTGTGCTTTTCGCCCTCGTTCCACAGCATGATATGAGATCGACGTTGCTGAGACGCGCCGGTTGCTTTTCGTGGTGGGGTGTGAGTGGGTGCGGCCACCGCCTCTTGCGATGAATATTCACAGAAACGTGATCTACGGTCTGTCTTCTTCACCTTTAACGATAGAAATACTCAACCTAACCAACCTCTCTTCTCTCCTACAAGCGTATTGGTAGTTTAACAGCTCGCCTGACTCTGTTTCCTTTTCCTTCGCTGTCCACCGCTGTCCAGCACGTTACACTCCACCTTTTCGCTGTGCATTGTATTCGCACTCGTATCCGTCAGATCGTCTCCAATAACAGTGTCGATTCAGCTGACGTCCAAATAACCTTTGGTTGTCTTCAAGTCCGCGCGCCGCGCCACGCCAAGGAAGGCGACTCCCAATGGTAATACGATTCGGCCGTAGGACAATAAGTCACCAGTCATTATTCTTTCCGTACCACCTTCATGAATCGCCGCAGTAGTCGGCCGTATGAATGCTATGTTCGAACATGGCATGGATTCTGCGCCTTTTTGCAGGATCAAAAAGGGTCTGGAGCGCAATCGTCGAGTAGCTAGGAATTGTTTCGCAGGCAATGGACTTTCAAGATGGTGCTGAGGAATAAAGAATATTCAGTTGTAGTAACCGGTGAACATTTATTCTTTGGGTATATACTACATCTTCTAAATAGTCGTGGGTCAGCTTTGCTCCTCGAGCGCGGGGTGTCAGTCTGCAGGAACGAAACGGCCGTACGCTTTCAGACGTTCGACGTTGATGCTGTCTTTCAGAAATAGAAGAGGCGAGGCTCTTCTTCTTTTCCTGACACGGCCGTAAGCAGCGTACAAAAGTAGAGATGTGCAAAAACCAATGCAACCAATCGGCGATCACTCGCCTACTCAGACCATCCCAACTTCGCCATATGCCGCACGGCCATAGAGAGCCAGACGTTTGAAGTTGTGTGCAGCCTTGCTTTCATTCAGCCTTGCGTACGTCTCTGCCTTTTTTTTTCACGAAATCACATCTTATCGTGTGCCGCAAGTGCGCTGAAACCTCGTTACTGGCATTTGAGAAGGTGTAAGGGTCAAGTCTTCACTTATCCCTCTCCCCGTGCACCCACCCCAAAGCAAAGGCCCACACAAGCACCCACCACCGTCCGTACCCAAGCGCACGCACAGAGTAGTTACTCGGTCGCGTAGACATGCTTGTATCACACCCCTCAAGTCCCATTGGCCACCCCTTCTGCGCGCATCCTGATGAAGCATTCCGGCCCCCAGCCCAGAGCAACAACTTCAAACATCTATAGAAAGGGCGACTGCGTTGCATGGTGCAGATACGGCGGGGGTGGAGGCAGGTGGTGCGACACCTGTGCGTAAGACAGAAAGGTGGAGGGGGGTTGATGGAGCTGGTTGGTTGGAGACAGAACGCTAAGCGGGACGAGACGAAGGGCAAGAAGGTGAATGGCCGCCCTTTCTCAGGTGAGGTGAGACAGACCTACTACACGGATATGTGCCTGTGTGATTGGAAATTCCATAATCGATTGGTTCCTGTTCTCTGTGAAGGTTACTGTACAAACAACCGGCTACGCTTGCCTGCCCTTCTTTTTTGTCCCTCTCTGCAAGGTTCCCAAAGGAAAAAAAAAGTCGCTTTCCCTACCATGAAACCAGCGACGCCAACGCTCGTGTAGCAGAACGTGGAACAATGCTCCAAACCACCACGCAAAGGATCGCCAACCATGTTGTTTTGAACGTCCATCCTTTACTCATCCAGTTGCTAGGTATTCCCGAGCAAACTACATGCCCATAAGCGCAAGCAGAGAAGCTTTGCTTCGCCGCTGAAGTTCAGCTTTCCGATGTTCATGCTCTTCCATTAACGCCTATCCCGTCCCCTGCTCCTACTCCTACTCCTCTCGCTGTAGCTGCTGTAGCTACTGTAGCTTGGGCTTCTCCTTCTACGCCCGCCAGAGCCGCTCCCGCCTCCACCTCTAGGCGGCGGAGGGCTATCCCTGTAAGGCCCTCCTCCCCTGATACCAGCGCCGCCGGCGGCACCGCCACCGCCGCCTCTCCTTGGCGGTGGGCTCCTCGACAACGAGCGGGAAGAATACGACCGACTCCTGCTTCTGCGTGGGCTCCGTGATCTCGAGTACGACCTGGGTCTGTAGGAGTAGTCGCCGCGGCCACCGCCACGTCCAGCACCGGCACCACCATAGCCACGGGGTGGTGGAGGCGACCTACCGCGACGGCCCATCGGCGGGGAGCGATAACGTCCAGAGGGACCGCCAGGGTAAGGGCCTCCCGGCGGAGGGCCACGGCCGTAATTGCCGCCTGGTGGTGGGGCGCGTGGCGGTGGGCCGTCAAAACGGTCATTGTAGGACGGGGGAGGCGGGCGACGGGCGGGAGGAGGCGAGCGGCCTGGAGAGAAGCGGCGGCGCGGCAAGACGATGGAGACGGTGAGGACAGCGCCGTCGAGCTGTGCCTCGTGCATGTGTGCGATGGCGGCCTCGGCGGCGGCGGGTTCTGCGTACATGATGTATGCGGTGCCGCGGTTCGTCATGACTATGCGGGGGTCAGTATTGTCGCAACTCTAGGGGAGGGGAATTTCACATTGGCGGTTGATGGGCATGTCCAAGTCCTGTATCTGGCCGTAGGTGCCGAAGATCTCGCGCAAGTGGTCTTCATTGACGTTCTTTGTGAGCTTCTCGACGACGATCTGGAAGCGTGTCAGCGGAGCATGGTCCAATTGCTGCGCGGCATGCACACCTTTGAGCTCCGCGGTGGCGACCTGTCCCTGCTGGCCCTGCTGTCGCGACTCGGGCTCCGGCTGTAGCTGCGCCTGCTATACCGCCTCGCGGCACGGTCGGGCGTCGGGGTCCTGGAGGGGCTGCGACTGTAGCTGCGGTCCCGGCCATTACGTCTGCTGTACCGGTCGCTGCGCGGGGTCGGGGTGCGGCTTGGGGAGCGCGAGCGCGAAGCTGAACGCGGTGTGATGGAGCGGCGCGGAGAGCGCGACTGGGCGGGCGACGGCGAACGCGTGCGGGAACGACCGCGCGAGCGGCTGCGCGATGCAGAGGGCGATCGCGACGGCATCTTGTGCGCGCGATTGGATCTGGGCGTAGTGTGGTGCGCGAGGAAAGGCTGGAGACGGAGCTTCCGACTGGAGCTCGAAGCTTTGAACGGGAGCGCCGACTTCTTGGCGCCCATCGGCCGTCGGAACACCACCGTTCCAGAACTTCCGAAAGCAGTTAGCGCAGACCACCTCGAACTCTCATACGACGCTGCGCCACGCCATTGGACAACATGCCCTCACTCCACGCCACCATGGCTCCAGCACGCATTCATGAGCTCGGATTTACTCTTCTCGGCAAACTCACTTCTCTCACGCAGATAATCCCGCTGTTAAGCGGCCATCTTCGAAGGCTTCCGGGTAGATATGGCCAGCTTCACCTACATGTTATTTTCTTCATTCCAGCCGAAATGCGGTCTCCAGGCTGCATTTCCGTTTCTCTGACTGCGAAATGGAACTAGGCGTTGTATGCTGCTCAGCCTGCATGTTAGTTTCCACGAGCTGCGACTTCTACCAGGGTTGACGGTCCAGTCTGAGAGCTGGCGGATGGATGGGCTGCAAATCGGAATGTGTGGCAATCTGACAGCAAGAGCTGCAGGATAACAGATTGACTTCATCGCTCTGGATATATCAGTGCCATTCGTGTGGAGGTGGCCTTTGGAGGGCAGTGCGTCACTGTTGGCGGGCGGGCGCCTTCCTTCCAAAGGAAGCTGAGGAATGGTGCGGGTTTTACCACACACCAGGTATGGACTACAAGTGCCGACACGAGCACTGCCCATTCAAGCACACAGGCTTGGAGACTCGCCTCTTTCCATGACTATTCGGTATGGTAACCTTGTAAGAGAGAGCTTGCATAAGTCAAAGGCAAAAGAGTGGAACGCTAGTGAAGAGTCTTAGCATTGAAATCGGGCACGGTATATACTCCGACGTCAATGTCGTACTAGCTTAGTGAACAAGATATATACGGCGACGTACGCGCCGTTTAAATTGCAGAGAATGAAAAGATCCGGCTGCTTTTGAGCACTTCGTAAAGTACGAGCTGGGGATATAGTTATGAACAGCCGTATAAAATTAGTTAAGCCTGCATCCAAGCATTTAAGACCCAGTGCAGGATGACCGGAAGAGCTGGCTCCAACAAATAGACAGTACCTCCGCGCCTTCCGCTTCTGCACAACTCGCCTCCGCCCCCCACGGCATCGAACATCCAAGCTCACAGACAAAGCTCCGCTACCGCAAGTGGAGGAGGCGACCCGCCAAAGCGCCCAAACAGGGCTCCGCCGCCACCACCACCACTACCGCTTCGATCGAGCTCAACCGCTCAATGGTCATCATCCACTTCCATTACCGTAATATTAGCGTTGTCCATGTCCGCTAGGGTACTTGGCTGGCATGTATTCCTGTAGACCAACAAGAACCTACAATCCATGGCTTTCGGATGCAATGTCCATTCGTGCCTAAATTCACAGTCCTCGGGCTCCCTCCTACTCTAAACTAACGTCGCCGTTCCTTAGAGCCATGCCGAGTCATGAGATTTTACCTCTCAACTGTGCCCTCCCGCTTCGCTCCTCGGATAGCATAAGTCATCGAACAACATTCTACATCACGTCGAGTCCCCTCATCTGACGACCATCTATTGACCGCCAAACACTACTCAGTGTTGTTTGTCTAACCAGAACAACTGGTGGATGCGGCCTTCTTTTCTTTTTGGTCGGAACTGGGAGCATGATTCGGCCCATGTCAAAATGATAGGACTTGGTACGGGCTCAACGGTCGGCTGGTCCCTTGTGATTTGGCCAGTACAGAGAGTTATATCCCTCATATCACCGTATTGAGTTTGACGGCGCAGTCAACGCCCAACCCAACGGAAACTGTGCCAGACTCACAATCAGTGCAGTCCTCAGTCGGCTTGACTATTCTGAAGAATCTTGCCTCCTTAATCTCAAAGTATACTTGCATGCATCCACGTCGACTATCTCTTCAAGCCCACTCACTGACCTAAAAAGCATTGCGGAAGCTTTCTACGATCATGACCACCCATCAAATCCGATCTGTCGTCACTTCTCGTTCAAATAGTCAACTATGGCTCCGATAGAAGTACTTTTTTGCAATAAACTGCTTCAGGCTCATCCACGGCTTCCATCAGCGAGAACAAAGACGATCCGGAATAGTACTTCCACGTAAGCGGTTGTAATACCTTATTCCGCTCCTCCGTTTCATACATTAAGCATCTGGCCGATTTTCTCGTATGCCAGTGCGCCATGCGTTAACCAAAAATGTGTGAATAGTTCTGACGTCTTATTTACATTGTTGCAAGGGAATTCGAGTAGCAAGTTCTCAAGTCATCTTTGTTAGTACTTTTCCAGCGCCTCCACCGGCGTAGTATGGACGTCGAACGTCTGATCTAAGTGTATAAGAGAAAAGAAGAGGACCAAGGTAAGTATTTTTTAATGGCTTCGTGGGAGATTGCTTTGTTACCATATATAACATTCTGGTTCAGCTTATATCTAATCATTTGAAGGCTAGTGTAGGATAATCGGAAGACTTGGCTTCAGCAAGCAGGCAGTACCTCCGCGCCTTCCGCTTCGGCCCAGCTCGCCTCCGCCCACCTCCCCTACGTCCTTACACACCACCTCAACATACTTTACATCCGCCTTTCCTACGATATCGAATATTGAAGCTCACAGACAAAGCTCCGCTGCCAGAAGTGGAGGAGGCGATCCGCTAAAGCGCCTAAACGGCGAGCCTGTGAAGGGCAATTACTCTAGGAGCTTTCTACCACATTAGATATATAAATCTACAAGGGGTAATTACCAAAACCAGCCTTTTTAGACCAAATCCAGTTGTCTTTTAGTAGTAGTTTGCTATCGCTAAGAAAGATAATATAGATAAGTAAGATTAGGTCTGGTCTGCGAAGGTTAGATTTAGTCCACGAGGGCTGGGTTTGGGCTTTTAGATAACAATTGGGGTTGAGTTTAGTAAGTACCTAAGAAGTGATCCAAGCTTACAACACTACTCATTTCTTTAACACTCTCATAACGTTACTAGCAAATATGTTTAAAGGTTCAAACATCTAAACTCACAAGCCAATTGCTGCACGGAGTTTACCCCTCTTCTTAATGCCCACACTGTCTTATATATAATATCGCCAGCCAAAACTATTCCAGCTTACAAACGAAGCCCTATCTTCCTCTTAAGACACCTTCTTATAACTTCGCTAACAAGAATACCTGTTACTAGTACGCCGGCTCTCCGCCTTCAATCTAACATCTCCTACCTCGACGCCTCTCGTTTTTATAAGAGTTCTCCTTACCACCTCCCATCTCGACGCTTCACGCCTTTGCGATCGTCCACCTGGTCGCCTTACCTCTACGGTCTCCCACCTCGTCGAGACCCTTCCCTTCTTTGGACGCCTCCCATCTTAACCCGAACATTTGTCAGACCGGGCACCACTCCCGCAGTTCACTTCGCCGCCTCCTGGGCCGGATATAAACGGATGCCCCTCTCCCCAACCAAATTCGATAGACGCCGTGATGAAGCAGCTTCCACCCGTTCGTCAGACCGGGTACCACCCTCGCATGCAAAAGGGATCGCCTGGCTGTGGCTTTGGCAATCTCCACACCGTTACGGAAGTCTTGACGGTAGCGTGGGTCGACGAACTGGCGTAGACTGCTTGGGTGTTTTCCCGGCGACATCGTGAGTAATTGCCCTTCACAGGCTCGCCGCTTGGGCACCTTGGCCGATCGCCTTCTCCACGGGCGGAGGAGCTTCGCTTGTGAGCTTGGATCCTCTGGCGGCGGCCGAGGCCGAGGCAAAGGCCAGAGCTCCGTCTGGGCGCTGTGGCGGATCGCCTCCTCCACTGGCGCTAGTGGGACTTGGTTTATAAGCTTGAATCTTTATCTGCCTTATGCTTTATAGATGTTCTAATAAAGTGGGATGTCTAAGTAAAAGCTCTAAATGCTCGTTCGAAGTAACAAAGTACGAAGGAGAAGGGAGGAGACGGAAAAGAGCCACTAATAAGGGCTGAATAAATAGAGAAGAGTATATTATTACGAAAAATATACTTCTAACTCTACCTCGATCGCAGCAGTCTTAACGCCGAACCTAGGCCAGGTTGGGGTAATCAACCTTGCGGCGACCAACCTAACACCCACCGTTGCCTCCACCATCGCCACAATCCAGAGCCGTAGTTGAAAACCTTAGGGCAATCAGCTTTCATGTGGCCGGGCTCACTGCTGTTTGAAGCCTGAGGTAATTGGCCTGGGGATTTGCTCTTAAACTTTCTTTGTAGCAGGCTGAGTGAGACGTCGGAAATGCGCCGGTCACAGCTTGTTCTACCACTTTCCAAGTGCTGGTAGAGACTACTAAGCAGACTAAAGCCGACACCCAAGCCCTCGCATACAAAAAAGATCGCCTGGCTGTGGAATTTGGCAATGTCTACACTGCTACGGAAGTCTTGATGGGTAGCGTAGGTCGACGAACTGGCGTGGCGACATCGAGAGGGGGTGCTAAGCGAAAGACGTGGTCGTGGAGCAATTGCCCTTCAGAGGCTAGCCGTTTGTAAGTTGGATGCTGGCGGCGGCGGCAGAGGCGGCAGCTGTGGGGCGGAACTCCGTTTACGAGCTTGGATGTCTCGAATGTTCTTGATAGAGGCGGTAGGGTTTGTGAACTTGTATGTTTGTAGTGACAGAGCTTACATAGAGCGATGTCATGGCGGTGGAGGCGGAGGCGGAGGCGGAGCTCCTGCGGCGGACCTTCGCTTGGGCGTTGTGGTGGATTGCCTCTAGTTGACCAGGTAAACCTGGAAAAATGCGCATACGTACGCATGCGTGGGGGAATTAATGCTTCATCTCCGAAATGTAAGGAATATGGTGATGCAAGTCGTTGTTGGTGCGTAGAGGGGAGGCTTGCGGGTGCGTATTATTGCTAGCGCGCAATATCGCTGGAGAGGAGGAAGATTTACAGGTGCACATTATCAATAGCAGAGGAGAGACTTGCGGAGAGACTCGTAGAGGTAAAACTTACGGAGGTAAGGGTCGCGAAGACTCGACTCGCGAAGATGAGGAGTCAGCGGACTGCGGAGTATAATCTTTTAATCTTTATCGACGTTGGGATAAAGCTCTCGATGTGTCCGTCGGTATCGCAGTGGTAACAGCGGTATAGGAACCGTCTCTAACTGCTACAGTGCCTTTTCCGGCCACAACGGCGGCTTGGGCGCTGTGGTAGATTGTACCGGCGGAGCTTCATTTGTAAGCTTGGATATTCGATGTCATGGTGGCAGTGGCAACGGCAGGGACAGCGACAGGGTCAGAGGTGGCGGCAGCGATAGCTGCGGGGGCGGCGGAAATTATTGCCCTTCACAGGCTCGCCATTTGGGCGCTCGATGCCATGGCGGCAGCGGAGGCGGAGACAAAGGCAGCGTTCCCCGCTTCAGTTTCCGTGACAGTGTCATCGGCTGTAGGCAACCCCGACGAGTCGTTCTGTTCCTGTTGATACTGATGGTGGTAGTGGAGATGGGAAGGACATCCAAGTCTGCCACTTCAGTTTCTGTGACAATGTCATCTTCGTGAGCTTTGACATTCGATATTGTGGCAGACGACTCTACCTCCGACGGCGGAGGTTCGCTGGCAGAGGGGAGGCTGAGCTAAAGTCAGCCATTGGGAGGGGGCGTCATCACCAGCACGCTGCTGCAAAGCAGACGAGACATAACCCATCTGTAGCGTAAGCATCCCAGCTGGGCAAAGCGATTCAAAGAGCTCAGAGACGCGCTGGATTCTCGAGACCGGGTCTCCTGTCGGGCCAGATTGCCACAGTCGGAGCAGCGCTTTCAAGATGCTGAAGAGTTCAACAACTGCAAGTATAGCTATGTGCAGACGCAAACGCTTAGACTATAAGAAAATGTTTGAGGGACGCATAAGCGTGGCGAGAAGGCGTCACGGTGCAAACTCCCTCCGACTTGTGGTAAAGGATGAGGCGTGCTTCAGGAGACAATATGAAACCAACGGTCGAGACTCCTCGATATGTCGTCGGAAATTGAGACGTTCCTTTGGAAAGAGCACTGACGAAAGTGGCAGTAGCCTTCTTCTGACACGGCAACGATCTTGCGTAGTTTTGTACCGAGGATCCTCCCTGTCCGCAGCTGCCAGGTTATCGTTACCCTATTTCCCACGAAGGAAAACTTGCGCATACCCGTAAATAAGTATTTTATCGCAATCCTGCGAACGCTTGTCTGCCACAGCGGGTCGGCTAAGGTGGCCGGCGTTGGGTTCCTCGGCGTGTTCCGTAGCAATGTCTTTGAGATACTTTGCTTTTGTCTTGCTGGGAAACATGTTTTTTTTTTCTCTCGGAGAATTGAGCTTGAACATGTCGATCGGTGGATTCGGCCAGCTTTTCAACTCAAAGAAGCGATGGAATCGAGATTGGCACTCTATCTTGACCTTGTCCACCACAAAGCTGACAGTAGCGAGCGTCGGGCCTCCTTGGAGCGGAACGAAAGGCGAAGGTAACCGGAAGGGTGGGAAAAGCTGTACACGGAAGGGCGGCAGAAAAGGCAGCGCATGGGCATGAAGGTTTGCCTTGCCTGGCGGGCCTTCGGTGAATGGAGCGTAGGCCACGATTCTGCTCAATTCCAAGATGGTCTGGTGGGTTATGGATAGGTTGTTTGGTAACTTGGTGACAGTAGCGGGCTTGTAAGCCGATTTCGTGATGAGATTTGAGGGTACTGGCAAATTCGTATCTGCTGAGCTGACACCCGTCAAACCGCCAGGATGTTATGTGATTGCCAAACCGCTGAGCTGTTGATTAACGTGGACCTTCACGACGGTAACCGAGATCTGCATTAGATTAGCTGGTGCCTGTCATCTCTTGGTTGGGGTCGTACCTTAACGTCTGGTCGAAGTTGTCTGTGAGAGCTTTAGCTTACACCTGCTTCGTTCAAGCTTAAAAGGCTGGACGGAGCCGAGGAAACGTTCTAAGCGTCTCCAACGCAGAGAAGCGGCAGGTGAGAATCATGGTGGTCGCTCCGGGTTGATGGAAGTAATCTGGCAGCAGGGGTCGCCCATGAGAGTCTATGTCCAGTTGAAAGTGTTACTGAGGCTTGATTATGTGTATTGAGGCATCGGTGGGGACTTTCGGGTGGTTGGAATGGTATCTGGATCGTGAATCTGGTGGTCTTGTGAGTGTTGAAGCCCTCCCGGCCACGCGGCAAACATCATTCGGGTGAGCGCTGATTCCGTGGGAACTGTGAGCGCCGCTTGTTCTGAAGTTTGAAAGTGCGGTGACTGGGTATGAAGCTGTCAAAGTGCGTGCCAGTGCAGCAGCAGCGCAGCAAAGTATGATAGCCGGGATGCACTGTCTTGGTACGTTTTGCAGCCGCTAGCAACTCCGACTGTGCTCAAACTATTAGCGACATGCCAAATTGCCATCTAGAATCCGTCTCCTCACTTTGGAAGTGTCACAGAGCGTTTTTGTGGATTGCCGACGCGATATGCTCAAGCTCACTGGGCACACCGATTTTGGAGCTCATGCCAGCGATGGGCCGCGAACAACCCTGGTTCCCTTCAAAATGCGCCAGATCAGTGTGGGACTCGAGGTCTATCACCGTTGCCTTCTTGGTGCATTCTCTCCTCATTTTCGATGAGCGGAGAGAAACAGAAGTGGTCGAAGTGAGAGCCGGCGCGTTGAAGGGCACGCGTCACGCCTACGCTCGGAAAATTCGAGGCACTGCGCGCTGTGGGTGGTAGCGCTGATGCTGTGGCGATTGCTCGAGCTACAGCTGCGATTTGAGGCTGGTAGTGATTGGCGCAGA